>NC_138226.1:11187127-11336970 GCF_964197995.2 Scardinius erythrophthalmus | reverse complement strand
GGACCAGGTCCGAATGATGATCAAACATATACTGATGAGTTTAATAAAGTTTATTGTACATCACACAAAAGATGAAGCGTCAGTTTTACTTCAGAAAATCACCGTAAGAGCTGAGTAAACACAGTAAGTTATAAGAAGTGCGCAAGTACATAAACGAATTTCGGTAGAGTTGAGGGAGCATTTTCTTTAAAAAAAATAATTCCACCTCGTCTTCAGCGGCTGCCTCAGATTTCGGGAGTAAATAGAGAGAGCTATGTGGATTAATACATCCAGCCACACAACACCTACAACGCTGTTAAACGCACCAACTTAAATAATAAAATACACTTACCGGTTGTGGTCCATAAACAACGCCTTCTCCAGACAAAGAGGGAACTGCTCCATCTTTCAAGAATAATCTTTGTGCGAATCCGGCATTAAACTGATTGAGATTGACGAAGCTGTCCTCAGCAAAATGTGCTGCACATAGTTTTACATGTGGATTATAATTTTCGGGAACCGAGTTAAACATAAATTGTAACCATTGATCTCGAAGTACAGCGTTCCTGGGAAGGCCAAACAAAGGTGATTGGACTCCGAGATGAAAATAACAGCGTTTCGACGACATGGCATTAGGAGAGCATTTTACAGATATTATTTATACTCTAACAACAACATTACACACTAACTAAAGTTTGAAACATGGGATCACGAAGAACGGGACCTTTAAACAATTTAACCAATCATATTGATAGAGCTTGACATGTTAGTCATGATGATTCTATTTTGACGTGTCTGGCTTTATCCTATAAAGCCTGTTGTATTCTTCTGTTGGGTCGAGGTTCTCTGAGTATTGCTCGAGAACTCCCGGCCGTTTGCATAAACCATCTGAGGGACATTTACTGAAGTCTGTCTCTTTTGTTATTTATGCTGCGCAGCAAAGAAGTTAGGGTAAGAGACTCGGCCAGTTGTCGACGGAAGACGCAGAGAGCTAGAGTATAAAGGTTATTAAGTGTCGATTTGCAGACGCTCGGTGTCGATCAGTAGACGCGACATTTTTATTTATTGAGTGTCGATTTGCAGATGCTAGATAGTCAGGGTTAGAAAAAATCCATTACAGACTCTTCAATCAACTTCAACAATACATAAATAGTGCTAAAATAGCTACATGCGACAGCCTTATGTGAAATACAGTGAGCATTAAAGGGGACATATCATGAAAATCTGACTTTTTCCGCGTTTAAGTGCTATAATCGGGTCCCCCGTGCATCTACTAACCCAGAAAACGTGAAAAGTGACAACCCAGTAACTGTTTGGTAAGCCTTTCTCTGCAAGCATGTAAAAAAATAAGCTGATCAGATTTCGCTCCCCTTCTGAAGTAGGAAGGAGATCTCACTATAATATTACCGCCCCTTAATCTGCACGTTTCCACCCACAGCGCCGCCATTTGATTTTCGCAAGCAACAACAGTGTAACCACCAGTTCTAACGCAGTGGCAAAAGTCTGAGTAAAGCATGCAAACTGTTCTGTGGTTGACTGCACAGACGAGCTCAGAACACTATTTGACCAAAAACTGTCACAGTTGTCTTATAAAGACCTCAGCGAACTGTGTCAACTTGTGTAAAAGTTAAACATGACGGTAAAAAAAAAAAAAAAGAAACAGATATAAACACTTAGGCTATGTTTCGTTCCAAGGGGGCCACAGGATTACTTAAAATTATTATACATTTTATATTATATACAGTATATATATATATATATATATATATATATATATATATATATATATATATATATATATATATATATATATATATATATATATATATATATATATATATATATATATATATATATATATACACACTACATTTGCCCACTACAGCAATAAATCACACAGCCAAAAGACAAAAGCTTGAATTGATGTTTTCATTAGAAACCTCTACAGTTTATGTAGGAAATACATCCTCTATTTTTTTGGCTTATTAAATGCATAATGTCTTGGGCTAATTCACATGTTTCACCTTTTGATCGCTTATGGATTATGGTTACAGGGGACAAAAGTTTGGACACTGGGCAGTATTGTTAAGGTCCTCTGAGCCCCCATTACTGAGCTCAGGCAAAGCTGCTAATGTGGAGCGCAGCTAACCAGAAACAGCGCTAAGCCCGGGCATGAGAATTTCAATCTCTTACAGAATACACAGTCAGTCTACAAACCGTGCTGTTGACACACCTAATGACATTCCTCAACTTTGGAGTTTAGACTCCAAAACTTCTTAGGCTTTTAAGAGTACAAATTGTTTGTGTAACATTAAAAGAGATCAAAATATCCCAGAACTTATGTTCAAAATTTTATAATCATAGATGAATTTATTTTTGTTGCTCACAATAACAAAGCACTAACAAAGTACTTTCAATAGCAATAGCAATATCTGAAAATAGGTGGATCTCTACAAAAAAAAATTTGGTCTAGAATTTAAAAGGAGGCAAGTGATCTCTGTGCAACCAGTGACACCAGAAGTGTAAAATCTGGAAGAAAAACTTTGAATTCTAAATTCTTTGAATCGCTTTAGCCACTTTTCCACCATCAGGCCAAACCCTTCTCATTGCTTAGGCTAGGCCTAACCGTTCCATTCTGTGCCGATCTGGCCCAGTTTGTACAAATATGATTTCATTTTCAAGTGTGGAGCTGATAACTGCCGCTCTTTGAAATGTAATACAAATGCATCAGTCATTGTCTTGAAAAAACAGCGGTTTACAGATGAAATGAGGACTTGGTCAGACACAGAGTAACTGGCAACAGACAAGTGACCAATCTGGAGTGGCGACGTCACTACATGCATTTTACCAGCATGGTTATCTAACTATGCGGAGAATTCTGGGTCAAGAGCTGTTTATAATCATGCAGTGCCTAACCAATCTCAAGTGGAAAAGTTACCGGAACCGCCCCTTATCGCTCTTAGAACCGTTCGACCCACGTATGCCACACAAGTCCTGAAAAGTGAAGACAAAACTTTTCGATCGGCCCCAGGTGGCTGGACCCAGTATAGGTCATAAACCACGCCCTCTCCATGTAACCTAATGGGGCGTGAGACAGAAATTACACTTTTCTACAATGGAAGAGAGTGAAGGTGCATCGTCCATCTTTTTTTCCATGATTTGACCCAACGGGTTTTTATAGACCTGAAGTTTTATACAGAGAAAGAGTATTGTTCATTTACAATACTGACATTGTAACAATACAAAGCTTGCAATAGAATCACAATTGGCTAGTACATATTTTTTCGTTTCCTCGCCAGACTGATATAGCCTACTATTTACAGTATATATATATATATATATATATATATATATATATATATATATATATATATATATATATATATATATATATATATACTGTATACTCAGCAAACTGACAGCGAGTCGTGCACCTTCACACTAGAGTTTAGTACGCTGTGCATCCATTGAGTTGAATTAAAATAGTACAGATCGCTTCACAAGCGAAACTCTCAAACGCTCAGTCAGAGTGTTCAGCAAGTGAAAATATAACTTATACTTGGCCTCTAACACACACACTGGCTAAAAACTAAGAATCCATTCGCCAATGGCTAATGACAGACATTATTTAGCAGCCCAGAGTAAAGATTTAGGCTAGTCGCATGTGCAAGTGATTTACTCGCATTGTAGAGGGTTGCTTCAACAAAAATTTTTTTTGCCAAAATACCACTGCTTAATCTCACACCTTTAAATATTGGAAAATTGGCAGAGGTAGCCTAAACTTTACTGTGCTGGACATTTTAAAAACACATTTACCACATGCAGCTGGCCACCGGTTTTGCCCACTTTTACCTTCACGTTTCTAAAGCAACTGAAAACACAATTCCAGCAAATAATAAATGCAACTCAAAAGCTCTCATACTCCTGGTTTTCCTAATTACAAGATTTCTCAAAAATGCATATCGTTGGCTTTGAGACAATGGAAAGAGCAGCCCAGAGGGCCAGGCTAGCAGGGGGAGCAGAGGGCAGGAGGGGGCTGACTGCCAGATTGGTCCCACTGAGCCAATGTTTCCTTCATATGTTCAAGTCCTGGCACCATCCTTCATACCAGTTCACATGTAACCAGGCAACTGTACAGTCGGCTGGACGCAAAGCCTAACTGAAAGAGTACAAGTGCTCCTATTTAATAGAGAATGAAAGGAGTTTCATACTAGAAAGTCAGATGACAATCTTTTTAACTGAAGTGACCGAATGATCATGATGAGTCATTACTCATTACATAATTTATTCAACTGATTCATTTAAAGACAAAAATTTATTTAGTGACTGACCTAAGAAGTGAATCATTGAATCAGTCAGTGAATTCAGGAATCAGTGTTTTTAAACCAATTCAGTGACTGAGCTAAGAAGTGAATCATTGAATCAGTCACTGAATTGGTTTCAAAACACTGATTCCTTCAAAAGAAAAAAAACATCACTGCTCAAAGATGCAAACGGTTTCTTCTGAAATAAATACAGGTTTACTGAATTATTTTAAAACCATAAATTGTAATGAAATTACATTCAATTACAAGTTATATTTGTTTGGACACTTGCTACAGCAGAAATGTTGAGGCTAGACCATTTGGAATTAGAATAACCCTGCTCTAAAGTTACTCCCAAATCCAACTGAGGTCCATATATGGCATGGCTGAGAATCTCTCTCCTCACTAAAGTATGATTTCATTCGACTCCTTGTGTATCTTCAAGAGTGCTTTGCTGGAGAAACATCAGAGTGGGATGTTTTTAACACAGCATAATGATAACCACAGCATAACGCATATTTAAGGATATCTCCGTCTTGCCAAAAGCACAATCTGTAATTTCTGGGCCAATTTTAAACCAAATCTAGCCTCCTTCTAAGAAATGAAACAGAGCAACACAACCTCGAACATGAATATAAAATAGCTAAATCGTTAACCAAACTCCCTTTTTAGGGCCCGAGCACCGATGGTGTGAGGACCCTCTTGGAATTGCTCTGTTTATTATTATTATTATTAGGGCCCAAGCCCTGAAAGGGCGAAGAGCCCTATTGTTTCCGGTAGGATTATTAGGGCCCAAGCCCTGAAAGGGCGAAGGCCCTATTGTTTCCGGTAGGATTATTAGGGCCCAAGCCCTGAAAGGGCGAAGGCCCTATTGTTTTCGGTAGGATTATTTATTATTATTATTATTATTCTTATTTTTCTGTCAACCTTTCGGGCACTTTTGAGACCCTTAACGTGCTCGAAAACTCTTGAAACTTTGCACACGGGTCAGAACCCGCGGCCATCAGGGCCGGGCTGAAGCTGGTACCCGGGCGTGGCAGGGTGGCTCGACAGCGCCCCCTTGAACGGGGTCCGAAAACTTGGTCCATAAATCAGACACGCTTGCATGTAATAATATGAAACTCGGTACACATATAGATCTCATCGGGCCGAACAACTTTCGTACTTTTACTTTTTACGCCAGCCCAACAGGAAGTCGGCTATTATGGGTTGTTTTGAAACGCATGCTGTGGAATTTAATGTACTCCTCCTAGGGAATTCATCCAATCGCCTCCAAACTCGGTCAGCATGAAGTCAAGACATTGAGGATGCTAAATTGCGGACAGATTTTTGATATCTCGAACGGTTTGGCCGTGGCAAGGAAACGAATTTATGGCGAATAAGGGACACAGGAAGTGTGTTATAACTTCAGCATACATTATCTGATCTTGATGAAACTTCAGCAGTGTGTTCGTTGTGTGAGGCCGAACACAAGGATGTGACTATTGTGAGTCAAAGTTATAGCGCCACCAACTGGCAGCAGGAAGCGTGTCACTTTCAAAATGCTTTGAAATCACTCTCTTATTTTTACCTGATTTGCTTCAAACTTTATGTGTATGATGTAGACACACGGCAGATGTAGACCTGTGAAAGGATTATTGATATCTTAGATACTGTTGCCATGGCAACGCATCAAACTTTAATATTCTTTTTTGATGCTTTTGAGACTCTTAACATACTTGAAATTGCATGAAACTCGACAGACACATCACACTTATTATCCAGTAGACATGGGCAAAGTTTCAGAAACGGGCGTGGTGAGGGGCTCAGTAGCCCCACCTTTAGTCAAAAATGGGGGCTTAGTTTTACCTAGAATCACAAAACTTGGTATGTATATTGTTCTTATCGAGCCAGACAACTTTCTAATTTACACTTATTAGCTCAAAGCAACAGAAAGTCAGATATTTTGGTTTGAATGTGATTTTTTGGAGAAATTTCTCTCTCTCTCTGTCTCTGAGTGTGTGAGGGGTGGGGGTGATTTGTCAGTTGAGTGAGATTTACTTTTTCATTTGTTTTTCAAGGTTTCTGGGGCTTTTGGGTCCCTAAACGTGCTCGAAAACTCTTGAAACTTTGCACACAGGTCAGAACCCGCGGCCATCAGGGCGGGGCTGAATCTGGTAGCCGGGCGTGGCAGGGGGGCTCAACAGCGCCCCCTTGAACGGGGTTCTAAAACTTGGTCCATATATCAAACACGCTTGCATGAATTAATTTGAAACTCGGTACACATATAGATCTCATCGGGCCGAACAACTTTCGTGCTCTAAGTTTTACGCCAGCCCAACAGGAAGTCGGCTATTTAGGGTTGTTTGGAAACGCTTGCTGTGGAATTTAATGTACTCCTCCTAGGAAATACATCGATTCGCCTCCAAACTCGGTCAGCGTGAAGTCAAGACATTGATGATGCTAAATTGCGGACGGATTTTTGATATCTCGAACGGTTTGGCTGTGGCGAGGAAACGAATTAATGGCGAGAAAAGAGAAAAACGAAGTGTTATAACTAATGCATACATTAACTGATCTTGATGAAACTTCAGCAGTTTGTTCATGGTAAGAGGCCGATCAGATGGATGTAACTATTGTGTGTCAAAGTTATAGCGCCACCAACTGGCAGCAGGAAATGTGTCACTTTCAAAATGCTTTTGACAAAAGTTGGGGGGGGTGTTTTACCTACAGTAGCACAACTCAGTACGTATGTTGATCTCATCGACCCGGACAACTTTCTAATTTAAAGTCATTAGCTCCGACCATCAGGAAGTCAGATATTTTGGTTTGAATGTGGATTTTTTGCAAAATCAGCCTCCAAAAGGCACTAAAAGCCTCAAATCTTCTAAAAATGTAATTTTATACCATTTATTTCTATATAAAAGTATACAAATATCACAACTAAACCCATTTTATTCTGTTTTTAAAAAGAATTTTATTCTAATTTTATTCTAAATTTTAAAACAGTAAAGTAAAAAAAAAATTCAAGTCATACATAGGGCTATACTGCCCTCTTGTGTCCAAAAGGACATCAAAATAACATATAAACTTTTTACCAGCTAGGCCAAAAATGTATTTAAATATACATTTATTAGGTATGTGTCTGAGGATATTTTCCCACCGGTTAATCGGCGTGTGTGACACGAGCGGGTGCTTTTAAAACGCTAATATAAAAGTGAAAGAAAAATACAGACGTCCGCACGGACATTTATAATGGTGCACACACAAATCACACACACGTTGGAAAGAATTATGCTTTTAAACAACACTAAACCGCCATTAGATGTCGCCAAGTGACCGTCTTAATGAGCGAGTCATTGATTCATTCGTTCAAATGATTCGTAATCCATAACATACAGATCCATAAACATGGATCCATAAACATCCAATCCATAAACATAAACAGATGTTTATGGATTGATCATTCAATCTTTGAGTCAACCAATTCGTTCAAAATGCTGAATCATTCAGTTATGAGAAAACACGTTCCTGTGAGATGCGTTCTTCTGTGATCTTTGTTTAACTATTTCCGCTGCTGAAACAGAACAAAAACAGTCAATATTGCATCTAAAATGTAAATGACTTCATTTTAACTGTTAATAACCTGTTGTATGAAATCAATGTCACAGTTTCAATAGTGATTGTATTCAGGAAAAGTTAGGTACGGAGAGCGAGCGATTTCAACGAAATCAGAACTAAACCCATTTTATTCTTTTATTATTATTATTATTCAATTTAAGAATTATGTTTGAGTTTAAAAAAAACCAGAATGTTTTAGTCCAAAAAATAAATAAATCATGCCATGGATTGCTTGAAATTAGTTTTTTTTATTATATTTATTTTTTCGTTTTGGCTTTGTTTATAGTTTATTTTTAATTTTTTACTCTTGTTCCGTTCTGAACATCATTACATTTAAAGGATTTGTTGTGGAATATTTTGAGTGTATCATAAAATCAGAATAATTCTCTCGATTTAGTGATCCCCTACTTATTATTTTATTTAATTTTTTTCTTTGTTCTAATTAGGTCAGGCAAGTAAAATTATCTGTGTCTTGTCCCTTAAATTTTTATATATATATATATATATATATGTATGTATGTGTGTGTGTGTGTGTATATATATATATATATATATATATGTGTGTGTGTGTGTGTGTATATATATATATATATATAAATATAAATATAAATATAGCTGCGAGCAGCGATGGAGGGCCAAAGCCGCCGGCACCGCCACCCTGGCACCAGGATTGCGGTGCCACCGGCTTGGGCCCGTAATCGCTGCTCGCAGCTATATTTTATTATTATTATTATTATTCTTATTTTTCTGTCAACCTTTCGGGCACTTTTGGGGCCTTTAACATGCTCGAAAACTCTTGAAATTTTGCACACGGGTCAGAACCCGCGGCCATCAGGGCCGGGCTGAAGCTGGTACCCGGGCGTGGCAGGGGGGCTCAACAGCGCCCCCTTGAATGCGGTCCGAAAACTTGGTCCATAAATCAGACACGCTTGCATATAATAATATGAAACTCAATACACATATAGATCTCATCGGGCCAAACAACTTCCGTACTTTTACTTTTTACGCCAGCCCAACAGGAAGTCGGCTATTATGGGTTGTTTGGAAACGCATGCTGTGGAATTTAATGTACTCCTCCTAGGGAATTCATCGATTCGCCTCCAAACTCGGTGTGCATGAAGTCAAGACATTGAGGATGCTAAATTGCGGACGGATTTTTGATATCTCGAACGGTTTGGCCGTGGCGAGGAAACGAATTTATGGCGAAAAAATTAAACAGGAAGTGTGTTATAACTTCTGCATACATTAACTGATCTTGATGAAACTTCAGCAGTGTGTTCGTTGTAAGAGGCCGAACACAAGGATGTGACTATTGTGAGTCAAAGTTATAGCGCCACCAACTGGCAGCAGGAAGTGTGTCACTTTCAAAATGCTTTGAAATCACTCTCTTATTTTTACCCGATTTGCTTCAAACTTTATGTGTATAATGTAGACACACGGCAGATGTAGACCTGTGAAAGGATTATTGATATCTTAGATACTGTTGCCATGGCAACGCATCAAACTTTATTATTCTTTTTTGATGCTTTTGAGACTCTTAACATACTTGAAATTGCATGAAACTCAACAGACACATCACACTTATTAGCCAGTAGACATGTGCAAAGTTTCAAAAACGGGCGTGGTGGAATGGCTCAGTAGCGCCACCTTTAGTCAAAAATGGGGCCTTAGTTTTTCCTAGAATCACAAAAATTGGTATGTATATTGTTCTCATCGAGCCGGACAACTTTCTAATTTACACTTAATAGCACAAAGCAACAGAAAGTCAGATATTTTGGTTTGAATGTGATTTTTTGGAGAATTTTCTCTCTCTCTCTCTGTCTCTGAGTGTGTGAGGGGTGGGGGTGATTTGTCAGTTGAGTGAGATTTACTTTTTCATTTGTTTTTCAAGGTTTCTGGGGCTTTTGGGTCCCTAAACGTGCTCGAAAACTCTTGAAACTTTGCACACAGGTCAGAACCCGCGGCCATCAGGGCGGGGCTGAATCTGGTAGCCGGGCGTGGCAGGGGGGCTCGACAGCGCCCCCTTGAACGGGGTTCTAAAACTTGGTCCATATATCAAACACACTTGCATGAATTAATTTGAAACTCGGTACACATATAGATCTCATCGGGCCGAACAACTTTCGTGCTCTAAGTTTTACGCCAGCCCAACAGGAAGTCGGCTATTTAGGGTTGTTTGGAAACGCTTGCTGTGGAATTTAATGTACTCCTCCTAGGAAATACATCGATTCGCCTCCAAACTCGGTCAGCGTGAAGTCAAGGCATTGAGGATGCTAAATTGCGGACGGATCTTTGATATCTTGAACGGTTTGGCCGTGGCGAGGAAATGAATTTATGGCGAGAAAAGAGAGACACGAAGTGTTATAACTTCTGCATACATTAACTGATCTTGATGAAACTTCAGCAGTGTGTTTGTGATAAGAGGCCGATCAGATGGATGTAACTATTGTGAGTCAAAGTTATAGCGCCACCAACTGGCAGCAGGAAGTGTGTCACTTTCAACATGCTTTTGACAAAAGTGGGGGGGTTAGTTTTACCAACAGTTACAAACATGAGTATATAGATTGGTCTCACCGAGCCGGACAACTTTCTAATTAACAGTCATTAGCTCAGAGCAAAAGAAAGTCAGATATTTTGGTTTGAATGTGGATTTTTGGGATATTTCAGACTCTGAGTTTTTAGCTACTCTTCCAAACTGGCTTATTTTTTCACACCAAACTTTTTCAAAATGATGAAAATACATTAAAGATGCTAAATTGTGAACGGATATTAAACATCTCAAATGGTTTTGCTATAGTGAGGGACTGAAGTAATGTACAAAAATTAAACACTAAAAGCCTCATCTTCTAAAAATGTAATTATACACCATTTATTTCTATAAAAGTATACAAATATCACAACCAAACTCATTTTATTCTTTTTTTTTTTAAATTTAATAATTATTTATAAGTTTAAAAATAGAAATTGTACTATTTAGTCTCATAAAAGTCAAGTCATTCATAGAGCTATACTGCCTTCTTGTGTTCAAAATCAGGTAGGACTATTGTATTTACATAAAAATATACTAGGTATGTGACGGTGAGAATATTTTACCACCGGTTAATCGACGTGTGACACCGCTGGGGGCTTTTGAATCGCAAACTTAAAAACGAAAGTAAATATTTTCGTCCGCACTGACATTGATAGTGGTTGATAATAATAATAATAATTTGTTACATTTATATAGCGCTTTTTCTGAGACCTCAAAGCGCTTTACATAGATGGGGGGAATCTCCTCAACCATCACCAATGTGCAGCATCCACTTGGATGATGCGACGGCAGCCATATTGCGCCAGAACGCCCACCACACACCAGCTTACTGGTGGAGAGGAGACAGTGATGAAGCCAATCAGTATATCAGTACATGGGGATGATTAGGAGGCCATGATGGATAGAGGCCAAGGGGCAAATTTGGCCAGGATGCCGGGGTTACACCCCTACTCTTTTTCGAAGGACATCCTGGAATTTTTAATGACCACAGAGAGTCAGGACCTCGGTTTAACGTCTAATCCGAAGGACGGTGCTCTTTTGGCAGTATAGTGTCCCCGTCACTACACTGGGGCATTAGGACTCACACAGACCACAGGGTGAGCGGTTGAGCGGGCGTTTCAAATGAATTCCTTTGGAAGTAGTAATTAACTGAAAAACGTCCACTTTGTTCTGCTCGTTCCTTGTCGTGGATGCGCACCATGAATGCCCGTGCAGCCATGAGCATTTTAGTTTAATTTTAAAATTAGCGCCTTTCAGGGGGGTGGATTGCTTGAAATTATTTTACAAAAGCACAATGTTGTGTCTTATTGCGACAGTACACAAATATAAGTTAACACTTTGCAGTTTAAATGTCGTCCTGTATAATGACGTATGTTTTTATGTGTCCACTGTTCCATCGCGCCCACGCCACACACACACACACACACACACACACACACACACACACACACACACACACACACACACACACACACACGGTTTACTATCTTTGTGGGGACTCTCCATAGACTTAATGGTTTTTATACTTTACAAACTGTATATTCTATCTCCTCACACTAACCCTACCCCTAAACCTACCCATTACAGAAAACTTTCTGCATTTTTACATTTCCAAAAAGACTCATTGTGTATGATTTCTAAGCTTGTTTACCCATGGGGACCTCTATTTAGGTCCCCACTGTGACACGAGTCCCCATGAGTCTGTGTGCATTCAGGTTGAAGTCCCCACCGGGATAGAAAAACATGAACACACATGCAAACACACACACACACACACACACACACACACACACACACACACACACACACACACACACACACACACACACACACACACACACACACACACATTCCAGCATTGCAATCTTGACATCGCAGCCTGTTCATTATAGCCATGTGTATGTATATATATATATATATATATATATATATATATATATATATATATATATATATATATATATATATATATATATAAATATAGCTGCGAGCAGCGATGAAGGGCCAAAGCCGGCGGTACCGCCACCCCGGTGCCTTTAGGTAAAGGCACCGGGGTTGCGGTGCCATCGGCTTGGGCCCGTAATCGCTGCTCGCAGCTATATTTTATTATTATTATTATTATTTTGTCAACCTTTTGGGCACTTTTGGGGCCCTTAACATGCTCAAAAACTCTTGAAATTTTGCACACACATCAGAACCTGCGGCCATCAGGGCCGGACTGAAGCTGGTACCCGGGCGTGGCACGGGGGCTCGACAGCGCCCCCTGGAATGGTGTCCGAAAACTTGGTCTATAAATCAAACACGCTTGCATATAATAATATGAAACTCAGTACACATATAGATCTCATCGGGCCGAACAACTTTCGTGCTCTAAGTTTTACACCAGCCCAACAGGAAGTCAACTATTATGGGTTGTTTGAAAAACGCATCCTCTGGAATTTGAAATACTCCTCCTAGAATATTCGTCCAATCACAACCAAACTCGGTGTGCATGAAGTCAAGACATTGAGGATGCTAAATTGCGGACGGATTTTTGATATCTCGAACGGTTTGGCTGTGGCGAGGAAACGAATTTATGGCGATTAATGGGACACAGGAAGTGTGTTATAACTTCTGCATACATTAACTGATCTTGATGAAACTTTCGCAGTGTGTTTGTTGTAAGAGGCCGATCACAAGGATGTGACTATTGTGAGTCAAAGTTATAGCGCCACCAACTGGCAGCGGGAAGTGTGTCACTTTCAAAATGCTTTGAAGTCACCCTCTTAATTTTACACGATTTGCTTCAAACTTTATGTGTATAATGTAAACACACGGCAGATGTAGACCTGTGAAAGGATTATTGATATCTTAGATACTGTTGCCGTGGCAACGCATCAAATTTTAATATTCTTTTCGGATGCGTTTGAGACTCTTAACATGCTTGAAATTGGATGAAACTCGACAGACACATAACACTTATTAGCCAGTAGACATGTGAAAAGTTTCAGAAACGGGCGTGGCAGGGGGGCTCAACAGCGCCCTCTTGAACAGGGTCTGAAAACTTGGTCCATATATCAAACACGCTTGCATGAATTAATATGAAACTCGGTACACATATAGATTTCATGGGGCCGAACAACTTTCCCTCTGTCAAGTTTCACGCCAGCCCAACAGGAAGTCGGCTATTATGGGTTGTTTGGAAAACGCTTGCTGTGGAATGTGATGTACTCCTCCTAGAGAATTCATTCAATCACCTCCAAACTCAGTCAGCATGAAGTCAAGACATTGAGGATGCTAAATTGCGAACGGATTTTTGATATCTCGAACGGTTTGGCTGTGGCGAGGAATCGAATTTATGGCGAGAAAAGAGAAACACGAAGTGGAATAACTTCTGCATACATTAACTGATCTTGATGAAACTTCAGCAGTGTGTTCGTGGTAAGAGGCCGATCAGATCGATGTAGCTATTGTGAGTCAAAGTTATAGCGCCACCAACTGGCAGCAGGAAGTGTGTCACTTTCAACATGCTTTTGACAAAAGTGGGGGGGTTAGTTTTAACTACAGTAAGGAAAAAATAGTTTGTATATTGTTCTCATCAAGCCGGACAACTTTCTAATTTACATTCAATAGCTCTGGCCATCAGGAAGTCAGATATTTTGGTCTGAATGTGATTTTTTTTGCTAAATCAGCCTCTGAATTTTTAGCCACTCCTCTTAAACTATTTATTTTATTCGTACCAAACTTTTTCAACATGATGAAACTACATTAAATATGCTAAATTGTGAATGGATAATAAATATCTTAAACGGTTTTGCTATGGCGAGGGATTAAAGTAATGTCCAAAAAGGAAACACTAAAAATCTTCTAAAAATGTAATTATATACCATTTATTTCTATATAAAAGTATACAAATATCGAACTAAACCCATTTTATTCTGTTTTTGCAATTCAAGAAGAATGAAAAAGTTAAAACAGGCTATTTAGTGCTATTTGGTTCAACAAAAAAGCAAACATAGGGCTATACTGCCCTCTTGTGTCCAAAAGGACATCAAAATAGTATATAAAACTTTTTACCAGGTAGGCCAATATTGTATTTAAATATACATTTATTAGGTATGTGTCTGAGGATATTTTCCCACCGGTTAATCGACGTGTGACACGAGTGGGTGCTTTTAAATCGCTAATATAATAGTGAAAGAAAAATAATGATAATGTTGCACACACAAATCACACACATGTGGGAAAGAATAAACAACACTAAACCGCCATTAGGTGTCGCCAGGCATCCATCTTAATAAGCGAGTCATTGATTCATTCGTTCAAACGATTCGTTCGAATGAGTCGATCATGATTAAGACAGATGTTTATGGATTGATCATTCAATCTTTGAGTCAACCGATTCGTTAAAAATGCTGAATCGTTCAGTTATGAGAAAACACGTGATAAGTGATGGTTCTGCCGTGATCTTTGTTTAACTATTTTCGCTGCTGAAACAGAACAAAAACAGTCAACATTGCATCTAAAATGTAAGTGACTTAATTGTAACTGTTTATTTGTCTGAAATCTAGGGGTGGGAGAAAAAAATTATTCTTAGATGCATCGCGATGCGGACGTGGACGATTCTGAATCGATTCACAAATGTCAAAAAATCGATTCTCTAAAAAATTTTTTTTCTAATAACGTAATATTGACGGAAGGCAAAAGGCGGAACTCTAAGCGGACGTGCGTGCAGTCTGTGGCGCGCACATAACAGAGAAGTTTCTTCTGCTCACCAAGGCTGCATATATTTGATTAAAAATACAAACAAAAACAGTAATATTGTAAAATATTATTCCAATTTAAAACAGCTGCTTTCTATTTTAATATATTTTAAACTGTTATTTATTCCTGTGATCAAAGCTGAGTTTTCAGCATCATTACTCCAGTCGTCACTGTCACATGATCCTTCAGAAATTATTCTAATATGATGATTGATACTCAAGAAACATTCATTATTATTTTAAATGTCGAAAACAGTTGTGTACAGTCTTTGATGAATAGAAAGTTCAAAAGAACAGCATTTATCTGAAATCTAAAGCTTTTGTAACGTTAAACACTACCGCTCAAAAGTTTTGGGTTAGTAATAATTAAAATTTTATTTTTGGGGTAAATAAATAAAATAAATCAGTACTTTTATTTATGAAGGATGAGTTAAACTGATCAACAGTTACAGTAAAGACATTTATAATGTTACAAATATATATATTTGAAATATATGCTGTTCTTTTGAACTAACATTCATCAAAGCATTTTGAAAAAAAAAATCTGTACACAACTGTTTTCAACATTGAAAATAATAATGAATATTTATTGAGCATCAATCATCATATTAGTATGATTTCTGAAGGATCATGTGACACTGAAACTGGAGTAATGATGCTGAAAACCCAACTTTGATCACAGAAATGAATTACTATGTAAAATATTTAAAAATTGAAAACAGCTGTTTTAAATTGGAATAATATTTCACAATATTACTGTTTTTGTTTGTATTTTTAATCAATAAATGCAGCCTTGGTGAGCAGAAGAGACTTCTCCTAAAAACATTAAAAATCTTACTGACCCCAAACTTTTGAACAATAATATATATATATATATATATATATATATATATATATATATATATATATATATATATATATATATATATATGTATGTGTGTGTGTGTATGTATGTATGTATGTATGTATATATATATATATATATATATATATATATATATATATATATATATATATATATAAATATAGCTGCGAGCAGCGATGGAGGGCCCAAGCCGGCGGTACCGCCACCCCGGTGCCTTTAGGTAACTAAAGGCACCGGGGTTGCGGTGCCACCGGCTTGGGCCCGTAATCGCTGCTCGCAGCTATATTTATTATTATTATTCTTCTTCTCCGCATTGAATTGCATTTTTGAGGGCCTAAACATGCGCGAAAACTCACGAAACTTTGCACACGCGTCAGAACTGGCGAAAATTTACATCTGATATAGGTTTCAGAATTGGACGGGGCAAAACGGCTCGATAGCGCCACCTATAAAAGTTCAACGGAGTGCGCCTCCCGCAACGTTCCACGTACGTGCACGAAATTCGGTACATACATGTAATGACCTAATACCTACAAAAAAGTCTCTTGGAGCATAGCCCTAAACCCAACAGGAAGTCAGCCATTTTGAACTTCCTCCCAGATTTTTGTGCAGTTTTTGACATTTTCAGGCCTCATACTTTAACGAACTCCTCCTACAGTTTTAATCTGATCATCTTCAAATTTGGTGAGTGTAATCTTAAGGCCTTTGCGACGTTAAATTGCGAAGATCTTGAGTTTTCGTCGAAGGGCGGGTCCTCGGCGGCCTGACAAATTTTGATGTTTCGCCATGAAACAGGAAGTTGCTGTAACTCAGGCATGGAATGTCCAATCTGCCCCAAACTTCATACGTTTGATAAGAGTTCTGTCCTGAACACATGACCATGCTCATATTCAGTTATAGTCATAGCGCCACCTGCTGGCAACAGAAAGTGACATGTTTAACACTGTTATGGACTCCTAATAACATATAAAAAAGTGCCAGCAAGTGCTAAACATGCTAACAACATACTAGAAGCATGCTAAAACATGCTAGCAAACTCTTAGCTAAGTGCTAAAGCATGCTATTATTGCAATTAAATAGGAATTTGCTGTAACTCAGGCATGGAATGTCCAATCTGCCCCAAACTTCACACTTTTGATAAGCGTTCTGTCCTGAACATATCTACATGAGAATATTCAGTTATAGTAATAGCGCCACCTACTGGTAACAGGAAGTGTCATGTTTAACACGTTGATGCCATTCTAGCAACATGTTAAAAATGCCATTGACTTCTAAACATGCTAGAAACATGTTAAAACATACTAGCAATACTTAGCTAAGTGCTAAAGCATGCTAATTCAATGAAACAGGATGTTGTTGTTACTCAAGAAGGCAATGTCCAATCTGCGCCAAACTTCACACTTTTAATAAACGTTCTGTCCTGAACACATGACCATGCTCATATTCAGTTATAGTCATAGCGCCACCTGCTGGCAACAGGAAGTGACATGTTTAACACTGTTATGGACTCCTAATAACATATAAAAAAGTGCCAGCAAGTGCTAAACATGTTAACAACATACTAGAAGCATGCTAAAACATGCTAGCAAACTCTTAGCTAAGTGCTAAAGCATGCTATTATTGCAATTAAATAGGAATTTGCTGTAACTCAGGCATGGAATGTCCAATCTGCCCCAAACTTCACACTTTTGATAAGCGTTCTGTCCTGAACATATCTACATGAGAATATTCAGTTATAGTAATAGCGCCACCTACTGGTAACAGGAAGTGTCATGTTTAACACGTTGATGCCATTCTAGCAACATGTTAAAAATGCCATTGACTTCTAAACATGCTAGAAACATGTTAAAACATACTAGCAATACTTAGCTAAGTGCTAAAGCATGCTAATTCAATGAAACAGGATGTTGTTGTTACTCAAGAAGGCAATGTCCAATCTGCGCCAAACTTCACACTTTTAATAAACGTTCTGTCCTGAACACATGACCATGCTCATATTCAGTTATAGTCATAGCGCCACCTGCTGGCAACAGGAAGTGACATGTTTAACACTGTTATGGACTCCTAATAACATATAAAAAAGTGCCAGCAAGTGCTAAACATGCTAACAACATACTAGAAAAATGCTAAAACATGCTAGCAAACACTTAGCTAAGTGCTAAAGCATGCTATTATTGCAATTAAATAGGAATTTGCTGTAACTCAGGCATGGAATGTCCAATCTGCCCCAAACTTCACACTTTTGATAAGCGTTCTGTCCTGAACATATCTACATGAGAATATTCAGTTATAGTAATAGCGCCACCTGCTGGCAACAGGAAGTGACGTTTAACACTGTTCTTGACTCCTAATAACATATAAAAAAATGCCAGTAGGTGCTAAACATCCTACCAACATACTATAGACATGCTAAAACATACTAGCAAACACTTAGCTAAGTGCTAAAGAATGATATTACTGCAATTAAATATGAATTTGCTGTAACTCAGGCATGGAATGTCCAATCTGCCCCAAACTTCACACTTTTGATAAGCGTTCTGTCCTGAACACATGACCATGCTTATATTCAGTTACAGTCATAGCGCCACCTGCTGGCAACAGGAAGTGACATGTTTAACACTGTTATGGACTCCTAATAACATATAAAAGAGTGCCAGCAAGTGTTAAACATGCTAACAACATACTAGAAACATGCTAAAACATGCTAGCAAACTCTTAGCCAAGTGCTAAAGCATGCTATTATTGCAATTAAATAGGAATTTGCTGTAACTCAGGCATGGAATGTCCAATCTGCCCCAAACTTCACACTTTTGATAAGAGTCATGGCCTGAACACATCTACATGAGAATGTTCAATTATAGTAATAGCGCCACCAACTGGCAACAGGAAGTGACATGTTTAACACGTTGATGCCGTTCTAGCAACATGTTAAAAATGCCATTGAGTTCTAAACATGCTAGAAACATGTTAAAACATGCTAACAATGCTTAGCTAAGTGCTAAAGCATGCTAATTCAATGAAACATGACTTTGTTGTTACTCAAGAAGGCAATGTCCAATTTGCACCAAACTTCACACGTTTGATAAGAGTTCTGTCCTGAACACACATCTAAGCTCATATTCAGTTATAGTCATAACGCCACCTACTGGCAACAGAAACTGACATGGTTAACACAGTAATGCAGTACTAACCACATAATTATTGTGTACTAAGCATGCTAGAAACACACTAAACATGCTAGCAACACTTAGCTGAGTCATGAAGCATGCTATTATCACCATTATACAAAACATTTTGTAACTGACTTTGACATACTCTTACTATATATACCTCCTTAAATGTACATTTCCCAACCATGCTCTGTCTTCCTAAAGCCACCGAGTGTTGATGGCACGGGTGCGAGGGCCCTTTCATCGCTGCTTGCAGCTTTAATTTGATATGTATCCTAAAGAAAAAGTCCTATCTATCCCTAAAACTATAGTTTCACTAGTATTGTCAATCAATTAAAAATAAAAATAAAATAAAATAAATGATTGAATTAATGACGTCTTGACATCTAGGTAGATAGATGATCTAGATGATATTTTTTTTTTTAAATAATTACCTAAATTAACGTCTCGACTTGACAGCCCTAGTTTGTATATAACTTCTACCCAAACTGTCAAAGATTCCAGCTTTTCCACCCACTGGAGTCTTGATTATTTGCAGAGGCTCTTGCTACCAAGGACGCCAGTGTCATTCAGTTGCCGTGGCAATCGCTCCTTGAATACAGTCAAGTTCATCCTCTGTGGCTGGTGTACACACACATGCACCTCAAGCCATCTACAGCAGTTTTACATCTCATAACAACAAAACATTGGAAAGCAAAAATAGGCAGTGGAAAAGAGGAAAGATTAAGAAGTCAAATATTGCATGAATTCATTAATATGAAATATATCATATAAATATCAATATCAAAATAAAAAGAGAAATAAAATTTAGATGAACATGAATTTGCATTGTAAAGAAATGTACATCAAGTTCACCCTGATCACATTTGCACAGCAGCCCATCTGATGTGAATGAGCAATTTAATTCTTTCCTGTTGATTAAATGGATGAAAACAAGCTAGACAGAAAATCCGGAAGAGCGATGATTTAAAACAAGAACATTTCCTGAAAAGGCATGGCATTTAGACAGGAAGAACATGAAGTTTCCTGTGAGCGACTCAGCTTTGTTGTTAAATGATGTCAGATCTACTCAGCTGCTCGGAGATAAATCAGGTGCAATGGATTTATTGAGGCACAACTGTGTGTTTTTCATAGACTAAAATGGGATCGGTGAGAAAATCTCCCTCTCGCTCATCATTCTGCACAAGTACTTTAAAACGCAAGGAGGAGATGGGAGCAAAGTTACATTTTGCAATTACTATAATTGCACAAAATTATGTCTGTTCATCAGCTTAAAATTGCTAACCCATAAATCATAGGACATCACTATTCCAACCCACCCATAAGTGGCAAAATGCTGTGTCAGTGCTGTCACTAATTGCTCAAGTTTTGTGGCTGCCAATCATATCTAACATAAAACACTTTCCAGCAAGAAACTTTACAATGATATTCTTTTTCATAAACATGATTTTATTTTACAATTACAATACTAATATTTATGGCTGTTTTATGTTCCTCATTTTTAACACATAAAAACACCAAGCTTTTATTTTGGTGCAAAACCACTACATGATCCCATGTTAACTTTAAAGATATATATTCGGGTTTCGGTCTTTTGTGCATAACCTTTTTGAGTGAGGATTATGCACAACATTGATTAGTAAATGCTTTGAAACTACTTGCCGCTTTTTTTGCCAGCATGTGGCATGGTTCAAAATAATGAATTTAACACTGGTCCCTGGCACAATTGCAATCATATGAAACCAATCCATACTACCATGCGAGATTTAATTTAGACCATTTTATTCATGTACCAGGCCTGAGCACCTGTGGCCTTGTTTCAGTCACCTGGATTTACTACAGCCACCCTGTGATTAGCACAAATATCTTGTTATATTAACAAGCATATGGGCTCACAGAGTGAAGCCACAGCTAGACAGCTGGGATATTGTTTCCCTGGATGGAGCTGCTCTGGTCTTTCCATGAGCCACACAAATTCTCGCTGTTGTATTCATGGAATTCACAAAGCTCAGAGCTTGGATCCAAATAACAGCTGCTACTGATACATATGAGAGAGCCGTGAACCTCGCTTTGTTTTGTACAGCCTAATCACTTAAGGCAAACTGGAAAAAAAAGCTACAAGGAGAGGCAAATAGGAGCAAGGGGAGAACATACGTCACACTAACGCTCTTTAAACACGTCCCAGAGGACTGATATGGTGAGGTCATCAATTTTCCACTTTGTTTTAATGCATTGAGTTTTTTTTTTTTCCATTACTTTAAATGGACTGGTAAGAAACTCATTTGAGGCATGCTAAGTGCTACAGTAGTGTATATGTGAATCATCACATTACAGAAATTCTGCACACTTGCTCTCACATTTTCTGAGCTGATAATTTTGTTAAAATCTTCGGAATTCTGTGGAATGGTTTAAGTATGACAGTGTTAAACACAGTTCAGAGTAGCACACTCTTATTAGTAACTTAAAAGCATCATCAACTAGTCAAAATATTTAGTAACTTAAAAGCATCATCAACTAGTCAAAATATTTAGCAAAATGAACATTAAAAAAATAATTCTGTGGACATTTATGGAGTTTTCTATGGATTTCTGCAAGCAGATTCTTTGCTGGCCAATAGTCATATACAGTATTGGATGACACAACACAGCATGTGTGTCTAGGCTATATTTGGTAACACAATGAGTAAGCTTTATCAAATCCATGTAAAGTATCACAGAAGCACTAGGAAGAAGATGAGCATTTATTAACTTCTTTAATTAATTATCAGAAAATCTTAAAAAGGCATAACAACTTAAAGGGATAGTAAACACCCTCATGTCATTCTAATTCTGTATGACTTTCAAGACTTTTCAAAAATATTAATCAATGAATTCAGTTTAGAACAATTAAGGATTTGTTATCTGAATGTAGTTAACATGAATTATGCACTGATGATACTTTTTTGGTGCTTTTGCATCCTTTTTTAGTGCATTTGCGTCCTTCAGTCCCCTTCGTAATTGGATGAAAGAGAGCATGAAAATTTGTTTTTAAATTTTCCCAAAATATTCAAGAAAGTAATACAGGTTTGTAGTGACATGAGGGTGAGTAAATGATGACAGAATGTTCATTTTTTGGTGGAGTAGGCTATCCCTTTAAATGTTCATTGATGCATTCCTCAAGTGCCCCAGGTCTAAGTATCAGTGAAAGGCTGTCATGATGGGGGTCCTGGGGCTGTCAGCTGGGGCTTGCCCTAAAATTATAGTTATGAGTTATTCCATGTCTCTCTCAGGATGTAGACAGAGCTGGAGAACTTCTTCATGCCTGCCTACCATAGCCACACTGAATGTCTGTGTCCCCAGTGTTTGCTCGAACACTGAAATGCACTGGTAGGGTTTTTTATATAATAAATCTTTTTTTAATCAGAGACATACATATCTTTTGTTAAAAAAGTTTAATGTTAACTGATTTTCCAAATGCTCATACTCTCAAGGAAACTTACTGCATACTTTAAAAGTGTTATTGTGGCATAAAATACTAGTGTCAGTCCGTTAACTTGTGCATACGCACAGACAGGCTCTGAGAAAAACATAACTCATAATGATTATTACAGTATAAACCATAGTTTCCTTCCTATTGTTCAAAAATGTTTAAAATATTAGACTATAAATAAAGACTGATGGTAGGTGTGTTCTAACTTTTGACTGGCCGTGTATAAGAAGGGAGCTGACCGATAAGCGTTTTGGCCTAAACATTTCCATTGGGATTGACTGGGCTGAGATTACAGAATATTTTTACAACCATCTAGACACGTGAGTAGTTAAAAATTACTTCAGATTCTCCAGAGACACCAAAACTGAGTGTGGGAGTCTAAAAACTATGGGAGAGCAAACTTCAGTCTCTGAAAACATGGAGTTTCACATGTGAAGCTTTGACTTTATATATAAAAAATTGGGATGGGTTTTCACAAATCTATAGACCTTATGCACCAGAGAAACAAGCATGCAGCCGTATTTTAGGGCTGCACGATTTGGGGAAAATGTCATATTGCGATAATTGAGGTCAATATTGCGATTGCGATATGCGATATAATAAACAAATGGTTTCATGAGTCAACTTGCTTGAAAAGAAAAAAGTTCTTTAGTCAAGAGCAGTGAGTGTTTTTCTCTGTTCCCTTTGTTCTTTGATTAACTTTAGCGACAGAAATAATTAGTGGCTACTGTGTACTGTCCCTTTAAGACCAGTCGCTGCTGTCACACGCGGATCTCACACGCGCCTCATTCTCTCACGAGTCAACTCTTCACGTTCATCATAAGACTACTCTTATGTTATGAAGATACTCGACAAAAAGACATTTTGGCATAATTGTGTGTGTTATTGTTCGTTCAAGCTCGAAAGAGAACTGTATTCTGGCATGCTGTTTTGTGCGCACGCACGATATTAGCGCAAGTCTTTCTGTGTGTCAGAGTCAGGACATTCACAGGCAGTGCGTTCTTTTTGGCATATATATGTGTTGTTCGATCTACCGCGAAAGAGAACTTGATACTGGCGCACGTCTATCTGTGGGTCGTGTGTGTGTGTGTGTCAGGAGGACATTCACAGGTAGCGCGTTCTTTTTTGTCTTATCGCGCATGAATGGTTTAAAAGCATTTGCATGAATAAGAGCGGGATCATGTAACACTAGCCAAAGGATGCCAAAAATTAACAGATGCTGCGTTAATAGCGCTAATTTGTTTATTTAATATAAAACCGCAGCATTTTGCGTCATATAATCGCGTAGGCTTGACATCGCGATTGCGATACGATTAATCGTGCAGCACTGCCGTATTTAGAATTTTGTGTTTGAACTTCAGTTTTTGCGGTAGCTCTGTATATTTCTATGTCATCGCAGTCGAAAAGTAATTAGCTGGTGGTGAAGTTTTCCTTATTGTAATGTTAACAAAAGTTATTATGAGCATTGTAATGTTTAAAACAAGCGGTTCATTCATAAATCTGCAAGATCTTACCTTCATGCTGTGGAAATATGAATCAGAAGACAGAACACAATAATCGCGCAGTGCTAAAAAGGGGCAGGACAACAAAGTCTATAATTAACTACAAGACATTTTGTTGTATTACTCAACATTTTAAAAGATTTAAACTTACATGTTACACACACACACAAAGCCTACAGCCCACAAATACTTTCTCGAGGCTGGTTTGGGACAGAGTGAATGAACCTCCCGTGTTGCTGCTGTCATCATCCAGTTAATAGGTCGACTCGACACAAGACCTGCCGCCCTTTGGCTCACTGACAAGACCTTGTACATCACTGTCATTATCTTACAAACTCACACTGGATCAATATTATCTAGATTTAGAAATCCCATGCTTTACCTATAGATTATGTTTTACCTATCCAGGATCAGGTAATCCATCTTTGTTTGTGCTGGTTTTTCAAAGCAAAATAGGATTGGATCACCCTGATCCAGATACACACTTTTTCAGATTACCAAAATCTGGATTACCAGTGCTCAAAATGGGGTTATTTCACAATGTAGGCTGCTAGCTAAAGAACAACAGGTAGAAGAGTCGATATGGGGGTCACTTTAAGTGTTTTTATTTGAAGAGAAAGAAAACATAATAAACATACGGAGGCACTAAAGCGACATGTGGTGATGAAAAAAAAACGGGAGAAAATTTATATATTTTAATGCTTTTGCGTTCTCCCACAAAACTAATGCGTTTCCAAAGAAACTTAGTGTTTATTCACAAAGAACTAAGAGTGAACGCAAAGTTTCTTGGGGGAACGAAAAACATTTGTGAGAGAACGCAAAAGCATTTTTCCTCCCTTCTTCCAAAATTGTTTTTATTCTGAGTATTACTAACTTAGTTGGTTAATAAATCATTATCTAATAGTTTAGTTATCCATTTAGTTTCCCTAATAGCTTTTATAATTAAATGTATAATATATTATCAGCACCACCATATGATGAAGTACTACATGGGTTAATTTCAGCAAGATGGGTAAAGACCTTGTATAATGTAACATTTGCAAGGTAACAATGGTATATCAAAGTTCAACGTCAATTATACAGGGCTGAATAGTTGACTATACCCTATAGTGGTTCTCTACTATAGTGGCATTACAAAAAATGATATTGCCATCAACAATACAAAATATAATTGTCAACCTTAATGATGATAACTGATAATAAATGGCAGGTTACGAAATACCTCCAACTAAGTTTCCTTTTTAGCTGAGCGATGGGATTCATGGGATGCAAAATCAGCTTCATGGGATATTTTCTATAAATATGAATCCAGTTAGATGATAAAAGAGGAGTGAGGAAAAAGTACAATCAAGGCAACGGACAGCAGAAGCGCACATTAAATTTTCATCACAGCAGTTTGAGATGAGAAAGAGCTTGGCCTTTCTTCTCTCCCTGTGAGAGAGCTGGGTCATTCCACATATATATATATATATATCATGTTTTTTATTTATATATATATATATATATATATATATATATATATATATATATATATATATATATATATAAAACATGAAAAATGTCTGCAGCCACAATTTAGACCGGCATATTTTTTGACTACTTTATTATTTAGGCTACACTGTAAAGAAAATCACCAGTAAAAAAAAAATTATGGGATGGCATATTGTATATTTTACAAACTTATAAACACATTTCATTAAGTAATATAATGTTAATAATATAGCCTAAGCAAACTTCTTGAATTTTCAAAATCTGCTCTTTTTTTTACATTTAAAATGTACAGATTACCACCATAATACACGTGAAACAATAGAAAGCTACATGATGAATCAGAGTTCATTGTAAGTGGCCTTAAAACCAATTCTTGTATATAATGTCGATTTCTGTAGACAAAGACCAAACACCATCATGGTAACACACGACACTAAAATAATGCAATAAACATGACTGAGACTGAATAACAAAACTTAACATAAGAGAGCGCAAACACAGAAGTGAGTTCTTCTACACATCTTGTGCTTGAACGTACAAACACACACAAAATTATGTCAATATCCATCTTGGCAAATATCCTAGTAAACGTCGGATATGTCGAACGTAGAGAACATAAACCATTTCACTATATTGGATCAGTGCATGCATTCGGTCTCGTGACAGCAGCCTAATCTTTGTTAACGTTAATTATTTGGACCTGTGCTAACATGAACTAACAATGAGCATGTGTATTTTTATTAAATAATATTAACAGATACAACCTTTGATTTGAATAATGTATTAGTAAAAGTTGGAAAATTACATTAAATAAGATTAATAAATGCTAGAAGTATTTTTCATTGTTATTTCATGTTAATTTAGTTAACTAATGTTAACAAATTTAACTATTGTAAAGTGTTAACTTCATGGTTAACCAATTAACAGTAGCGTTTTCAAAAATTCTCTTTAAAAACTACAAACATTTTTGTATAAACTGAATAGATAGTGTGCATGTGTAATAAAAAAAATAGAAAAAATTAAGATCTTGATTTTATGGAAGAATCATAATAAAATGTTGCTAAATGTACTACCACTCAATTGAACTTTTTTAAAGTTTTCTCAGCTGGTTTGTAACATTAAAAAGTAACCAAACTCCACTGTTCAAATGAACCCTTTTATAGTCCAGTAAAGAATTCGTTTGCAATTCCCGGGGACGCACCGCTCTGCACATTTAGTATGCTCCCTTATTTCTACCTAATTCAGATAAATCACCTCTTTAGCAGAAAGTTAAGATAAAGTAAAGTCATCATTCTGAAAAAATACTTTTTCAGCTCACGACTTGGCGTTCATTACACCTTTTCTAGTAAAATATGTCAAGAAACACATCATATCTCACTCCAACAGCAAGCAACTGTTAAGAGTGAGAAGCAGATTAAATGTTTGTGACATCAAACTTGAAATCTGTTCCTTAGTCAGTAGGACCGGGTTATTTACAAAATAATGGCATCTGTTATGTGGGTGAGCTTTTTCTTTTGCAGAGACCCATTTTATAGCATCTCTTTAGAATGATAGAGTAACAAGGAAAAAAACATTATTCGTGCATATACACATACATGCATACTATATACCATACACATACATCCATGCATACTGTATAGGCTACATATTATTTAAACATTTATCATTGTGTAGTCACTATACAGTCTAAAGACTACAATCCCTCTGTCTGGAATCATCTAAAATTAAGCAACAGTATTACATTATTATTATTATTATTACTACTATTATAAATGAAGTCCTCAAAGTCTGCAAAGGATCATTTGTTTTCAAGACTTGCTATAAATGGAAAGTATAACAACTGTCAACCGCAATGTGATGCTTTCTTATTTTAAACAAATTCTGAAAATATTTGAATGCTTTACCTGCTAATTTAATTAGATTAGATCTAATCCACTGAACATTTATGCACATTTCTTACCCTGAAATGGCGCATATACAAATTTGATTTGATCTTTCCTGACAACAAAGTCGCCTCACACAGATCAGGACACTGCGGTATAGAAAAACAAATTGTTCATTTCATAATAAAAATTATTTGAATATTGGCAGAAGAGGTAATTTGCCTGCCACAAATAGAAGGACATAGAGTTTCTCTTCCTGGAAAGTGGAGAGAGAGAGATAGAGAGAATATGAACTGTAACTTATGCTTTTTAGGAATGTCAGAAAGAAAAAAAAATCAGTTCAGTTAGAAAAAAAATCAGTTCAGTTATTTTACAAGTATATGTAGCCTAAATTTCTATTTTAAAGCCTGATGATCTTGTCACATGCCTGTCCTGTCTTGTGTAGCACATGTGGTGTTTGTGTTCCTGTCACTGTTTGACCCCACCCTCCTTGTTATCTCATTATTGGTTTCATTTGCCCCACCTGTTGTTCCTTATTACCTGCCTGATTTGTCCCTTTTATAAGTTCCTTTGTGTTTGCAGTCTGTGTCGGATCGTTGTCTTGTACACGTCTCTTGTTTTCCCTTGACCCTTCTGGTATGTTTGTTTCCAAGTTGTTGGTTTGTATTTTGTTGTGTTTTTCCCCCTCGTGGGTGTTTGTTTATAAACTTCCTTTGCACTTGAGTTTTTTCCCTCGTTTTCTTAAGTTTCACCGTGACAGAACGATCCGACCATGTCAAAGATTCAGCAGAGGAAGTTCCAGCATCCACTTGTTCCCCCGGACTCATGCCAACATTATGAACGCATTCTTCGCGTTCAAGCATTGTTTGCGCTCCGCCAGCAGGGGACTGATCTAAGGAAGTTCGCGGTCAAATTCCTTAGTGCTGCAGAGGGACTGGGTCTTAACGAGGAGCCCCTCAAGGACCTTTTCTTTTATGCCCTTGACGAGCCCATGATTTGGGTTCTGAGAAGGGCGTATGACCGCAGCACTTTTGAGGGCATGGTGGAGGGTCTCGCTCGCCTGCAGGAGCGAGAGGCCATGAAAAGGGTCCCTTTTCCGGTGACCTCAGTACCGGTGGTCCCGAGTCCAGTGTTCCCAGTTTCGATGGTCCGAGTCCAATGGCTCCAGTTCCAGTGGTCTCGAAACGGAGGAGGAGAGAAGACTCCTTCCGTGACTGTTCCGCTGGTCCCTGTTCCGGTGGTCCCTGTTCCGGTGGTCCCTGTTCCAGTGAGCCTGCTCGCACGGCCTGCACCACCTCAGCGATGCGTCACGTCTGCCCAGCCAGAGACTGTTCACGTCACGTCTGCCCAGCCAGAGACTGTTCACGTCACGTCTGCCCAGCCAGAGACTGTTCACGTCACGTCTGCCCAGCCAGAGACTGTTCACGTCACGTCTGCCCAGCCAGAGACTGTTCCTGAGCCTATGTCTTCGGACAAGATGGTCGTCGCTGCCGCCGAGCCTGTTCAAGTCACATCTGCCGAGCCTGTGTCCCCTGACAAGATGGCCGCCGTCGAGCCTGTTCACGTCACGCCTGCCGAGCCTGTGTCCCCTGACAAGATGGCCGCCGTCGAGCCTGTGTCTTCGGACAAGATTGCCGCCGCCGAGCCTGTTCACGTCACGCCTGCCGAGCCTGTGTCCCCTGACAAGATGGCCGCCGTCGAGCCTGTGTCTGAGCCGGTGGTGTCTGTTCCTGAGCCCTCAGTGACCGCGACACTGGCCATTATGGCCACAGCCATGTGGTGTGTGTGGGCTACGCACACACTTGAGCCGGTGGTGTCTGTTCCTGAGCCGGCGGTGTCTGTTCCTGGGCCGGCGGTGTCTGTTCCTGAGCCGGTGATGTCTGTTCCTGTTCCTGAGCCGGAGCCAGTGTCTGCTCCTGAGCCGGAGCCAGTGTCTTTTCCTGAGCCGGAGCCAGTGTCTGTTCCTGAGCCGGAGCCAGTGTCTGTTCCTGAGCCGGAGCCAGTGTCTGTTCCTGAGCCGGGCCAGTGTCTGTTCCTGAGCCGGGGCCAGTGTCTGTTCCTGAGCCGGGGCCAGTGTCTGTTCCTGAGCCGGGGCCAGTGTCTGTTCCTGAGCCGGGGCCAGTGTCTGTTCCTGAGCCGGGGCCAGTGTCTGTTCCTGAGCCGGGGCCAGTGTCTGTTCCTGAGCCGGGGCCAGTGTCTGTTCCTGAGCCGGGGCCAGTGTCTGTTCCTGAGCCGGGGCCAGTGTCTGTTCCTGAGCCGGGGCCAGTGTCTGTTCCTGAGCCGGGGCCAGTGTCTGTTCCTGAGCCGGGGCCAGTGTCTGTTCCTGAGCCGGGGCCAGTGTCTGTTCCTGAGCCGGGGCCAGTGTCTGTTCCTGAGCCGGGGCCAGTGTCTATGTCTGTTCCTGGGCCGGTGGGGCCAGTTCCAGTGCCCGAGCCGGTGGTGCCAGTTCCAGTGCCAGTTCCGGTGCCCGAGCCGGTGGTGCCAGTTCCAGTGCCCGAGCCGGTGGTGCCAGTTCCAGTGCCCGAGCCGGTGGTGCCAGAACTGTTCATTTTCCCTGCCCCACCCTGGTCTGTCTCTCTTGTTCCCCCTGTCCCCACCCTGGTCTGTCTTTCCTGTTCCCCCTGTCCCCCCCGGTCTGTCTTTCCTGTTTCCCCTGTCCCACCCTGGTCTGTCTTTCCTGTTCCCCCTGCCCCACCCTGGTCTGTCTCTCTTGTTCCCCCTGTCCCACCCTGGTCTGTCTTTCCTGTTCCCCCTGTCCCCCCGGTCTGTCTTTCCTGTTTCCCCTGTCCCACCCTGGTCTGTCTTTCCTGTTCCCCCTGTCCCACCCTGGTCTGTCTTTCCTGTTCCCCTGTCCCGCCCTGGTCTGTCCCTCCCGTCCCGCCCTGGTCTGTCCCTCCCGTCCCGCCCTGGTCTGTCCCTCCCGTCCCGCCCTGGTCTGTCCCTCCCGTCCCGCCCTGGTCTGTCCCTCCCGTCCCGCCCTGGTCTGTCCCTCCCGTCCCGCCCTGGTCTGTCCCTCCCGTCCCGCCCTGGTCTGTCCCTCCCGTCCCGCCCTGGTCTGTCCCTCCCGTCCCGCCCTGGTCTGTCCCTCCCGTCCCGCCCTGGTCTGTCCCTCCCGTCCCGCCCTGGTCTGTCCCTCCCGTCCCGCCCTGGTCTGTCCCTCCCGTCCCGCCCTGGTCTGTCCCTCCCGTCCCGCCCTGGTCTGTCCCTCCCGTCCCGCCCTGGTCTGTCCCTCCCGTCCCGCCCTGGTCTGTCCCTCCCGTCCCGCCCTGGTCTGTCCCTCCCGTCCCGCCCTGGTCTGTCCCTCCCGTCCCGCCCTGGTCTGTCCCTCCCGTCCCTTGTGGAGCGTCTGGTAGCCGCTCCTTAAGGAGGGGGTAATGTCACATGCCTGTCCTGTCTTGTGTAGCACATGTGGTGTTTGTGTTCCTGTCACTGTTTGACCCCACCCTCCTTGTTATCTCATTATTGGTTTCATTTGCCCCACCTGTTGTTCCTTATTACCTGCCTGATTTGTCCCTTTTATAAGTTCCTTTGTGTTTGCAGTCTGTGTCGGATCGTTGTCTTGTACACGTCTCTTGTTTTCCCTTGACCCTTCTGGTATGTTTGTTTCCAAGTTGTTGGTTTGTATTTTGTTGTGTTTTTCCCCCTCGTGGGTGTTTGTTTATAAACTTCCTTTGCACTTGAGTTTTTTCCCTCGTTTTCTTAAGTTTCACCGTGACAGATCTGGATTCTGGAATAACTTGAATCACACTTTTCTTTTGTTCTGCATTAGTGAGGTAGCCAGTAGGAAAGCGCTCATCACATTTGAGTCTATGTTCCTCTTGACTCTGTCATCTTCTGAATCTACGCCTGTCAGTGCTCTTTGAGCTGTTCTACAGAGCTACATTTCTTCAACAACATGATTTCACCAAATGGTTTGTGGAACATATTTAAAGTACAAGTGTTTGAGAGTGTTCTCCACACCCTAGCTGCATGTAAAACATTGTGAGAAACTGCTTATTTCTGCTTGCCATACAAAAATGAAAATGAAAACAAGGCCAACTGGCTTCCCTCCAGTATCCTTTTGCAATAGTGACAGCGCTATGGAAAGGGCTTGGACAACTTTTGAAGACTGTTCAGGAACCTGACAGTGAAAATGAGCAATGATGCAAACATTGGAACTGGCTTAGGGACCTACAATTTATTTCTAGAGTGAAGGAGGCATCTGCTTCTGATCACGCTAAATGACTCGGTTACAACAAGATACTAAACCGTTCAGGTTCGTCAACTACGAAGAAGAAAAATGCAGAAAATCCAGTAACAAACAAATATGGAATAGTATTTATGATCTCTACTTAAAAACCTGGGTTTCTAACTTTGCAATTGCTAATAATTACAGAAATCTAATGGCCACAATGACAATGGCCTTTCCAAACAAATAATTCTAGGCCTTTTCTCTGAACTAACTTCACCTTTAGAGCATTCAGTTATAAATAATTGTCAAAAAATTGCTCAAAAAGTGATGTATGAAGCCATTTCCCTTCAAGTTAAAAGGGTAGGCTATTTCACCGTTGAAATGGTCTTTAGATAAAACTTGGCTGCCAATGCAGTAGAATGGCATGGCAAATTGGTGCTTCCCTTTTGCCAAATAGGTAAAAAAAAAAACCTTGAACACAACACCCATAATGCACTGGGCATGTTACCATCCAAAGCCACTCTATCTCCTATTTTGCTATGGATGCACTTGACACTTGAGTCAAATACCGCCTTGCTTTAGTAGGAAATATTTCTTAGCAAACTTTTTGCCATTATGGTGTAGACTTGTATTTTTCCCGGGTGCAAGGATTCAAAGAATAAAAGTTTAGCGGGAAAGAGTTATTTTCAGTCTCTAGTGAAGGATCCAGCATGTTGTACACAGTATAGCTAAAGGCTGAAAATAATCATAAATATGGAGAGAACACCATAACGGAAAATCTGGAAAAACATGCTTGTTTGTAATCAACATTTCAAACTGGATGACAACGAACACAGTGTTTAGGCCAAATGGAGAGGAAAAAAACTGAAAGAAACTGCCGTTCCATCAGCTCCACCCGAAGCAAAACGCTGTCACGTATGGTAACCATTTTTACCATAATGCTGTTTAAACAGTACACAAAGTAAGATACAATTTTGATACATTGATAAACCTACGCTTACAATAACTGACAATGACTTTCACACACTTTTTTAAATGAAGTGTCCAAATTCCTTTAAATATGATACTTGCCCCAACGTTTATTAACAAAAAAATAAAAAGTGGGCCACTCACACAGCAGGGTGACACTAAAATTACATGACAAACATGTTGACTATGAGCCCACATCCAGTAGATTCAGCCTGCCATTTACAATTACAAAATTAGCACGTATACATGATTTGACACTATGTAGGTCTAACAAATACACAGTTTGTAGGCGGCAACAAGGCTTATTTCCGAGAGCAAATTAGAAAAAGATGGGTGACAAATAAAGGAGAAACAGAGGGTGGTTCTGCAATAAAAATAACATGCTGAGTTTGGTTTGAATCAGGATGCATTCCTGAGTCTCCACAGAAATAATCGGCTCCACGCATGGCACATCTCGCATTCATTTTGTGTGAGAGCATTACAGGAGTAAGGAGAGAGTGGTTGCTAAATATTGACAAAATATCAACAATGAAAATGACCAGATGTCTTCCAATATATTAATCCAAATCCTGTTCATTTCATGTAATTCATCGGATTCATCAATTCAAGAACCGAAAATGTGGTGAGAATGTGGTGATCTCATTACAATAGTTGGGTGAAATTAATCAACATGGAAAATGTTTTGAAGATCATAAAGTTACGCAACTAAATGTGTCAACGGAGATGATTCACAAGACACAAGCCTGCATTTAACCCTATTATGAATGTTGAAAACAGTTTTTGCTATATGTGCTGTCAAATTTACACACAAACATCTAACATAAAAGTTTGTTTATATAAAATGTGTGTATGTATATGTGTAAAATATACATACTATGTGTGTGTAATACATATACATAATACATACATATACATACATATATATATATATATATATATATATATATATATATATATACATACATATAGGCTATGTATATGTATATATATATATATATATATATATAAATAAATATATATGTGTGTGTGTGTGTGTGTGTGTGTGTGTGTGTATGTATGTATATATATATATATATATATATATATATATATATATATATATATATATATATATGTATATGTATATATATATATATATATATATATATATATATAAATAAATATATATGTGTGTGTGTGTGTGTGTGTGTGTGTGTATGTATGTATGTATATATATATATATATATATATATATATATATATATATATGTATATGTATATGTATATATATATAAATAAATATATATGTGTGTGTGTGTGTGTGTGTGTGTGTGTGTGTGTGTATGTATGTATATATGTGTGTATATATATATATATATATATATATATATATATATATATATATATATATATATATATATATATATATATATATGCCATCAAATAGATTAATCACATCTAACAAAAGTTTTTGTTTATGTAATGTATACATGCATGTATTGTACACATATCCCTCTGTTGACGAAAAAATGTACGTATTGTTTTTTTGTTGTTGAATTTTTTACTTCCTCGGAATGGTATGAAACTTGGTAAAGGTTTTGGCACTTGCTTTGTGAACAAAAAAAATCATGGACGTGATTTCGAAGGTTAAATGCTCCTAAAAAAATATAGCTCCTCGCAGTCATTGGAAATAAATGAGATGAATTTCATCTAGTGGAAATCTAGTGGTACTGCGGTCAAACAAAATCTTACTGAAAGCTCATTTTTTGAGGTATCAAACTCACATTTGGCTTGTTTAGATTTATGACTTTAATTTTCTTGCAGTTTAGAGTAAACCGTATTTTTGAAAACGTATATTTCAAATAAAAAAATTAAATAGTATTTTTGTGCATTTTTCATAACAATAAAGGTAAAATTCTGTAACTTTAAGTTCACTTTTTTTTTTTACTTTTTTCACTTCAGCAATAATCTGCCAAGTGTCGTCTTTGAAAAGAGATCAAACCTCAAACATAAGTCTGTGCTCTAAACCATTCAAGATTTACCACGTTTACCAGTTTAAGTGTTAAGTTATGCTCAAGTGAATAAATGGATTATAAATACAGCGTAAATATAATTTAGTACTATAAAATCCCCTAAAAATACAAAATATTAAATAAAAAACATTATTAAACTAACATATAATGCATTAATTTTATTGAAATAAATAAAAAAATTCTGTCATTTTTGACTGAAACGCGAAGAGCACCAGAGGGATATACAAGTGCTGTCAAATCAAATAATCGCGTCTCACAAAAGTTTTTGTTTATATAATATGTTTGTGTATATATTATTATATTTATATACAGTAGGTGTGTGTTTGCGCATGTATATATGTATATATATATATATATATATATATATATATATATATATACACACAAATATATACACACACTAAACGTGTGTGTGTGTAAATATATATATTATAAATATAATACATATATAGGCCTACACAAATACACATTTATACACACACTATATATGTACAATATAATACAAAAATAATATGTTACACAATATATGATAAATAAACTATCACATATAGTGAAAAACTTTATAATGTGCCTCAAGATGTGGCTCCTAATAAGACATCTAACATAAGCCATAGACTGCAGCAATTGTTTAAGAGATGTGTGGGCAGCCACCCACACACATCAGAGCTTGATTACCCTCATATATACCTTGACAACAGAAAAAAAAACAATGCAAGGGGGGAGAGAAGAAGAGAGAAAGGGCCCACAGCACCAGGGGCACTTGCACCTTAATTATCTCAATTTGAACCTCTAATGGTAAGATCGCACATTCACTGGAGGTGGTTAAGAGATGAAAAGCAGGGGTCCTCTCACAGGGAAGCCCTGAGTGCTTCTGGATGTTGTTTGTGAGAACAGGCCTTGGTTGCTAAGATACAAGAAGCACAATTGAGGGTCTGCACTTATAAGAGACATGTCAGAATCGGATCTTGAGAGGTAACACAAACTCACTCCTACAGCTGCATTATAAAAAATAAAATAAAAAACTTCAACTTTCCCAGAGCTTACACATATAGTTGTAAGCCCACTCTTGAAACTTGTAATGTCTTCAAGTAACCAAACAACATCTGCGATAAAGTTGATTGCCTACTACCTCACAATACACACTGAAGCATAAATATAAATTAGTGGATGTTTCCTTATTAAATAAAAACATACTTCCACGTCCAGGCACTCACATAGTAGTAAAAAGCCTACATATTTAAAACACCAATGTATATCAACCCAAACAGGCCTTCATCAACCTGATGTTTAGGGGGTTTTTTTGGAGTACCAGATTAATACTGTAGAAACGGTATGAAAATGTATCAATAAAATGTTTATTATTGTTTTTTATTGTTAAACCAATACCTGTTTCAGTACATAACTCATGCAGCCATTCCTTTTAGATGTTTCTTTTTTGAAAACATTGATGCATTATTGATAATTTAGCATTGATATTTATCTACTCATATTTTCATGTTGAAACTAGACATATTTGCATGTCATATTTTTTTTATTTGTCAACATTATTCAGGACTCGAGCACTCCGTAAATTGAAAAATTGACAAAAATGCCCATCCCTGCTTAAAAATTACAATAATTTTTCAAGTGTATGATGTAGGCTACTTGTTTGTTTTAAAGGGGCTTTTATTGCCGCATGCAATTATTTCCATATTCATTTGATTAAATTGTTAAATCAATTGACAGCTCTAATTTATTATAATGTATTATTATAATGACAATAGTAATAGGCTAGTAGTATATTAATGTTAATAATTCTTAGTATAATAATCATTAATAATGATCATTGCTATTTTTGATTAGAATGTAGTATTATTATTATTATAATAATAATATATTAGTAGTAGAATATAGTTGTATAATAATAATAGTAGTAGATGTAGTAGTAATAATAATAGCCTAGAGGCATGTCTTCAGTAGCAAATTAGTGGGGGTTTTTTGCAAAAAATTCACTAATATTAGTCAATAACCTAATGTATGTGATATAACGTAAATCGACAGTATATCAACAGATCATCTGAGTGTGAGCTCTGCATTAGTCCCTAGAGGTGGTGCTTTCTTCAGCGAGCCGCTCTGCAGAGCACGTAGTCAGCCTGGCCCGCTGAAAGGTTAAAGTCAGCATGAAACGGAAGTTGTGATCATCTTTTCTTCCCTATTGTGAAGTATACCCGTTCATTCATTATAATTACTGCAATATTCCGTGAAAAAGAAAGAATCGTCAATTTTGATTTGATGGTGACTTTAATGCTTCCATAGGGGTTGACTCAGAAAGGCAAATTAATAGCAGTTCTTTCAAGAAGGACAGGGAGGACATCTGTTTTGAATTCCAGTGGGTCTGCATGTTATAGAGTGGGGCAATTCAATTAAAGCAGCCACAAACCATGTTACAACTGGAGATGTGCCATGCAGGACTCTGTCCACCTCTTCTGTTTTCCCCCTAGGGGAAGCTCCTCTAACTGAGTCCCACCTCCAGCTTTAATGAAGCACACGGGGGAAATGGAGCTGGAGATTGTGAACTGTCAATGATCTGGAAGACAATCCTGAAAAGCACCTTTGATTTCTTCTTATCCTTGCCTGCTCAGGACTTTATTCGTGCCAAAAGAAGCCAGCTCTAGAGACTGGTTTTGAAAGTGGATTCCCAATGCTTTTAGAAAAAAATATATGCTATGATCTGTACATATGTTTAAAGAAAAAAATCCAAAAAAGTGACCTGATCTCACCTACGGCCGTCGTTCCTGCCCCAAAACCTCTGACCTCATAAAAAGCAGCACAGCACAGATCATCACAGCCAGATGAAGGCTAGTCATCTATGAGAGCACTCCTAATACATCCTTCATCCCAGGATTTCAATAAAACAACAATTATTGGAGAGTCCAGCTAGGTCCCGTGTAAACAGAGAGAGATCTGATATGCTAAAGACAACAGCATTGTGTGGAAAGAGAAACAAACACAGCAGTCCGTTCCCACACACACCATTCAAAGAGTCTGTATTTTCAATGAAAACATAATTATATCTGAAGACATAGGAGTTTAAAGCACATTTAGCCTACTATAAAATGTAATAATAAAGAGTCGAAAGATTGCAACTGAGCATGGTTAAGTATACAGAGTTTAAAACCTATTACAAAATAATTAAGTAACTCAAAATTGCACGCATACAGTATGATGTTAAAAGTTACTAAGTTATATATTTGTATTTGATTGCAATTTTTTTTTTTTAAACGACTATGTTTTCCTTCTTTGCACAATGTTACTGCGCAGGTTATCACGTGCAATATCCAAACACGTCATTAGTACAAAGAGACTGCAGTTACATTCATCTGACACATTTCCATCACTCAACTTATCTTGACCAAGTCACCCAAAAAGAGAAAAACTGAACAGAATTTAAGAAAGCATAGGCTATGTGCTCAACTAGCCTACATCCAGAGGCTTTGCAGAGAAAACAAGTGTGAGTCATCAACTTTTGTTGCTTTCAGAACCACAAGAACATCGAAGTGCTTTTCAAAAAAGACCTAATAAACATTATTTCAGACTCATTATTTAAGTATTTTCCCCCCATGTAAATAGACTCTTAAACTTTAGCTGAAATGTTTGGTAATCCTTCTACTGAAATTCTCAGAAGATTTTTTTTTTTACTAGAGAACTAAATAGTTAAAGCAGTTGAACAGTGCAGTAAACTGTTCTTCAGCAATAAAAACATGACCAACAGCGCATTGTGAGAATGTTTGTCATTGAAAAACAACGTTATAATAACGTATGGTTAAAAAAGAAATTTCATTGCACAAAATTAAATGTTAAAAAATGTTCACTTTCTGTATAATATGTATGTTGCACAACACTGCACGTGAGTATAGCTGTGTATCCATTCTGCTTTAACACATTTAAGCGATTCCATAAACTCTATAAAAGAGCAGGAAATGGGAAATGGGAAATACGGAGTGGAGCTGGAGCGGAGTGATTACAGGACACTTGAAATGGGTGAGGGGGAATGTGTCACTCCGCTCCCCTCACACAACCTTGTCCAGACTGGCTGTCAGTCCCTGCGGTGATTCTAGCAATGTTTGATGCTTTGACTTCTTTTGGAATCTTCATTGACGACCTGAATACATTTTCATTATTAACTTCTTGTTTACACAACTGTTGCATGAAAAGAGTATCACACGGAATTGTGTACATAAGACTAATCACCCTTTTAGGCTACCTATACGGTCAAATGACAACCACTGACAGAGCCTTAAGTGACTGACTGAGCATGCCTACGGATGCAAGTAAATGAATAAATACAATTAATCAATAATATAAGGGGTTACTTCAAATCCAAGCAAAGTAATGAAAGCATGTATAGCCTACACTGCACTCACCTGTTTCCACAAAAAGACGTCCATTTCGTTTAACTTCCATGAGACCAGCACATGTATTGCAGACAGTATAATTCCAGTGATGACCGCTGCTCTCATCCGCACCGGCAGAAGTGTGTAAATGACATAGATGAAAAACACGGTCCACCAGATGCCTTCAGACGCGCTCCGCGGCTTCACCATCACCACACCGATCACATGTACAGCCAGCACCACCAGAATGAGCACATAGCAAACTATCCACATGTGATCCTGATGGAAGCCGTTCCTGTTGCACACGACAATCAGCGTGAGGATGAGTACGATCGTCGTGGAGAAAACCACCACGTAAGGGACCTGACACACTTCTCCAGCGCAGTGGAACCCCAGCATCACTGCGCACACCAGCACAAGAACGGCCATGAGCATCGTCAAGCTGCTCTGGTTGAGTCGGAAGAAGTAGCGCTGGTAAAGCCTCTCCAACTTCTCCGACTGGAACTTCTTGGATTTGAAAATCTGCATCACGCCGTTGCAGCACGCGCTCATGGAAAAGTTAACTTCAGGCATGAGCTCCTCCTCTGGCTTGGACTTGGTTCTCCTGTCCTCCAAACCCAACTCCACGGACTTGGGTCTCACTTCTCCATCTCGGTACCTCGGGGACGATCGGTTATTGTTGCGACTCTCCTCTCCGTGTTCTTGCCAAGCAGACTTGGATCTGAAACTAACCCGGCTGACGGTGGTCGTGGCTCGGCCCGGTTGTAGCTCGAAGTCATCGTCCTCTCTCCACCGACTGTTGGACCGTATGAGCTTTTTGCAGGAGGATCTGGCCGAGTATGGACATCCGTTCGCCACGGACTCAGACTCGCCCCAAGCGGATCTGTGCTCCGTCCCTCCCCTCAATACAGGAGCGCCAGCGCCGGGTGGGCTCACGCTGTTAGATCTGGACATGATCTCGACTACACCATGCAATTTAAGACTCCAGTGTGCGGACCATTGGGGTTTGACCTCCTAATTAGGGTTTTAGTTCAAAGAAAAGGTCGGGGGGGGTCTTCCAAGTTTGTTTCAGCAGTGTTTTCAAATAACGTTTCAGTAGCCACGAAAGTTAGTCAGAGTCTGCGCTCGCGAACAGACATCAAATCACCTTTGCTTGAGGAGGTGACCATAGCAACAGCTGCTTAGTAGCAGTTTGCATAATATCCAACGATGCATAACCACTATTATTACTTATCAAGTTATTATACAGATCAATTTTTTTTATTTGACCACTAAAAGTCAACGAATTATTCGCACACAAATATAAATGTCAAACTTCCCAAATAAATCGTTTTTACACTAAAGAGGCGGTGTTTCAGTCATTATATGAGGGAACATATTATATTACATTTATTTAGCCGATTCAAGACACAACGTTGCTGTCAGCTGGTGATTCAAAACAAGAAAAGAAAATCCACACGTGGATCTCATTAAAAAGGAGATAGTAAAAGTGGCCCTGAAGAGTTTTTCATTGCAGCATTTCGCACACTGCTTTTATAAAGTAGGACCAATGTGAAGTGAGAAAAAATATTGAAGTAAAAACTCTCTGGAAAAGAGAAACGCATTTTGCTAATCAATCCACTCTTATTTTTTTACATCATAATACATAGAGGACTTCAAATAATTAAATAAGCTATACAAAGTAGTCATTTGGGACACATCCTCAGTTGGCTAGAGCACATTAGAGGATGTAAACGGCAGAGGGAGTAATTGTACGCCACATTTCAATTCAGATTTCAAAACACAAACCACCTCTGAGTACAAATTACGAGGCTCAAATCCCCCAGCGATAAAAATAATAATAATAATAATAATAATAATAATAATTTGTGAACGTAATGAAAGCACACAAGTATGTATACAGTATATTCAGGATATATATATAGGGTTCAAAGTTTCAGCACTAAGTAAAAGTTAGATAAGTTAGTCAGAGAGCCTCGTTCGCTAGATGAGGTAACCATAACAACAGTAAGCTGCTCGCGAGCCTTCAGTTTCGCACGATATTGGTCCATAAAACATGATTATGCATCACTTTAATATACATTTAGATATCACATATTTTTCTCAACTTAAGTTTTTAGTTTAAAAATTCTTTCAGATAACTGGCATTTAGATTACTGTGCTAGTGGCGCCAAATGAGTTTGCGTTAGCACGAGATGTAACGTTACCTCGAAGGAATGTGCCCCCCAACTAAATTTAATAACTTAGCAGATTTCTTTCTTTCTTTCTAAAAAAAAAAAAAAAGTTCGTTTCAAATAGTCGAACCCCTTGAAGTCACAGTATGATTCGCATACTTCTTAAAACTGCTTGTTTAGTCCAAATCAATGAGAACTGACCCTACGCCCATCACGCTAGATCTCCACGTTTTCACGACAGGGGCAAATAGTGTCCGCAAAAGTGGGGTTTGTTTGGTAAGAGACGACCGTGCAGAGTACGACTCCATGGTGCGCATGCATTGATGCATTGATCCACACAAGATGTACACCTGTGAATATGTGGTCGCAGCCCACTTAGATGATTACATAATCACGATTGCTGTGAAAACCTGAGCTTTCCAACGCTCCTGCATGGTAAGTTGCGTCACCCCAAGATGACCTCACAAGTGTCCTTTAGCGAAGGAGTCTTCATCCGTGCTGTGCAGATAGGTATCTCCAAAGCTCTTGATGCAGTGGCAGCATCATCACCAGCGCTGGCGTATAGATGAGAGATGAATTGTCACGCGACAGGAGCGTCGAATCCGCCCTGCTCGAAAAGAGCTGCGTATTGACTGTGACGGACGAGCTGCACGTCCTTTCCCTGCAGATTCTCAAGACCGAAGCACACAGAATTGATTAAGCGTTATCAGCCGTTTTGGTGCCTCTTGTCTTTGTATTGCCATTCAACCAAGTATGATCTTTAGGCCCCGCCTTACGTGCGATCCTATTGGGTAGTTGGCTGCACAAGTTGCCAATCAATTTTTTTATTGGTCAACCCATGTGTCAGTGCGATAGTGATTTGGATAAGTGGGCGGGTCTACCCACACAGCTGTATGGAAGCGAGAAAGCTGTTTGCTTAACATAAACTAACAAGGTAGCAGGGCAGCCACAGGGGTTATGTAAATACTTTCAATTTTGTAAGTTGCTTTGGATATACAGTGTATGTATATATATATAATGCAACAAAGATTGCTAAAGTCAACAGATTTAACTAATAGACCTACCACTATCTGTGTAAAAATAAAATAATGATGGTAAAAAGATAAACAAAATAAAAAAAGATTAACAAAATAAAAAATCTGACCCAGGGAAGTTACCAAAATTTGGTTGATTTGACGGAATGACCCCAATGTATATAAACCATTAACCAGTGGACTGGACTAAGTTCAGACATACTAAATATTAAAACCTTTTACTGGATGTTTTATGTAAATGTGAATAATGTGCACAGGAATATTATTTTTTTAAAGGTTATACTTTAAATATAGTCATTCTTTTATTCTTCAATGATTCAACTGACATGACAGTTTTTCCCATTGATAGTTGTGTCTGTTTTTTTATCTTCCCATGTCTATTGACAATTTTTCAATTTTAAATATGCATGATCATATCAACTGGCAATAGGTGTGTTGTCACGATTGTGCTATGTTTGTGTTTCCTTTAGTACCCGTGTTTCCTTCTGTGTTTAGTTCCTGTTCCCTTTGTTAAGCATAATTGATTATTATGCCTGCCTTCACATGCTATCGGAAATTTACTATATACTTCCCACTTCTGAAGTCGTGATTACAAGCTTCAAATTTTGACTTAGGGGACGTTCCTGTCCTATTTTTTAACTAGGAAACCAGTATTTTCGATAATTCTGATAGTATGTGAAGGCAGCATTAGTTACTATGATTACTCATTGATTATTCATCATGTTCACCTGTTTCTATAGTGTCCTTTGTCTTAGGCTATACTCCGTTTCAGTTTTTTATTCTCGGTTCACGTTTACATTTAAGTGTGTCACTTGTGTTTCCTTGATATTCTGGAATATCACACTCGTCTTCATCATCGTGCTCAACTGCAACCACAGAACCTCTGTGACTTGTGAAGTGAATTGAGCTATTATGTGACAGTCTGAGAAGACAAAAGATCTTACTGTTTGCAATCAGCAGAGTCATGCCTCCTTGGTTTTGTTTTTTCATAGGTCCCATGACTCCCACCCTTTAAACAGATGAGATGCTGAGATACAAACCCTAAGGAAATTTGCTTTTAAGCTATTTTTCAGCTGTTTTAATTCTGAACACTCAATAGAATTCTTTTTCAGACTTTAAAAACTTAAATATAATTGTGTCGATTAAAAAATAAATAAAATCTGACATAAAGATAGGACTGTAATAACCTTGACCTCAGATTTCAAACTGTATATGTATTAGATAAGCTGATTTTCTATAATTATTTGGTAACACTTTACAAGGTCACATTAATTAACGTTATGCATTAACTGACAATGAGCAACACATTTCTTAATATATTATAGTATATATTAATCTTTGTTAATGTACAACTGTTCATTGTGTCAGCTCCAGATCATTAAATAAAATTACAGATGCAACTTCTGATTTCATAAATATATTACTAAATGTTGAAATGAACACAAACTAAGATTAATTAAAGCTTAGAAGTATGTTCCATTGTTAACTCATGTTAAAGGAAGGACATAATTGTGTTCTTTCAGCTTTACAAACCTTTCTAAAAAACAAAACAAGCACATCAGTGTCAAAAGTTCCAATGAAATTCAAAACGTGAAAAAAATTAAATCTTACAAAATTTGAATCTTTTTAAACACCATATATATTTATTAATTTTTATTCTAAAAGTTACGTTCTAGTTATTGTTATTAACTATTACTAAATTATTTTAATTATTCAGATGGGAGTGTTACTTTACTGAAATAAGTTTAATGTATTTGACTGTGTTTTTATAGCCCCAAATACAAAATATTACAATAGCTTTTATATAAAATATATATATATATATAATATATAGCATAGAGAGTTTACAAGAGTTTAAATATATCAGACCTTACGTTAGGGTTAGGAATAGGTCTCTACTGCCATCATGTGAAGGAAGAATGAACATGGTAACCAAGAGTGAAGTATACTAAAATAAATGTAATCTAAATAAAGACACAATACTTCTAATTACACTACATATACTAAAATATGAGGAAGAAAGTGCCTTTAATTGTATAGAGGCATATAACCTGTATATATATTTACACAAATTTGCTTTGCTTCCCATGTTATGGTTTATTGTAAATATATATCATCGTATTACTATTCATACAAAGTTTGCTGGTCCCATGCAGATCTTTAATATCAAAAGCTTAACAATGTTGGTGTTTTTATTTGAGTTAAGGGTCATGCTTCTATTAACCAAGGTACAGCCACACCACTTTTACATGCAGTGCTATTCAAAGTTGCACTCCAGCTTTTCACAAGCATCCATCCATCCCATGCTAATATTTCATGAATCGGCTTGACAAGGAGAACAGGCTTACCACTTTGTATGTAATAGTGTGGCTCACACTTCGATACGAGATATTCATTTGCATTGGGGGGGCTGAAGTTGGCTGTTCACAATTAGGCAGACGGGCAATCAAGCGTTAAGTTAGTCTTGACTCTCAGCTTTCTCTCCACATTATTAGATTTGATTCATTGGAGAAGCATGACTGGAGGCACTCAAATCCAATTGGCCTCCGTTAGCCAAGGCCTGTGTTCGTTTCTGCTCAGCATGCGCTCCCGTAGCCCTCTCCTCTCCCAGCCAAACACTTCCACATCACCAGCTGTAAAAGCTCCAAAAGTGTCAGCTGCAATCTCCTTCTATGACAGAAATGCACATCTAGTACATTAGTATTGACTGTGAGGTCCGAAACCAGCAATTCAGCCGATTTCTTTGGGCGATACACCTCTTTTCTGAGCAAACGGCCACAAACCAACAATATAGATCCAATACTGAATAAAACAACAGATTAACATTGATCCTTTAAGAAACACAGCACAAAACAAAGAAAGAAAATGCTAACAGTAATCATGATGGGAACATAAGCATTGTGGAATATTAGAATTCAAGTACAGTTTGAGTTATGACTCATACTCAAATATAAAGAAAATGAATGAGTTGAGTGAGAAACAAGGAGATATTTAAGTCAACTAGATTGAGTTGTCTGAAATACAGTGTACAGAACACATAACACAAGAGAATTATGGGACATTTCTTCTGGTTAAAACCACCAGATGCAGCTAACTGTATTTTTGCCCTTTTTTGAATTATATTTGCTACAATATTTGGTCAGTAATTCTACATTTAGAATTGAAAATAAAATAAAAATGTCACACAGTAGCTGATGTTTTAGTATGGTAACAACATTCCCCTCCCTCTAAACTGAGGGAAAGCCATTAGTGTAGTTACAGGATCCCTAAAATCACAATCTGCACAGTTCTTGAACAAAACAGTATTAACAAACATTCTGCATATCTGGCCTGTTTTTCGACAAGGCGGCCTTGTCTTCTTTTTTGAAATTCTGTAAATTGTGGCTTTTAAAGGTTATGCGCTTGTTTTCCGTTTTGCTATCAGTCTGCTGTGTGAGGCGCACTGCGGGCCGAGTTATTCCACTTTGCTGTACTCCTCCACGTGACCCAGAACTTTCTTCCTCTGGCGCATCATGTGGAAGTAGAGCTGAGGAAATACTAAGCAACACAGACAAAGACGGTCATTAACAGGAACAGTGATGTTCATTCACTGGACAAGAATGAGCATCAAGAGATTTTGCTACACAAGATCAACTGAGGAATCTGATTATTTACGGATGGAAGATATCAAAACAAAGCATTTTGAGAAAATATGATTTGTAATCTCTCAGTCTAAGTTAAAACGTACAGGGGATGTAGGAGATCATGACGAGGATGAGGAAGGTGTGGTAGTCGAAGGAGAAGTTGTACTTGTTAGGCAAGGTGATGGAGTAGAGCCCTGTTTTTTGCACGTATGGAAGCGCGGCGTAGATCGTCAAAAGTTCCCCCGACACTCCCATAGGGTACAGCACAATAAAAAATGTGTACCTGTGAAGATCATAATAAGTAAAACACTTTTCTAAAAATAAAAAAACAGAAGACTGACTCTGAGAAGCTTTACCTTGCCCATTTGATGAGGTAAGGCAGATGGTTGAGCAGGCTGAAGGTGTAGAAAGAGTAACGGATGATCTCCGTGACCGTCCAGGCCACCACAAAAAGGAGAACACTGTCTTCGCTTTGGACCTAAAACGAGAGCGAACTTTAAGTCACAAGGGGAAGAGACAAATCTTCTTAACAAGCCGCAAAATTTGATCAAGAACCATGCAGTTATGTTTGCTACCATTTCATCGCAATTCACTGAGGCTACTTGACATCAGAAACAGAAACACTTCAAAACGCATTCAGGCCTGTCAAAGGCTCTAACATCGCCTCTACACACATACAGGCTTGAAAGGAGGTTATTTTAGCAACAGAAGCGTACACAGGCACACATGGACACTTGGCATATTAGTAGTATTCTTTAGTTTTGGGTCAAGCAGTTTTCTCGTAGGAGTAACTTACACACCTATACACTTCAGCTCAGACGTCCTTCTCTGGGATAGACAATCAAAACCTGATTCTTAGTTACAAATAACTTTAAAGGGGAATACAATAAATAACATTGGTTTCTTCACACTAAAATTATGTTTCTAAGTTTGGATCTCGATGAGCTTTGAAAAATTAAAACAGCTGTTGAAATCCATTAGATCCACTAGATGGCAGTAGACTAGAGCAAATAAGACAAACATGGAAATATTGCTCATTATGGCATTGGGAACATTAATGATAAAGAGTAATTTGAGATATTTATGGCACATGATTATTTGATACTGAATTTTCATAACCAGGTTTTTCTTATCCATGGGAATCCTAATTAGAGACTTTACAACATCCTAAATAATCATACTAAATATTTTCATTAATTAAAGCTGATATCTAAATATTCAATTAATTTATATAATAAAAAAATACATATACTTAAAATAAAAAATTCAGTACATAAATAATTCTAAAACGACTCATGCAAGTTAAACATAAACTTACTTCTCTAACGCTGTGTGTCACTGCCCAGGTAAGGAACACCCGAGACATCACTTGAAACCCAGTCAGGACCACCGAGGAGGGAACAATTCCTTCACAAAATTAAGAATGTCAAGTAAAGAGATTAATCATTTGTGTTTTTCGCAGGGTGGGTCTAATCAAAGTAATCATGCAGAGATGAGTTGAAATGGTTTCTATTCTTTCTTTATTTCAATGCATTACACTACACATTGAGAGAGATACAATAAGACGGAAATGAATCATTATAACAATATAATTCAAGAGAGTAAGGACGGTTATGATATGACAGAGAGTACTGCAGGACTGGTTGTTTGCACTGGGAAAGGTCACATTAAGCATTAAGTCCCAGATAATGAGGTGTGGACTGTGAACTCTACGCTCCACGGGTGCAGTGAGACTCTTTATCACATTATCACTGTCAGACTGGCAGAGAAAGCTGCAACCTTGCCGGCGATGGCACTGCTGGGTTAAAAAAAGCTTCCCTGATATAGACAATCTGATCTATATACTGTGCTGAGTGCATATTTATAGGAGAAATTAATAAGAGACTGTTATTAGCAGCTGGTGCACTTACCCATGGCACAATGCAATATCTGTGAAGAGAGCAAAGAACAAATATTATAAAGTGCACTCAGCCTCTAGGAAATATCATTTTTAGCATAAAGAATAATCTAAAAGAGTTAAAGAATTACATATATTTACGTATATTTATATGGTTGTAATCTAAATTATTCAACCCCTATTGCAAATCAGGTTTATTGGGCAAATGTAGACTTTCAGCTGTTTGCAATGAACAAATCAAACAAAAGTAATTGAAATAGCTTAACAACAAATGTTTCAAGTGCTTTCCCCAAATTCCAAATCAGGTAACTGGTTGCCACTGTAGAATCTTCAAGGACTTCATCTGCAACCAAGCCTTGGTGAAATTTGAGGTATGCTTGGGATCTTTGTCCTGTTGGAAGGTCCAATGACGCCCAAGCTTCAGCAAAAATGTTTCATCTCTCCACTGAACAGAATCCCAAAACTTCTGTGGCTTATTTAAATGATTTTGAGTAAATTGGAGCCAACTTTTCTTGTGCTTTTGGGTCAGAAGTGGTGTTCGTCTTGGAGTTCTGGTATCCGTTTAGTATGCACCTTACTGTGCAAGCTGCAACCTCAGTTCCTGTTGCCACCAAGTCTTGCTGCAGGTCTTTTGCAGTCACTCAAGGGTTTTACTGAACCAGCCTTCTCAGAAATCTGGGACCAGCCGTTGATAGCTTCCTTTTACCGCCCCGTCCAGGTAGTATAACCTAGAGCCCTGCGCGGGACTGTTTTCCTCATCCCGCTCCCGCCCGCCGAATTTCTGACCATTACCGCCCGCTCCCGCAACGTATGTGTTTCACTCCCGCCTGCTCCCGCAATATGTATGTCCACTCCCGCCCGCACCCGCAAAACTCTGAGAATTTATTCCCGCACAATAATAGAGATGCATTGATTTTGTGTCTTCTCCCGTCCCGCAGGAAAAAACACATATTTGTATTGCTATTATTAAAGAGATTCATGGGGTTGTTTGTTTCGTTTCCCTGGCCGGCATAGCCTACTGGACACATACACACAGGATAATGGAGGAAATCGAGTGTGCTGTTTTTGGATGGTTTTGTTTTCGTTTTTGCTGTTTTTTATTCAGGATACTCTGTCTTGCGCGTGCAATGATGACGCAGGGAATAGTGATGCTTCTCTCTGAACAATCAGCAGTCTGCCGTGTTTTCACGTCACATTTTAGTATCGCCTAAGCTCGCTCAGAACCCCGCCGGAGAACCCCGCCGGAGGGGGTACGAAAAAAGAACCCCGCCGGAGGGGGTACGAAAAAAAGTACCTGGAAGCAGCAGGAAGCAGCAGATACAGTTACAACTTTTACACAGTGGAAAACCAAACAAAGGCGAGTCGAGTCGAGCCGAGGCGAGCTGGTACTGTGTAGTGGAAAAGCGCCATTATTGACATCTCCATCATGTTGCAAGGCTACCTCCCGATCCCGCAGTGTTTTTTTTAGCCGCCCATTCCCGCCCGCAGCAAAGTTCAAACCGCCCGCTCCCGCGAGATTTGCGTTGGGTCCCGCGGGACCCGGCGGGACTCAATCCCAATGCAGCCCTCTAGTATAACCACTGCTTCTTTAACTTTGAACTTGCGAACTATGCTTCCAACGGTGTCTCTAGGAACATTTAGTGCCTTTGCTATCTTTTTGTATCCTGTTCCTTGTTTGTGAAGGACGATGATATCTTCTCTTAACTTTTTGGACCATTCTTTTGACTTCTTTTGACATATTTCTAACATGCTGTCAAACGTGACACTCAACAAACCTAGCCAGATATTTCATGTGTTCTAGCTCAAGCACACCTGGTGCAACTAATGAAGCCCTTGATTAGTTGCATCATGTGTGCTTGAGACAACACCTGTTTTCGTCCTTCGGATGAGACGTTAAACCGAGATCTGTGGTCATTAAAAATCCTAGGATGTCCTTCGAAAAAGAGTAGGGGATTAACCCTGGCATCCTGGCCAAATTTGCCCCGTGATCTCTGTCCATCATGGCCTCCTAATCATCCCCATATACTGATTGGCTTCATCACTCTGTCTCCTCTCCACCAGTAAGCTGGTGTTTGGTGGGCGTTCTGGCGCAATATGCAACATCGCATCATCGCATCATCCAGGTGGATGCTGCACATTGGTGGTGGTTGAGGATATTCCCCCTTCTATGCAAAGCGCTTCAAGTACCTAGAAAAGCGCTATATAAATGTAACGAATTATTATTAATTATTATTATTTAGCAGATTTGTGCTGTTGTAAGGGATTGTATATAGGGGGTTGAATAATTTTGAGTATGCAGAAGTCATTAAAAGTTGCCTTTTCAGTTAAATTTGGGGAAACGACTTGAAACTTTTTTTGAAAGTATTTTTTGCTGTTCAAAAGTTAGGGGTCTAAAAGGTTTATTTTTGTTTTTGAAACACATATTATGCTCACCAAGGCATTTATTTAAAACAGCAATATTGTGAGAGATTATTACCATTTAAAATTGCTGATTTCTATATTAATATATTTTATAATGTAATTTATTTCTGTGATGGCAAAGCAAAATTTTCAGAAGCCATTACTCCAGTCTTCAGTGTCACATGATGTAAAAGTCTTTACCGTCACTCTATATTCAATGCGTCCGAAAAGTATTAATACTTTTATAGAAAGCGACTTACAATAATTAAATAAATAAATCTATTTATTATTTATCTATACATTTTGATACACATTACACTTGCAAATAAATAAATAAATAGAGCTAAATTCATAATTATGAATGAATGTAAATTAATATAGCTCCCATACAACTCACCTCAAGGAGTGCACCAGTCTGAAAGAATTTTAGGGGCTTCTCTATCGAGTAATAAAGACCATGGTAACTTCCTCTGGCCAGGTATGCTCGAACAAGACCGACTGCAATCACCAGCCATCTAGATAGGAAACGATTCATAGAGTAACTCTGTTGTGCCACTTGCCCTTGCTTTGAAAAAAAGAGGGCATTTCAGCAATGCACACAAACGTGGGACTGCATGCAAATCTCTTACAACACAGCACTTAACGGCTAGTTAGTGGCATGTAACAGTCTCATTCAAATACATCCAGCACATTTATAGCTATTCACATGCATTGATGCAGAATGCATTCAAAATAGCTTTTTAATACACTCCAGTTTCTCAAAAGATTTTTTTCCCTATACTATATGTCGCAATAAAAAATGTGCAGCTGAAGTGATGATGAAGACAGTATCAATATGTCTATATAATAAATGAAACAGCAAAACAAACAGGACTGGATTGTAATTGGTTTTCAGATTGAAAATAAGAAATGTCCACAGTTAAGGACAATGTTTATGTAGTTAATGTCCATTTGAGATATCATGAAATGGTCTCTAGCTGATAAGAATCGACTGAATTGTATCATCAAACTATTCCTGATTGAATTCTGGACTCCAACAGACATGACAAAAATGTAGCAAACCCTGTTTGGTTACTGATGATGTAACCTCTTTGGGAAGTTCGATTGATTTGAGCGAATCGGTTCTTTCGAACACTTCATGGTTCCTGCTATTCAGTCGAGTGATTTAACGATTCAATTCAAACGAATCGATTAAAAGAACTATAGAAAACGGTACGTCATTTCCAGGCCTGGAAAAGGGATATAAAATCTTAAAAATCATGGAAACTTCTGTGGTGATTTTTTTTATATATATAACATGCTCAGCTGAAAAGTATTTAATCGTTCTGTGTGTATGAGTGCAATCACTAAAGATAAAAACTCAATTCATTGGTCAAAACACCAAGTGTGATTTGACAAATCGCTCGTTCGGATAAATGAAAACACGGTTCTTCGATTTATTTGAGGCATTATTCAAGTGTTTAAGTACTTGCTTTCGACGTTTCCCGTATACATTTGACATTTTCGAATAGATTACTCAATATAAATGTGATAAACAGTTATTATTATGTACATATAGATTATATTATCTATCTTTATAAAATGTTTCAAATACTGTTGTTTATGTTTCCAACATGTAATCTCATCTCAAAATCCAGACGAGTGATTTATAAACGAATTGGTTCTACTTCTAGCAAATCGATTCGTTCCCAAAACAGGTACCATTGTGCAACAGTTTCGAGGTTACGAAGGTGGACTCAAACGGCTGCAACTGATGACTGAACTGTATTGTCACATGTAAATTAACAAAGACAGTAAATTCCTTCGTACTTCCATACATGACCAGACAAACGACAGTAAGAACAATGCATTCATGCAACCAGCCATGAAGATTATATGGCGCGTTAATAGGCTTAACGTTGCCAAATATTGAATCATTTTTCATTTCATTTTTCAAAAATATTTCAATATCAAAACAAACGGTCTTAAACCATTCCATAAACTCAAAGGGGAGGTAACCGCGATTCTGCCAAGCACTGAGTCTGTCTGAAAGCTAACCATTCATTCTTTCTTACTGTCACACGCTTGAACAGAGAGCACGGAAGCGCATTTGATTTTCACCATACCCTGCTGTCATAACCACGTTGTAAATGACCAGATAAGCGATGGCCAGCGTGCCGGGTCCCTTTTTCCTCTTGTTACTGGAATCACTGTGCGCTGTTTTGCTGGTCCCCATGGCAGGTGCCGACATGACTGAACTATCATTAGAAAAACTGGTTCATCCAAAAGGGTCCCGGTTACTAAAGGCGTGTGGCCTTGCTGACATGTATAGAAGGTGCTTATGAATGGAGCGCCGCCTGTCGAGGATAGAGTGTAAATGATGTTTTGTTTGTTACATAGAGTTTGGATTCGCCTTATTGACGGACATTTAACGTTACAGCAATAACAAAAAGTAATGATGACAATAATAAATATAATACTAATTGTAATATTTTAGTTAAATTTTGGATTACAGAGAGCGCACAAACATCTATTCCAGTCGCTAGATGGCAGTGCGGGCTCGAGTTCAGAACGCACTTGCCTTTAAAAGGACTCAATGGTGATGCCTGTCAGAAAAATTGATTTATAAAAACAAAATAAATAAATAATTTAATTAGGTAAATTAGGTGATGAGGTGATTAGGTGAATTCTGAATATAGTTTAAAATCAAGAATGATTTGACAGCTATGACACATATGCGATTTCTGACAGGCATTGCCTTTGCTTACTAAGTTTACGGAAGAGCAACTGGTGGAAGTGAACGCAATTTAATGGATGAGAGAAGGAGAAATCGTCGATCTACGTAGATAATACGCTCGAATTTCTTCTTTAATAGATAGGAAAAGGTCGAAAAATGCCTTTATTTGGCCAAAATCCGTTCGATCAGGATGTGGGTGAGTTTGGCTGTTGTTTTTATCGAAGTGTTGTGATCTTGACAAGTCAACAGGGCCGATACAGCGCTCTGTTTACTGTCATATCCTCAAGAGCTCTGTTTTCTGTTTTGTTTATTTCTTCTATTACTCTGATATATTTATATCTTATATATCAGGATATAATTGTTAAAGATTTCAACCGTAAATAATGTAGTTGACCTCATCCTTAAAATATTCTAAATTCCTGGAACTTGTCAGATGAACATTTCAGCTATTCAGTTTAATTATTATCTTTCAATAAGATTTTTGAGCAGTCTTATATTTCTTATATATCCCTTGATATTTAAATATGATTCTATCGGTTAAAAATACAATACAATATAATAAAAGTAATTAACAAGACACGATGTAATATAAAAAAATGAATATAACAGAAGATAGTCTATTATCTTGCTTATATAATGTAGTATTATTATTATATAATAAAATCAAAATGCTCTGCTCTAGATTAAAAATTGTTTTAATAATTTTTTACTCTATTTCCAGTAAGCATGACTGAAAGTATAATGGAAGTTAATTTGTCATAAGGCGTGGGAACCCAGTTAGCATACATGTACATTGGTCTTATTGTGTCAGCTTTGTCCTTTGTGAGCTCAGTGTGTATGAATTTCTGACACTGATACTCACTTGAGTATTGTTCGTTTTATTTAAAGGTGTACTGTGCTAGATTTCGCAATGTGATTTTTCCTTTAAGAGTTAGTCATTAAATGTGTCCTGTTTTGTTCTTGAAGGAGGGGACAAATAATCTAGGCTATACTAGTCGATTATGACAGAAATGGTTGTGCCTGTTGTGACAAGCCGAATATGTAAAATAACAGGCAAAACAGGCTGCTTTGTCTGTTTAACGGGACGATGAGGCAAAGTCCTCACATTTTTTAAATCAAATGTAACTGTATGTCCCTGTTACACTTACTTTTCCTGTTAAATATTTATGCAGTTATTTTCAGCAGTCATCAAGCTTGTACACACTGGTCACAGACACGAAAATGTACTTTTAATTTCCCCAAGCTGATTGCTCACTAAAACCCCCCCACAGGCATTATGGTTTCAGCCCATTTCAAGCTTGATTTTGGCATGACATAAAGCTGTAATATCGTAGTGGCTGAGTTGTTAAAAAAAAAATTATTAGTCTTCCCATTAACGGCATCATTGTCTTCATCCAGGCCGATTCGAGAATGCGCACGAAAGCAAGAGGCAGGATTTATCGCATTTATCGATTTATCGAGTGACTTACACTTTTTAATGTCACATTTTGTAATATTTGCATTGTTTTACTTTTGTAGTATTGATTATTTTGTCATCCAGTTTTTTGAGGAAACACTGCCTCCCTTGCTTCCTTGGAGGAAACACCCTGTCCTACTTTCTAACTACTTGACAAACACTTGTACTTCCTATCATGTAAAACTATTAATATTCAAACTTGTATATTCATTTTTTATTTATTTTTTACAAATTGTTCTATTTTGTATTGTGTTTGTGTGTTTTCTGTGTTTATTATATATTTATATATAATAAATATATAATAAACCTTTATGCCTTTATGCAATATGCCTTTATTTACATAAAGGCATATTGCCTTTATGTTATAGAAAAGACGTTTAGACATGCAGAGGCAGAGACTTTGACTCCCTTTTAGATTTTTAGCATTGAAATGACTCCGTAATGAGACACCTTTCATTGAGTGTCTCATTTGGATGCTCATTTGCATTTTCAGAGAAAGCAACTAGTGAAACTAGCACAGCAGAGGACTGGGGCCTCATTATGGACATCTGTGACCGGGTTGGGACAACTCCGAATGGGTGAGCTGAAATATCAGCATACGAACAAGATTTGAATAACTATCCCCCAGTTTCACAGACAAGGCTTAAGACTAGTCCCAGACTAAAGTGCATGTTTGAGCTGTTTTAACTGAAAGCAACTTGCACTGACATATCTTAAAATATGTCGGTGTCATTGTCTCGTCTCAAGATTCACACCGGTTATGTTTTTTCTAAGACATGTTTATAAAAGCTACTTAAATGTCCTAATTGAACTAAGGCCTAATCCTGGCTTAATCTAAGCCCTGTCTGTGAAACTGAGCCTATGTATTTTTTAATGTTTATTTTAGTAACAGTTAATAACATGAGTGTTTCTTGAATGCATTATTGTTCTTCTTATATAGGTTTCTCCCTAATATAGATATTATCGTTCCCCTCTTTGTCGTTTTAACTCTTTTTCTTTTATAGTGCAAAGGACTGTCTCAGGTCAGTCATGAAGCGAGTGAACCACAAGGTCCCTCACGTCGCTATGCAAGCGTTAACGGTGAGCTCTTCATCTTCAGTTCCCATTGTAGTAAAACAGAGGTGTCATATGGGACGTCACAGTGTTGATGTTCTTGGGAATAATTAGTCTTAATTATGATATCACATTTTATTTACAAATATTTATAGTATAAACAGTTATAGAAATGTTACAGGTGTGCAATAATAACAATAATAATTATTATTATTAATCTTTATTGTGATGTCAAATTCCATTTACACATATTTAAATTAAAAACAGTTATAGAATTGTTAAATGTGTGCAATCACTGTATATAGAACATTTGAATGAATCGATCAAACCTGTTCACAAAATGGCAAATCTGTATTTTAAGCAAATAATAGCTGTTCAAATATTGCTGTAATTTCCCTGTGTAGTTGCTGGGTGCCTGCGTCTCAAACAGTGGAAAAATCTTTCACCTAGAAATCTGCTCGCGGGAGTTTGCCAGTGAAGTTCGTAGTGTGTTGAACAGGGTAAGGAACTACAGCTTGCTCTATAAATATTAGTGTAATCCTATTCATTAAGGCAAATCCTGGTTTCAGAGTACAATAAATTTTGATAATTGTCACTATCCTCATGCTCTTCTCCTCAGGTTCACCCAAAGGTTGCTGAGAAACTGAAGGCCCTGATGGTGGAGTGGGCCGAAGAATTCCAGAAAGACCCGCAACTGAGTCTCATCAGTGCCACCATCAAGTCCCTCAAAGAAGAAGGAGTCACCTTTCCCACTGCAAACACCCAGGTAGGTCACGCTTTATTTCCATGGTGTTCCACTTTAGACATTCTACTAACTATGAGTAACTTTGCACCTACATGTCAACTAACTCTCATTAGACTGTTAGGTTAGGTTTAGGTGTTTGGGTTAGTAGAATAAGTCATGTACTTGCAAATTACTTTGGAACTGTTTACATCTGGCCACTCCATGCGTTTTGTCAGATCGGATTGCTATCTGATTTATCAAACCGATTCCGTTTACACCTGGTCACATAAATGTGTTTTGGCAAAACGGATATAAATCCGATCTTCAATTCCCACGCTATATGCAGATTTAATGGAGTGCACGTCACCGAAAGCAACTGATATGAGCTGCATTTTATTGATCATCAGCTAAAATTTCAAAATCAAAGACCGCAATAAGAGAGAGTGGCAACAGCCCTGGTGAGATCATTTTGTTTCTTTACTTTTAATAAAGTTATAGTAGTAGATACTCATCTGTGGCGATGCGTGTTGCATTAGCGCCGTCATATCTGGCTATAAAATGACATATAGCCTATAACACGCTCTCACACATTTATTTTTTTGCATTTTTGGGAGGAGTAAAATGTACATATATGGTTTCAACAACCAGATGCATTTACACTCGGTCTGGAATGCGGCCCAGACCTCCTCCTGAAGTGGTTTGAGCAGTCGGATTTAAATCCGTCTGGAATGCGTTTCGGAGGGCATTTACACCTGGTCTTTTCCAGAAAACGCATGTGGCCAGGTGTAAACAGACCCTTATGGTCACTAGAATGTCTGTTGGGGGAGCATCAAAATAATATTAAGCAGACCATTTACTAATACTCTAATGACTGGGAGTTGACATTTAGTTGCAAAGTTACATATAGTTAGTACGATGTCTAAAGTGGACCATCGAAATAAAGTGTTACCCCCAAGTATTCCTACTATCAACTAATAACATGATCCTGTTGGATCTCACTGTGATGTCAGCTGTTCATAAACACAGATGCTGATGAACAGACAGCAGCCGCTGGTATTTGGCCTAGATAAATGACCTTGAAACTTGGCTAAGTTTAAATTCATACCGACTTTTTGCATCCCAGATCTGCATAGTTCATTAGTTATTCAGTTTGTTTTTCTGTACTGGAAAGGTCACAGAAATCTGTGACAGATGTATCTGTGTCTTCTTGTTTTCATGCCATGGCTCGTATGCAATGTAGGTCATTACAATGATGTTTTGAAGTATCTGTGGCTGTTAATATTAGATATTTGCATCTTAAAATGTAAGAAACTACATGTAACGTGGTACGTGGAACAAGGACACTGTAAAATAGTGTTAGCGAAAATATTTTTACATATGTATGTTTGTTGTCTTGGGTTTTAATTATTATATTATATTATATTATATTATATTATATTATATTATATTATATTATATTATATTATATTATATAAGTACTGTATATATCATACATAAAGTACCGATACACTACCCTTCAAAAAGTTAGGATCATTAATCAGGATCTTTTTTTTTTGTTCTTTTTTTTTTAGGAAAGAAACTAATATTTTCATTCAGCAAGAACACATTAAATTGATCAAAAGTGATAGTAAAGAAATGTATAATGTTACAAAAGATTTCTATTTCAAGTAAATGCTGTTCTTTCAAACTTTTATTCATCAAACAATCCTGAAAAAAGATATTACAGTAATGACTGCTGAAAATTCCACTTTGCCACAAAAGAAAAAGATTGAACTAGAAAAGTTATTTTAAATTGTAATAATATTTCACTAATATACATTTGCCAACCTAAAGAACTACTTGCAGTGTATGGCCAAAACCTGAAATAGCATGGTTGATTATTATTATTATTTTTTTAACTCTCTTTTGTTTTGGTCAATCTTTGAAAAAGAGTTTTTAAAGACATTAAAAGTATAGTAACATAATTCACATAATAACATAACATATATTGCCCATAGTCAAGAATCACCTCTGTAAAAGGATTGCATTATAAATTAAACATGGCTGCTTCTGAAAATGCATACTCTCTTGAATAAGTACATATTTTTAATAATTACTTACTTTGCAAGCACTAAAAAAGTATGTTCTATATAGTATGAATGTGTGTAGTATGAATGTAATCTGGACAGACTACATTTGCCATGTTGTCATTATCATGTGACCTGCAGTGTCACTCATGGGACAGTAAAGTGTCCACCATATATGCACTTCTGAATCTCGCCCAGAAGTAATAGGTTATCCAAGTTCTTTTTGCCTACTCTTCTATGAGTACTGTTAATAACGGGCATACTTTTTTGGGTCACGTGCTGTTTTTCGCCTACTATTTAGTAAGGAAATATGTGATTTCAAAAGCAGCCATGTGACTAAACATGACCACTGTTTCTCACATGACATATCTGTTAACACTTAAGCTATTTGTATAAATCAGCCAAGTGCGTCTGGAATGCTAAAGCATGTGTGTAAACTAGAGACAAGAAAACCAAGCGGTTAGAATGGAATTTCCTGCCTCATATTTCCCTCACTGACCTCATGGCACCATGAGATGTCAATTCTTTGTTCTCTTCCTCCTCCATTTACTGTGTTAGACTACAGGATTAGGGCATGTGAACCTTTCTGTATTTGTTAATAAGTGCCAACTATGTAAAATAGGTCACAAGAATTTACTGCTGTCACTCGAGGGTCATCATATACATGTTATCTCAAAAACCTACTTATAAATGGTTTGTGGTGGAGTCATTGGTTAACCTTATCTGATCAGTGTCAGTGTGTTTGCTTCTATTTTTTTTCTTTGGTATTTACTTTAGTACCTCTATAGATGGCGTTATAGTTCTGTGTTCATTCATACACTGTATTCTGCTGTTGTGCAATATAAACAATATCATTAAAAGTATATTATATTTTATACACTATTATTCAAAGGTTTGGGTTTAGCAAGTTTAAGAAATGAAATCTTTTATTTAGCAATAATGTATTAAATTGTCAAATGTGACAGTAAAGACATTTATAATGCTATGAAAGATTTCTATTTCAAATAAATGCTGTTCTTTTTAACATTCTATTCATCAAAGAATCCTGAAAAAATGTATGTCAAATGATTTATTAAGCAGCACACCTGTTTACAACTGATAATAAGAAATGTTTCTTGAGCAGCAAATCATCATATTAGAATGATTTCTGAAGGATCATGTGACAATGAAGACTGGAGTAATGATGCTGAAAATTCTGCTTTGCATCACAGGAATAAATGTACATTTTAAAATATATTAAAATAGAAATCAATTTAAATGCTAATATTTCACAGTGTTTTAACTGTATTTAATAAATAATAATAAATGCAACATTGGTGAGCATGAGAGACTTCTTTCAGAAACATTCAAATAATCTTACTGAATGGTAGTGTAGTATATGCATATAATATATACTTTATTTTAGAAGTAACTTTTTTGCAAATCAGTGCTGATCTGTTATCATGTGATCTGTAATTGCAGAGCTCTAGCATAAAAACTATTAGCACTCCTGCCACCAGCAGAGCCCCTAATGATGATGACCTGGCCAAAGGTGAGGACGGTTGTTCATAATTTCATGTTTTTTTATTTAGTCTGATCTGACAACTGATTTTGGGGCCCTGCCAAAGCATCATAAATTATTTGGCATTGTAACTGTGGATTCAAACCATAGCCTTCTTTACCCAGATAATGAGTGTTTGTGTTTTGCTCCGTGCAGCCATTGAGCTGTCCTTACAGGAACAGAAACAGCAGGCCGAGACACGACCCCTCACCATGATAGCTGATCCACCCTACAACACAAATGGAGGGAAAGAGTCACGTAAAGTGCGCGCACTCTATGATTTTGAAGCGGCTGAGGACAATGAACTCACTTTTAAGACTGGAGAGCTTGTGCTCATTCTAGATGACAGGTAAACTGATTGTTCAGGGGCATTATTTTAATCAGTGTTGAATAAATATTGAGTTATGTTATAAAATTAAATTAAAAAAAAGAATTTATTCAGTCTTTAGTCTTTAAATTTTCCATATCCCATATTTTGTTGGTTGTCCATTATTAAATTATAATGTTGCTATTATCCAACAGTGATCCAAACTGGTGGAAAGGAGAGAATCATCGAGGAGTAGGCTTATTCCCTTCTAACTTTGTCACCACCAACCTGAATGCTGAACCAGACCCTGGTAATACACTTTATAACTTGGATGATTTGTTTTTCTACTCAAATTGCACACACCGATCTCCTGAATTCTCTTTCCTGTAGTGATGTATGTAGAGAAGACAGTTGTCCCCGAAGAGCCCATCATCGAAGTCAAAGCTGAACCTGAGCCTGTGTATATAGATGAGGTGAGTGCTGGATGACCTTTGGGTGACTCGGCCACACCTCACCACTAATCTAGAAAAGTGTCCAGAAGTAACTGATATGAAAAACAGGCTCTAGAGGAAGTTCTTTTGGTGTCTTATATTGATTGTTGTTTTCTACAGGAGAAGATGGACAAAACTCTCTACCTTCTCCAGAACACAGACCCTGCAGATGCCTCACCTGACACCCTAGAGCTGATCACATTAGAAGGTACCAGGATGTCTTTTATGTCTTCTCTGCTGAAATCAATTGCATTTTAGGTGTAGGGGTGGGCGGTACAAACAAAATATGGCCAACTCTTTTCACAGACTGTGATGACTGGTTTCCACAGTTATTAAAGTCAGCATGTAACTAAAGTTGAGATAGTCTTTTCTTCCCTGTTGTGACGTATATCCTAATGAAACGGCTTCTTGAACAAGAAATAATGTCGGACCGGACTTGATTGTTTGTCCATCCGGAATTGATTGGATTGATGTGGTTTGCTTTGCTGTGATCTCATGTACAATTATCAGCAGAGTGACAATTCTGATTCCTTTTTATGATGAATTTCTAAATTGTACTACAATGAGGGACCAGCGCAATTAGGTGTTGATTTGTTTTAAACATTCGAGATAAGAAAGTCAGGGGATTGTGATCTGTGTAAACTAACACTGGGGTACAATTACCTCCGACATGTGTTTTGTCACTGTTGTCATATGTGACATTGTACACAAGTTTTGACAGTTCCACTGGGTAAATGATGATTCCAGTGTGTTAATCTTTTGTTCTCTTCATCTTCTAGATGCTTGTGAAAAGATGAACCCAATGATTGATGAGAAACTAGAAGAGATTGACAGGTTTGTTGAAATCAAAACTTACCCCAAAACAAGCTGCCTGTTTTCCCAGTCTTGGCATATGAGAAAGAACATCTCTCTCATTCCTGCAGGAAGCACTCAGAGCTGTCCGAGCTGAATGTGAAGGTGCTGGAGGCTCTGGAGCTGTATAACCAGCTAATGAATGAGGCTCCGCTGTACAATGCATACTCCAAAATGCAGACCATCCAAGGCACTTACCCAGGAGCCCCTACACCTCTTACTATGCAGGTTGGTCTAGCCATCTAAATGGAACATTAGTGGCATGATATTTTCTAAAAAAAATTCTTCCAAAGCATTATTCTGATTTCTTTCTTTATTTCTTGTCTCTCTCAGGGTTATCAACCGTCTGGAGCCTACATGTCTTCTGGTGTTCCACAGGGCTATAGTCTTACGGACCAAGCTGGCCCTCTCTGCTCTCTTCCTCCTTCAGTCAATTCAGCGGCCCCCAGCCAACCAGCACAACCTCCTTACATCAGGTAATATAAACTAAAGGTGTCCTGCTAGCCTCCCTCTAAATCTCAAACAACGTTTGCCTGCTCTACATGTTAATGAATATTTCTCAAAATGCAGCTTTCAAATCCTGTCCACGCCAGCAGTGAATCAGGACATATGTATTAATGCTCGACCAATATATCACCAGGGCTGATATATATTGGTCGATATTTGGCATTTTTTTTAATTATCGCATCAGTTAAGTTTTTCTGTTTGGTTGATAACTGTCGGTAGCGAAACTTTTGTTTGGACAGCCCTGATAACTCTTGCTCCTGAGTGCAAATGCACAGGAACTTTCATTCTCAGTCTTTGCTAGTTACTGTCTTTGTTTAACAGTTCTGTCAAATTATAGATAGGCAAATGCTATAATACTTTTTTCATATACTGTCGGCATTCAGCAAGTACACATTTTATATAATTTAAACAAGCCTTTTCTAATAAACATTTAAGTCCACATACTTCTAGTGAATCAGGCTGTTAGATCTTCTGAAGTGCTCTAGTATTAATGGAAGTGTAGCCTGCGTGAAAACATTGTTTCACATACATTTCTTTGCAGCAGTTGTGTTTTTTACTGTGTTTAACTTAAATAGCGACATATATAGACATCGACCATCATAAATCCATATAGGTTGACCACTAAGCTATATGTCTTTTCAGTTACTGAGAAATGATTTAAAACACTCACATAACCATTCTAGGCCAATATGCGATATTGCCCCACAGAGGTTTTATGTCCAAACACCACAGGAGAAGGGTCTAATACTTTACTTTTTTTATTTTTATTTTTTTTATTAGATACTTTTTTTTAAAAATGTATCATTCTGATAGCGGCGTTGGGAAAACTGCCTTAAGTAACTGCAAATTGTTTATGTCTTGCAGCGGCCACATGAATGCACAATACGTGAACCAAGCTCCTGGAGCCCCTTACCCGCCACAGATGGGCGTGGCTATGGACATGTCTGCCTATCAGAATGCTAATCCTGGTCTGCCTCCAACGTCCTATCCGATGTCAGCTCCAGCCCAGCAGCAACAAGCGGCCTTCTACCAGCAACCCCTTCTGTAAGACTGTACGCCAGGTCCGACTCCACAGCAATTAACATCCAATGCAAATTCCAAATGGTGAAATGAGGTCGAGAGCATTTTCCTCTCTCGTCTCTATTGATGTCAAGGGGTATGCAGAGATTCGCTTACGTTTGTCTTCGCAGGACAGACATGTAATCCACTCGAAAGGAAGCAAGCATTTATTTTTCTCTCCCACTCATTAACCCGTGAAGCAGTTTAGGGCAGGTGTTCAGAATTGATGGAATGAGTCACACTAACCATAAATATAATTTTCATCATCTTGTGATAATCACCAGCATATTCGTCTTTTTTTCTGATTGTGAATTTAAGACTAAATGGTAAGTCTCTCATTTGAAGAGACAATTCTTTAAGACTTATGATTAATTGTTGCCATTTTCCATTTATTTCTGGGTTTACCGACTTAACTTTAATTTCTTGCCTTTCTAAAGCAAATGTGGCATTTTTATTGATGGCATCGTGCGTTATAGAGAGGACAATTGTATGAAGAAGATTATACATGGATCACCAAATCTGGAATGATTTTATGTGCCAATACTCAGAGCACTTGTATAAACTCCTACAATCAAAATGGCAGTTTTAGTTTCAACACGATGTTAGTGATTCCAGAATAATGGGACAGATTTAGTTGGTGCAACCTAAATGCTAGAGACTTTCATGTAATATTCATAAATCCCTTCACAACCTGTGCTTTAGAACTGACAGTGGTCACAAATGCAATCCCTTTATGGTCAATCCATATGTTTCACTGTATAATGATATTTATAATATGCAAGAACCGCTTGTGTTTGCATTGTGGGTGTTTGCTGTTGTTTGACTTAATTTAAGCATGTAAAAGTGCAAACAGTATCATTTTCATCTGGTCTATGATTTCCTCTGCTGAAAATGATTGATTAATTGTTGTTTTTTTGCTTCTTACATAAGTGAAGAAATGCTCAGCCATTTCTCCTTAACTGAAGTGAGAAAATGTATAATTCCCTTACCATATAGACCGCTTTCATTCGTGTTAAAATGGGATTAATGTAGTAAAATATAGATGAAAATTGTCTTTATTTTTTTTTTCATAATCTGCTCGGAAAAAGATACTGTATATTAGATGTCAAATAAATGGCTTTGTCTGTATTGCACCTTAACTTTATACACATTTATTTACCACCAGATGCCTTGTTCTTTCACAAGACCGAATAAACATAAAAACCAATTCAAAAGACTTTATTTCAGAAGCTGCTGTATATTTGTAAACCTGTATGTTTTAAGAGATTTAGAGGGAAATCTGTATTGTACTCATGGATTCAATGTTTTGTAACATCAAGATTTCTTTGTATCCTGCCTGCTCATTTTTCAAAATTCTTTTTGTAACACAGTGAACTGTTAAAGTCTTCAGAAAATAAAACCGGTTTCAAAGGTTGCTTTTCTGTGATGGATGCTTTCCCGGCCTTCTCCCAATCTCGTTTTGGAGATGCTGAATGTTAATATCTAGTATACATAATTTGTGCATCAAATCCGGTTATTTTCTGAAAAATCTTCTTGCTAAGTGCACTGCTGATATCCTACTAATCATCAACCTCATGGGTGAATCCTTCCTCAAAGGGTCTGTTAAAAAGGCAACATCTGCTAGCCTATGATACAGATCCCCTGAAATGTAGCATTTCCGTATCAGCTTTTTGTGGATGCAGCACACAAGAGTTAAAAAATATGTCCTTCGGTAATACTCTTGGTTTTCATCTGACATGCTGATGAATCTATACATAGGAGGCCGCTTTACAGAGTGTGTTGCAACAGGCCACTGAGACCGTAATATTGTATATTTAAAATGGGTCACACATTACATTAGCGTTCATTTTATGGTGTAGTCATTTATGTATTTAGAAACAGAACAGCATGTAGGTCTCCTACTTAAGGACCTACTTCCTATTTAAATGACATTCACTGTAAAAAAAAAAAAAAAAAGTTGCTGCCTTAAATTAACCAAAATCAACTTAAATTACATTAAACTGACTGAAAAAAAAGTGTTGAATCTTGTATAACTTATAAAAAAAGTTGAAAATTGCTTAACTTATTTTGATGAGCTAAAGCAATGTAAAAACATGTCATAATTTATTGATCATATATTTTTACAGTGATGTTGGTAAGTGAGATTGTAATTATTTTTTTAATTCTTTTATTATTTTGCAGAATAAACTTGTTTTTTTTTTGCCAAATGGTTTGACAACTACCAAACACTTTGTATAAAATTACATAAAAAATAGTTTCTATATATTATAGTTTGAAAAGTAAAAACGCTAAATATTTTTTATTTCTTTTAAAATTGTGCTTAAAGGTTAAATTTGATTAATGGAAAGAAAGAAAAATAGCCCATTCACCAGTAGGCTAGTAGTTACTCCCTTTTTTCTTTTAGCTAGTGTGTTGTTGCCATAGTAGTTAATAAGCCTATGTTAAACATAAACATTGTAGTCATGTAATGTTCTGAAAAATAGCATAGTGGCCTAATATTTTTGTTTAACACCAGACAATTTTATGTAAAAATTGAAATGGTTGAACATTGGTTGAATATCGCTTGTCCACCAGAGAGAATGCTTTAGATTTGACTGCATGGGAAATACTTAAAGCTTCACTATTTTTAAATCATGTAGATTTTCTCTAGGAAGGTATTTAATTGATTTAGTACATTTTGCTTAGACTTGCGATGGTCGATTCGCGAATGAGTCTGTTCAGTCAAAAAAAAATCGCAGCAAAATCGATTCACGATTCACGATTCATCGAACCTTTAGTACATTCGCGCCCTGAATAGTTTTGGTGATGTTTCCCGCTCAGAAAAAAAAGAGCAATAGAATACTCAAGACCGGAGCACAGAAAACAAAATGAGCACCGATAAAGTGAGTGTTTGCCGTAAAACATGCAAATCCTATCATTTGTTAGGGATAGGGAAAAAAAAATCGAATTTCAACATCTGCTGCACGTGCTGTTTATGAATAACTCGGGCTTTTGTTCTCCTTTTGGAGATAATTTGTTTTATAATACACATGTATTGGATCATAATGCAGCTGACTATTTAAAAAAATGTATTAATTTTAAATTTATTAAATAAATCATAGGCTATTAATTAGCTCAAATTTAGTATGTCATGCAGATTTGTAACTAACTGCTTTCTTTACAGGGTAGCTGTGGTATTAGCTGCATTTTGGTGTATCTTGCCAACACTGCTAATACATCATTTCTGATGACCTCTGTTGAGCAGCTGTACAGTAGCTCGCGATGCTCTAGTGGTGACCGCTCGCGCTGCAACTACACTTGTACACTACAGCTGCACTCGCCGCGCGCACTGCATCATCACCGTCCGCGAGCGCACTCAAGCCTCGGACAACACAGCGAAACTGGAGCAAACAGTTCAGTATCCTCCGCCGACCCAGTGGACCGGGACCGAAAGGCAACCTCCACCGTGGACCGATGAACTCGCAGAAATGTCCCGGCATATCTACACCCGACACGGGATAGGCGATGGGGTCCAGAAGCCGATTTTTCAGGTAGGGACGCAAGAGAAGGTGTTGATGCGCTGTGAATCTGCACCATAGACTCGCATAGTTGTGTGTGTGTTTTATAGAATCCAACGGTTTGCATTTATCCATAATGAACATATTTCTTTCAAATCTGCCAACGGTGACAATGTGCTTTCTTTTGGAGGGTTTTTACTCAATGTAAATGACTCATTTGAATCTTTGCATAATAATGCTCAAAACTTGTCACGTGTTGTATCTGTAATACTGCAATGCAAACTATTTCTTTGAGTTTAGCATCTTAATTCCAAATCATAGCCCTATACTATGCTCTATGTACTTTGTATATTATATAGATATATTTATGCTTGTAATACATTGCCTAAATAGATCTCACAAGCAGAAAACCTCTAAATGTCCTTGTAATATTTCCATTAACTTATGATAGATGACTTGATGTTGTTACACTTACTGTGTTGATACTAATGGCATACCATGGTAGTTGCATGGTTGGCTACTTCAATGTACATAAAAGCTTAACATGGTATTACATTTGTAAATGTTCAAGTCTTTCTTGTGTAGGTTTTGCTCTCCTGATATCTTTTACTGATGGTCAGAATGATGTTTCTTTTCACATTATTTCACACTGAGCAAAATTCCTTTGAGTTTTGTATTTTAATAAACCTAGCCTATGTATCATGTGGAATAATAGCTTAAAGGGACAGTACACCTGAAAATAAAAAATCTGTCATCATTTACTCACCCTTATGATGTTCCAAACCCGAATGACTTACCTAACATCTCCTTTTGTGTTTTTGTGTGGAGTTTTGGGTGAGTAAACGAAGAGAGAATTTTCATTTGGGGTAAATCCCTTTAACCTACAGGCTGCTTATACAGTAATATAAGATCATTAAAAACGAATCCCAAACGTGCTAAAGATTAATGGATGTCAGTTTGAAGCATTGGTCCTTAATTAGGCTGCTAAATAATTCATGTTCTCATTGATTTCCTTGCAAAGGATGCATGGCCTGACCCAGTTTGTAAGCATCAGTGCTTTTTTACGGAGCAGATGGCCTTAACATTTTTACGTTTCACTGTTTCTTTTGCAACAAACTCACTGAAAACATCCGTCCATATATTTTAACCGCGTGATCAACCCTGAAGGGGTTCGATGTGGGACTGCATTGCGGCCAGCCATACTGAAGGGCAGTTTCGCCTGCTCAACACATTGCATTGATGTCTATGTGGCACTGCAGAGTTCAGCTTCCTTGTAGTGATGCGCTTTGACACCTATTTCAAAGATCCTCATGACACCGGAGCTGCACAAAACAGCTGTGATTAATGCAAGTGATGAATTGCTGAAATGCTTTAACAGTGCATTTGACTCTCAACAGTAACTTGTACAACTAACGGGCCCCATTGAGACCCCTCTGACACAGTGTTGTGGTGGGATATGTGGGTGTATGTGTGTTTGAAGGTGCCCCTGTTCTGCCGGGAGGAGAGATATGGATTAATAGCTTGTTCTCTTCCTGCAGGTGAACAGAGGCACCTACTCACGGCGCAGTCGACTTAAGAGATCCGACGGCAGTACGACATCCACCAGCTTCATCCTCCGTCAGGTGAGAGGGGATGATGGAGATTATGGAAATAATGTTTAGAAATGCAATTTGAGACTTAGTTTCAGAGGGTAGCTCACTCTGCGTAGGACATTTTTGAAGAGTTTTGAACAGTGACTAATATTCTCAGTGCAATTGAGGATCCACTTTTCATGTGCCTAATGTGCAAAACTGGGTTATGTAATACTTTTTATAGAACCCAACGATTTTGCATTTATCATTATACTGCAATGTAAATAAAACCTTTGAATTTAGCGCCTAATTCCAAATCGTAGGCCTATACGCTGATATACCTTTGGAAATGCACTTTGAAGAAGTTGTATAGTCTCAATGTATATGTTCACAGAATTATACTACTGTGCAGCTTTTTGAATGGGTCATTTGGTTTCCAAGCAACAGATGAATCCTCTCTGTCATCAGATGAATATGAATTGCTCATGGCTACCTTTCCAACTGAACTTGCTTGACATTTAGCTGAATAGAGCTAGCATGGATCTTCAGAACATCTAAAAAAAAATTGAATTCAAACCTTTAAATATTCTTTCAGAACATGCAGTATGAATTCAAAGAGTGCTGAATATTTTTCTTATGGAAATATGGAAATATGATCTAATCGTTGTCAGATGCATCTAGATCTATGAGTTTGCACAGAAGAAGAAAGTATCCCAGGGGAAACCAATGACCTTGATGCCTGCAATGTGGCATTTCTAGCTGTCGCCGAGTCTGCCCTTGCTCGCATGTTTGAGGACTGTACAGTATTCCCTGCAGAGTTTTTGTGCTGCTGTAAAGCAAATAGCTTTGCCTTTGTGTATGAATTCATAATGTGGATAGGATTAAACTTTCATTCCTGTACTGCAGCGGTTCCCAAACTTTTTTTCCTGCGCACCCCCTACTATGTCCCAACCGGGTTGGCGCACCCCCAATCTCCACTTCAAAAAATAACGCAACAAAGCTTTGTTTTATCGCCATATAAAGACTCATGTTTAATTATGCGCAAATAACCAGAACACGCATGACAATAACAACATCAACAAAGTTTCAATATAATGCAACAAAGCTACGCACAAGCTTCCACTTTTAAGAGGACGAGTGACAGACACAGGCTCAGTAACAGAAAGCACGGTTATTTTCAGCCGCGTAATTTAGTTTTATTTAAAAACGAAATATTTTGTAACATTACACATGTGACATGTTTTAAGGACCCTTTTGATAACTTTAATGCATCCTTACTGAAAAAAAAATTGACTAACCAACACATTTTTGAACGGCAGTGTACATTCAGTTGGTCATTATTGCAATATAAACACTATCAGACTAATCAACAAGTATCTCTTCATTTACCAGTCGAAGACGAAGCAACTTTCTGCTCTTATGTTTACTCCGTGCACTGTCAAGGGCTTCATCATATCTGTCGTGTACCGGTCTTTGCAGCATTTATTTTACCGCACATAGCCTGCATCGCGCGCTGTTGGCATCGAGCCTGGAGAAATTTAGCCACACTTTTGATCGACTTTTCCACATCTTTATGGTATTGTGTGTGTGTGCTCGCGTCTCATATGAGTATGTGCGTGGAGAGTTTGTGTGTGCGCGCGCGCGTTTCATATGAGTATGTGCATGGACAGTTTGTTTGTGCGTGCACGCGTTTCATATGAGTATGTGCGCGGAGAGTTCCGCGCGTCTCGTGTGTGTGTAGCGACTTTAGGTGTGTTGTTGGAGCCAGTATCAATGCATATGTATTTCGGGCTGTCACCAGGTGGGGGCAGTATGTGCACAGAGTGTTTTTAAACCGGTGTTTTACACGTAGAGTTAGTTGGGCTTGGTGGGGGAACGCATACAGTTTTTACCACACACAAAGTTGGATGTTTTAACGTCTCTCGAGTATGTTTAATGTTTGCATTTGATAAATAAAGAAACATAAAAGAAGAAATGGACTACAAGACTGTTGATGTGCGTAAAAAGTGCGTTGTTTAACCAAGCCGTCGGCAGCTATAGGAGCTGCTGTAACAAGTGTAGTTGTGCATTTCATATGTATTTGTTTTATTAAAAACTAATAAATTATAGTTTTTTATTTAAAATAAAATGAAAAGGAATTTACAAAGAAATGTTTACTGTTCCTGTTTTTTTATTGTGTGGAAAAATCCCACTTAAAAAAAACAGACCGCCATTACATTTTTCCTCTCGCGCACCCCCTGGTGGTAGCTCGCGTACCCCTGGGGGTGCGCGTACCACACTTTGGGAATCCCTGCTGTACTGTAACCAAATAGCATTTACTGTAATTGTTTTTGTTACCACCATCACTGTGGAATGGCATTTTGTTGTCTATGTTTTTTTATTATTACAGTATATTATTTTGAAGAAACATACATTTAAAAAAAAATCTAAACAAATACAATGACTCTTACAGGGAATACCTCTTTCCAGATAAATTATTACTTTAAATAATTCATAACGTGAATAGTTTTAACCATTTTTATGATATGCTACGATAATATCACCATAAAAATATATGTATTGCTATGTTAAACATAAATTTTGTCTGAATTATGAAGTGAAGTGAATTCATGCTATATACTTTATATATTTTTTACAGTATTTTTATTTATTTTTTACTATTTTGGAATCAATTTACATGTCTTTTAAGGTAACTATTCACTATTTTTCTATATAGGATATCAAGGTTGTCGTATTTCTTTTATCATCTCTCTTGTTTCTTGTGATATAATCTCCTTTTCTGCATTTTTCCCCCCTTTTTTTGTATTGAGCAGTTTATTAGTTGCAATTTTATTGGTGCTATAATGAGACTTAAAACAGCTTTAACTCTAATTGATAAGTCCGGTCACCTCATGTACGCAGCCCATATGCTGCAGTCCATCTCAAAATGATTCTAGAATCTAGGTCCCCAAAGAACCTTGGGAATTCTGCATTTTGACTGACTTCCAGGACATTCTATTTTTGGCCATAAAGGTGGTTTCACAGCCAAGACCCTTCATTGAGGACAACCTACTTTACAAAGTTTGCATATCATATTTCTATATTTAAATGTGACCATAAGTAGAGTTTGGTTTAGGCTGAATTCTTCTAAATTAAATTAAATTAATCTGAGAACCTCAGATTTACATGGTAGACTGTTAGCACTCTTCCAAGTTCCTGTAAATAGCAGTAATAGTCATGAATATAAAACCTTACTTAAACTTGCCTTAAATGTATGGCTGTACCGAATCTGAATTTGATGCAGAGAGACTTAAAAAGATTTGTTAACCCAAACCGTTGGAAGTTGTTGCTGTTTTCATTGTTATCCATAATAACACATTTAAAATTCATTGGGAGCATGTATAAATTATTCATCTGTCTGGTATAGGTCACATGGCTAAACTCTTTAGTAATTCATTTATTTCTTTGCTTCCCTGCTGTGTTTATTGACCATAGGCCCCCCAGAAAGCTCAAGAGCAGTGGCTGACTGTTAGCATGACTGTTGATTTGGTGATCTAATGTTGATTTATAAGATTTATGGATCATTAAATAGTGGAATAAGGAAACAAGGCACATAATAAATGATTGCAAAATAGCGAATGGGTTCTTCGTACAATTATTACAGCCATTCAAATGAAAGTTGTGTATTACAAGGAAACCAAATATATTACAGGATTAAGATATTAGTTAGCAATGCTTTTAGTAACAGGCATTTATTCTGTTTATCACTTTGATAGCTGATCCATGAATCAGAGAAAGAAAACAATAAAATGAAAAAAAAAATAAAAATCATTAAATCTGAAAATATCAGTAGTGATCTTAAGGAGTACCTCATGCCATGTAAAGCAACATGTTAAAGTATTGATATACATTTTACTAAAATAATCCATCATGGTTTTTTTTTTTTTTTTTGTGGAGGTATATAGTTCATATTTAACATTTCATATTAACAATATTCATTCATGTTCATTTTAAAAGATAGATTTGCCATTATTATATCTTCATATGCTTCTTGGTGGATAATTGGAGAGAAAACTGTTGATTGCTCTGTTATTTATTGATATATATGGACTCTTTCATGGGTTCATTTGATTAAAGTAGTAAGAGTAGATTAAAGATGAATGTATTTGATCTTTACTCAGAATGTGTGTTTCAGTGAGTAGAAAGCAGGCATGTTGTAGATGAGCATTCTGAACTACAGGGGGCGATGTGTGCCAGAGTTTTATACTCAAGAGAGAACCATGATTAATTAACAGCTACACCGTCAGTTCATTTTCATGTAATTACTTGAAAAGACCTGATTGTTCTTGGTTTTCTCATTATTTCAGTAGCTGGAGTGATATCATGGGAAATATAAATCAATAACAGAATTAGAAATGCAAAACAAGCTTCTAGTGCTCTGGGTCCCTGCTTGTCCCAGTGACCTCGAGATGGAGTTGGTGTTTTATAGCTTCTTCACAGTCATGGGGATGTAATTACACAAATCAGAGGTATTGATACTCCTGCTAAAGAAAAGTCTGGTTCAATACCATCATGTCAAGCTCTCGTTTTATGTTTCTTCATTCACATTTGCCATAAACTGATGGTTAGAGAGATTTACGTTTGTAGGGATGGGTTTTTGTATTATGCCATTGTGGTATACATATGCATTGCATTATACAGTTATATATATATACTTAATTTTTTTTAGAAGTAAATATTGCTGTTTTTTTACCTAATTGTAAAGATTTACTTTATTGTAGTTACACAAACAATGTAGAACACAAATAATGCTTCTCAATTCAGCCATTTAACTCAACTTGCTTTACATTGGGGGAGAAATGGTTTCATTTCAACTGTTCCATTTGCTGTCAGCATGCACTGGAACATGAATAATTAATATTTGCAACTGTTGCATTTATTTGACCATCTGACTCTTTGATTTTGGTGTCATATTTAGTATTGTGTTGTGATGTCAGGATGCGTTTGTTTTTCTACTTCAAATTATGTTTACTTGTGTGTTTCATGTACCATGTGGAGGTCTGTGTTTGGCATTTTAATGTGTTTTATGAATGTTTTTGTCTCAAATGTTGTCATTAGTTTAAGACAGCAAGCTCTTTCTCTCAGATGAAACATAATATCAATTATAACAATAATATTAAATAATTTTACACAGTATAATTAAAGGGTTACTTCACCTCTGGGAAGATGAATGTGTATTTGAAATAGGTCATTTAAGTAGAAGAAATGTGAAGAAATTTTTGAATTTGGAGCTTTCTAGACTGAGAAAATCCAGAAAATGTATTTTTGGCTTATGTGGATGAAAGACAACAACTCCCAGAATGCACTTGCTTCGCTGCCTTAGGAGGCCACGCCTACCGGTTAGAGTGTACAGTTGAAAACAACAACAAGGCTAGCTAGTCTACGTGATGAGTTTGCCAGGGATTTACAGATCGCCCAAAATGTCCGGGATTCGGCTTTTGCGTTCTACAGTCGCCATTAATTCATCATGTTTACTGTGGCGAGCAGGACGAGGCTGACGGCCGCGGGAGAACGGCGCGAGGCCGGTGGTGTCATTACTGAGACGCGCTGGGTCTCGCATCTCTCACGGAGGAGCGGGAATTTTCTTAGCAATGTTAAAACGCACATCATCCGATCACTTGTTTAGCGTTCATGTAAACACTACATTCAGATTCACCAATCGGAATGAATTCAGTTAGATTGTAACAAAAGGTGTGCATGTAAACAATGAATGGCGACCACAGAACGCAAAAGCTGAATCCCGTACATTTTGAACGATCTCGCCCGCCGGACTAGTCCGGGAAAAGGAAGATGGTAACCCCTACTTACTCAGCTTTCTCCTACTATTCAGCTTTCTCCACAGAACAAGAGCCTGCTAGGTTAGCTTCCAAAGAAAGACGGCTGACACTGTGTACATTATGTGATTGAGATCCCACCCTCTATGGGCGGGTTGAAAACATGCGGAACAACGCCATCTACTGGCTGTAGTCTTTAGCCTCTGGCCAGAAAATCCTCCGATGACGCAAAATGACGATTTTTGCGTCATCGGAGGATTTTTTCCAGACAAAAAAATACATAAATCTCTTGTCTCAGGGGGATATGAGGGTGGAAAGCATGGCAATTCGAAAATACTACAGGTTTTCTACTAATACAAAGCTTAATGCTAAATCCTGAAGTATCCCTTTAACAATATAAATAAATTGAACTATTTACATTAAGATTTAAATGAAGCTAATAATGTTAAGAAATCTAAAATTCAGTCAGGTGAATTGATTTTAAAACTGTTGCCTTAGTTGAATTTTGCATTTTTTTTTACAGTGTATGTGAACTGTAATACACAAATTGTTTGTGAATATTTGTGGAGTCTATATGTGAACATGGGTGAAAGAAGGAGATGAAAAGAGAAAGAGGTGAGATTCAGTTCCTAGATGGACAAAAATAGAAACGGCGAGGAAAAATTGCAGGAAACCCAGTGGTCAAGGAGTGGAATGCTGTCAGCACCCTGCAGACCCCTTCTCCTCCTCTAACATTCAACAGAAGAGAGCACTTGTCTTTTCTTACTGGAGCTCCCATCAGCCAATCAGAAGACGCTTTCGCTGCTTTGTCATCAGCCTCTGATTGAGGAAGGCTCTGTTTGCTTGCTCTGTTTGTGGAAGCTTGATAAAATGCCAGGTCTCTGCAGCCTTTGGGGTGAGCCCCAGTTCTCTATGATGTGATCGATCACGCTTCATCCTCATTAATACAATACGCTGGCTTCAGGAGCAAGAGAGCGACTGCCGTTTCCTTGACATTCCTCCTTTGGTGGTCTTTCTGTGGGCAAGGGGATTGTAAGAAAGCTCTGTTAGACATACTCTTGCTGGAGCTTTCTTATCCAACATTTGCATTTGATCATTAAGGTGGTCCCTTGGGAATATCAGACCTCCATGTACGACAATTTATACCTTCATGGATTCGAAGACTCGGAGGCGGTGAGTAAGGGTCTATATGTGCATCTTCATGGTATTTTCAATGAATGCATGCTCACACAAACGCTCTGGGGATGGCTGCAGGAATTCAGCTCGTAGATGGTGTTACTGGTCCCAGTGAGTGTTTTGGGGGAGGGGATCTGTATGTGTTTGTGTGCATGTGTATGGGTTTTGTTTCATTATCACACTCTTTCTCTAAACCACGCTCTGTTCCGCGGATGCATTGGTGGAGTCAGTGTGAGTGGAGAGCATCAGTCAGCTGTGGTGGCAGCCTGTTATTCCGTATCAGTGAGCTGTTGCTAATACTGCCACACTGCTTACTGGTTTAGTTCCTCTTAGCTTGCAAGCATTGTTGTTTTTGTTGGATTTTCAGTGTGGCCTCAGCTACTCTCAATCGAAATGCTTGCTTAAAGTGGCACTTTGTTTCTGCTTGTATTGGGCGTGGAGGGTGCTCATTAAGTGTCATTAGATCAGACATAAACAAGTCCCATGGACGTATGTCTATGCTGTTACAGCCACGTCAAGGCCAGTCTCCTTAATCAAGTGGTCACAAGTTTCGACACTTTACAAGAGATGCGCCTGTTGCTCTTTGAGATGCAGCTGTTTTCTTACACCACAAATTATTCCCATTTCACTCAGTGTTACCATAGGCAAAAATTAATCTATGATCTTATGCAGTTTTTGGCTGAATAGGGTTTTATAATATAGTGTAGGAATTGTGACTCATTAGCCACGTTTCCATTACCCTTCAAATTGCGCAAATTGAAATTGAAAATACGCCCAATGGAAACACGTCAATTTCGCAAAAACTCCCATTTATCGCAAAAAAGTTCTTATGCTCGCATGAGATGGTTTTTCAGGCAATTCGAAAAAGTAAAATTGCGCAAAACTGCAATGGAAACAGTTTTTGCACATTTACAGGTCACCTAACCTAGATGACGCGGTGTGTTTGGACAGCATACGAGACAGAGTTCTTTATTAAATTCATATAAGACAAAAGAATGACAGAAATACTGGATTCTAAACCTCAAAGAAATGCCACAATCAAGACCTCGGAGCAGAAATGAGTAAGAAAAACCCGGAAACACCTCATATGTGCCGCTCATAAGGGTCTATCCTTGCCATTAATGCTTGGATAACACGCCTACATTTCCTTCCATTAATAATAATAATGTCTAGTGCGGCACGTGGCTGTGATATATATAAACGTTCCAACATCCGTTGCCTTGATTTTTGGAATGACTTATCACGAGAAGAAAAAATGACGTTTTAGTCGCATAACATCGGTTAATGGAAACGCCGTAATTTCACAATCGTTTTTTTTAACGATATTTAGAACAAAATCGCAAAAGTTTTGCGCAAATCTTTAATGGAAACGCGCCTATTGATGCATTTTATTTGCTTAAAGTGGACCTATTATGCCCCTTTTCACAGGATGTAATATAAGTCTCTGGTGTTCCTAGAATGTGTCTGTGAAGTTTCAGCTCAAAATACCCCACTTATCATTTATTATAGCATGTCAAATTTGCCCCTGTTTGGATGTGAGAAAAAACATGCCTTTTGTTTGTGTGTCCCTTTAAATGCAAATGAGCTGCTGCTGCTGGCCCCATTTCCAGAAGAGGGTGGAGCCTTTACAGCTTGTGCTTTGGATACTCCGGCAACAACAAAACTGGAGAATGTGATGCAGCCAAAATTGTCAGTAGCAGTGTTTAGCCTTACATGTTCGAACCTGGAGTCGGACACTGATGGAGAGACTCATAGAAGTTACAACATTTAGAATGCAACTGTGCGTTTCTGAATGGTTAGTAGATAAAATGATGTAGTTGTTGTGGAGTTAAGTTGATTCAACTTAAAATCTTCCTGAAACGAATTTTGTGCAAATTCAGTGTTGAACTGACCCTCATTTGTGAAGCAGTGTTAAAAAACAATCATTAATGTATGGTCCACAAGAGAAATATTACGCTAAATTAAGATGTTATAGGTTACCGGGTATGAATCGGGGTTGGAACAACATGAGGGTGAGTAATTACTAACAGAATTTTGGGGTGAACTAACCCTTTAAATTATGATTTAAAAAAAATGATGAATATGTTGTGTATTTACATTTGTGGGGCCGTTTAGGTGTGTCACCTGTTTAAACCAGTGTCTGACTGTCTAACAGCCTCACAAAAATTTAGCTGAAATTCAGAATTGGACACTGTCTTGAATGCAGCGTTGTATGTGTTATAACATTCCATTTTACCAAATACATTCTGTTAAGTTTTTGTTATTCTGTGGCTCTTAGAAGGAGATCTAAGACCCACCTAACTGATAAAGTGCTCTAACGTTGTTAAAGGACAAGTTCGCAAGTTCATTTTATTAAAAGCCCATCTTGTCAGCTATGAATTACCCTTATAAGCTCTGTTTATTGGGCAGCACAATATACCAATGGGGATCCAATCAAGAGGCTCCAATTAAGTTTGTCTCCAGTCCTTTCCATAAGTAATAAAATATTTAGAAGTCAAAAATCCTCAGACAATCTATCTATCTTTCTGTTCCCTACTTTGAAACACAAAGTGGCTGTTTAATTTGTGTGGAGGACAATTTAATACTCTGCAGCAAGTATTTTCTCTGGAATTATATGGTGCAGAAATATCATGGAAATTATGTAATTAGAATGAAATGATGACAAAGTAGCTCAGATCTGGTGGCCTCTGATGATCTTAATATAGCCTTGTGGTCTAATTGTGTCTGCCTCTCTTTCCTTCTCTTTCCTTGCAGCTTATGAATATTAAAGGTAATGGAGGGTTCAAGCGGGTACTATTCATTGCGTGTAATTATTTCATGTATCCTGTTTTTTGCACCATTGTTAGCCTAACCAGAACCGCACTGTTATATTTGGAATTGTTTCCTAATAAAATCAACTGCAGAAATTTCAATCTATCGGATCAGAATTAAGCTCATACTTGCAGTTAAAGTGTTAGTGATTGTTCTTTCAGTATAGTTTTAAGATAAATGTTTTTGAGAAGAACAGATTATAGTGATTGTTCTTTGGAAACAATTATTTTGACTATTGTTAACTAAATTGGCCTGAATCGGCAAGGGCAGTTTGTGTTTTGAATTAACACTGTTAAAGGGACTTTCATTGTATGAATTTTCTTTTAAAAAAAAATCTTCTTTTGTGTTCCACAGAAGAATGAAATGCACACATGATTGGTATGACATTTTCCTTAAATAACTCACTCTCTCAATCAGTGAACCATGCTGTCTCAAAATGAAATAAAAATCAGGCGTACTATGTTTCTAGAACTAGTAATGTCTGGCTTTGCAAGTGTTCACAACTAGTTCACAAATTGGACTGAACAACGAACGGGCAAGTTCAGTGTGCAGTGAGTCACTGACTTGATTCCACTTTTGGGTTGCAACTTGCAACCCAACAGTTGAGAGCCACTGATTTAGAGATAAGTTTAGTCAGATACGAGAAGTACCTTTCATGGCTTACTATGTGATACAAAGCTTTCATCATCTCTTTTTATGGTTAAGTATTTGCTTTCATCAGACGTGGCCCTAAATGGTAGTGATCTCATGCTGTGTTGTGGAGAGATTTATCTGTAATAATTACCCACTGCGCTTGCCTGCAATGGTCCTTCAGCTCTCATGATTCATCTTCATATCTGCTCAGCGGAGGATGCTTTTTCACTGACCGTTTAATCTGCTTTTGTTTTTAAAGAAATGCAGGGCAAGGATCTACTAGGCTTTCTGGCCCCCAAATGCTCTCAGACCCACTGGCATCACAGTAAAATGTTCACAACGTGCAATCTCTAAAGATAAGCAGAACGTGTGGCTTGACAAACCCAAGCCCACACACTTGACGTGGTTAGATAATGGTGTACGTACTGAGGCAGAGTACATGAATGCTGCATGTGGTTCAGCCGTGGTTTGGGTGTGTGGGTTTGTTTATCTACTCTGTGGTTTGGGGAAAAATTTGTCCCCAGATGTTAGCTCAAATCGTCCGTAAAAATAATTGTTTTGTTTAATAAAGAGTACTAAGTAAACATTAACTTCCAGAACTCAAAACCCTGTCCCCGGTCGGAAGAGACCATCTGTTGAAACCAAGATGCAAAAATGGGGGTGGAAAATATTTTCTCAGGGGCAAAAAACAACAAAAAAACAATCCCTTTAAATCATTGCAACTGGAGAAGTATTGATATTTGTATATATTGTATGCAGTACTTTAGAATCGTTTTCTTTTTACTTGCGGACCATTCATGTTTACTTCAGCTGTTGGAAGCACAGGTTAATAGATTTCGCTATGTGATAATAAATAAATATCAGCTGGATCATTTATAAAACTGTCTTGATGCTAAGTAGGTTTTGATAGTCGGAAGAAATCATTTCCGTGGGCATTCATACTAAACCGAGTGCTTGAGTTAGGAATTCTAATGTGCCTCTGGACATTCTCATATGAAGGTATTTAATCTGTCCCTTAAGCATGTGTATTCGAAATTATTCATTCTAAGGTATCAAGCTGGAGATCAGTATACATTTTCGGCATTATTTGCATATGAAGAGTTCAGATGCAAAAGCCTCTAAGTGCCATCTGAAATTTTCTTCTAGAATGATCATTTTTATAAAGCTTGTATATTTAAGTAATTTCACTTAAATGACAATTAATAGGTAATTTGCATTGCCATTTAAGTGAAATTATTTAACTTAAATATACGAGCTTGATAAAAATTATCATTCTAGAAGAAAATTTCAGATGGCACTTAGAGGCTTTGGCATCTGAACTCTTCATATATTTATTGTTATAAATTCTATATATATCTATGTACATAGAATTTATATTTTGAGATTACTGTTTTCCTTGTAGGTCTAAGGCTGTTGCAGTGGACTGCAAAAGAGATTGAGCTATGTGCCCAATCCTGTTCCTGGAGATCTACCTTCCTGCAAAGTTCAACACTGATCAAACACAACTGAACCAGATAATTAATATCTTCAGGAGCACTTGATAATTACAGACAGGTGTGTTGGATCAGGGTTGGATCTGAATGCTGCGGGTACTTCTCGAGGGACAGGATTGGGCACCCCTGAGCTTAAGTCTTCGGCTACGTCCGAAAACGTAGGCAGATGGCATGTTGCCTCGCTGCCTTATCAGGGTAATGACTTTGTAGACAGCATTTCTGCACGAAGGTAGGCTACTTCATGAATCTGATTTTGGACAGACGTCTGAGGCAGCATAACGGTTAAATGATCTAAGACAAAATAGAACAAGCTTTGGTGGAAACTAAGTAAAGCTCTCTTATGGGATTGACTTGAACAGGTCAGTCGACTGAATCATGCCTTCAGGAAATAGAAATATGTTTTTATGAGCCTCATAAGCATCATCAAGCATCTTTAAAACTCACTTGTTAAACTTCCACATTTTTTGTGTTTAAAGGTAGGGTAGGCAATTTCAGAGAGGCTAGCAACAGCAAGCTAGCTTTTAAATCATAAGATTCCCCTCCCTTCAGAGCATCTCCAAAGTCTTCTCCAAAACACATGAATGCACACAGCCAGAGAGAGGATGTTAAATTACCTCATGTCTTAAAGCTCATAACATTACAGTAATAATGAACGTAAACGACTTAAGGAGCTCTGACTTTTACCACCTGACTTCTACAGATTCATTTCGGTGTTGATATTGTTGCCATAGTAATGCATAAATCCGAGTCTGAGGATGTGAACCGATCTGAGTATAATGTCATGGATTGCCATCTGTTAATTACGGTAATTGCGGCAATTGCGGCATGGCGTGAATGCAACATAAGCTCAGTGTTTTGGTTCAGGAGGAAATGTAAATGGTGGCTGCAGTTTGTTTCTGGAGCTCAGTGACTATCACGCGTCTACAACACAACAGTCTACAACTGCATTGTCTTATGGAACATGTTGATGATGTGTGATGTCTGCGCGAGCAGGGTGTGTGGAGGTTAGGAAATACATAGGTTGACAGACAGGTAGGACAACCTATCACTGAGTTTGGACCGATTGCAATGATTAGATGGACATTTTTTGGTCCTGAGACTTCCACAGAAGATATATGTAAAAAAATATATATATTCAGACCACTTCTATTATTGATTGCTATCAGGATGTGAAGAGAGTTTCAACCAGTATAACAAAAAGTGTACCCTACCTTTAAGCGCATAATTTCTGTGCTAGTAGCACAAAATGGAACTGCAGTCTGATTGAGAGAACGGACAGGGCCAGAACACCGACAGTTTAAGGAAGAGGAGGCAGACTGGATATATTATTTCAATACTTTGATAATTATAATGAAAGATATCTGTAGGATTAATAACTGTTCATTGCTTGAAGATGTTTGAAATATTTTATCTTAGGTTTAAGTCTGCTGCTGGCAGCCTGTTAAAGAGGAACTGTGCCATCATCTGCTGGGGAAATGTTTACATCCCGCACCCTGCCATCTCTCTCCATCCAACCATCAGTATCGCTGAGTCGGCAACATAGAGGAGCAAACCAGCTGGCCACGGGGTGTAATGTGTTTCAAAGTGAAATGATTGCCTGACTGCGGATTCTGTAAATGAATGCATATTGGTTTGGCTTGATCTTCATCTGCTAGCCAGCTCTGTCAGATCCTGCAGGTTCACCCGATCTTAAGGACAATTGGCTAATACTTTTATTTAAACACTGTACTTTTCACTATTTTAACTGCATGTTTAAATGATTATATGCTTTTATTATTGAACACGTTTACATACACACCAATACGCTGATAACTACAAAAAACCTGTTTATTGAAATAACTCAATTGATCAGTTTACCTGCAAATCAGTAACCTGGCAATGCGTTTACTAGACTGTTTAAAAAAAAAAAAAAACAGGTTATTGCCCGGTGGTGATAAGAATTCATGTATTTCACTCAGTGAATTCAATGCGTTATGTGTGTTGTAATATAACAACAAAAAAAGCATTTTAGAGTATTTCAAAATGTCAGTGGGAAACTTGCAACTTGGAAACTCATTCTCCTCTCATATTTGAAGTTTCTACAACTGTAACACTTGTCCTTTGGCTGCATGAGATGAGAACACATTTTTTATATTCTTGGGTCAAAAAAAAGTCTGAGTTTGCGATATATTTCTCCCCCCCTACAGTGAAACACTTGCTGGATACACTTAAATCTGCCATATAAGGAAGCTTTCCTATCACGTATCACATATGCGCACCTCAATAAGCCGATAGAACGCAGGTTAAGGTGTCGATCGGCTTAAGCCAGTTATGCTGATATGTCGCGTTTACATGGCCACACACGTTGTCGGCTTATTAAGCATAATCAGTTTAAGAACATGCATGTAAACACACACACTTTTTTTTTTTTGACTACATCAGATCAGACCCTTGTGACCCACCAGTTGAGATCCACTAAACTAGATAAAACAGTACTACTTGTGATGGACTTGATCTAAACTAAAAAAACGTGTTTTTAAAAGCCATTGGGCATCAGCTAATTTTGAAGATTCAGACTGTTTGTGTTGCAGTATTAAACTGAATAGTATGATGGTCCAGTGGTCCTGATGCCTGCTGAAGAATGAGAAGATGGAACGAGGTGTGGTGAGGATGAATCACAGGGACTTTTCATCGAGAGCAGATGCAGAGCCTGTCATTGACTCGCCTCAGTGCACATCGCCTTATGTAACACTGGTCACATGACTTTTCTGGCCATGGAGGTCCATGATCTAGTGTGATGGCCAATAGTGAGGGCAATGTGAAGACCAGGCAGGGTTGTGAGCTCCAAAATTTCAGTGTCAGTGATATATAATCATCAAGTGACCAGACCAAACCAGAGATCTATATCTACTGATGGATATGCTGAATTGACAGTCGCAATACAGTTGCTTCCTTAGTTGCTACGCTACTAAAAACAAAAGAAAGATATCTTTTGTGCCTTTCGTCTGCTTCCTTCATCCCCCGCAGTGGTAGAGACATCTGTCATGGTACAAAAGTGAGTAACCATGAACCTGCAGAAGTAATGAGATCACAGATTTAAGGCAGGCTCACACTTCATTACTTTTGGCTGGATTTTGCTGTCGCAGACAGATTTCCAAGGTCTGCGACAAAATCCGAGCCCACCGAATCTGGTGCTTGTTACTCATTTTCTGCACATATGACTTGGACAGCGAACATGAGGGCTCTCTAATGTCTTGTGTGAATTTGTGTGAGAAAATGTTTTTCCGTTGTTGTTCCGCTTGGCCAAAGTTTGTTTGTGCATCTCATCAGCATTGTGTTGTGTGATATGAGCAATGTTAAGACAAGATGAGGACAGACGACAAGAAAACTTGTAGTGTGAGCACCATGTTACTTCATGTAATCTCATAGTTCTGTAGTATAAGCTTGCCTTGCCCTGCTAGCATGAATAGAATCAGTTTGCTGGAATGTTTGTGCTTGTGTGTGTGTTGGCAAATGGGCTTCACCAATGTCCCGTATCTATAGTCTTTCTTCATCTTCTTCAGAATTTTATCAGTTTGTGTCACACTCACACTCACCAGCCACTTTATTAGGTACACCTGTTCAACTGCTTGTTAACATAAATAAATATCTGATCAGCCAATCACATGGCAGCAACTCAATGCATTTAGGCATGTAGACATGGTCAAGAAGACAATCTGCTGAAGTTTAAACTGAGAAAGAAAGGTGATTTAAATGACTATGAATTTGGCATTGTTGTTGGTGTCAGATGGCCTGGTCTGAGTGTTTTCAGAAACTGCTGATCTACTGGGATTTTCATACACAACCATCTGGTCAGAAAAAGAGAAAACATCCAGTTAGCGGCAGGTCTGTGGGCGAAAATGCCTTGTTCTCTAAACATCCATCCTGCCTTATATCAACGGTTCGGGCTGGTGGTGCTGCTGTTATGGTGTGGGGGATACAGCATGTTTTATATACATTATGTGTGTGTGAGACCACGTAACATTGCAAAGTTTCTGGATGCAAAATGATAGACCTGTCACTTTCTATGTAATGTCATACTTTGTTGTTCCCTTTTCAAATTGTTCACTTGGTGACTTTTTAGCGCAATTTTCCACCGGACAAAATTGCGATTGTTAACTCATAATTTCTGTTCTGTCTGTGCGCACCAATCTTGCACTTCTATCTACTCCTCAACCAGACCACCTAGAGACTTCGGGTTTCCGGCATTATGTTAAGGAAGGTCTAATCTCGGGAACGCACACAAAAAATCCAGGAAAAGACTTACTATCTCTTAGTGTTGTGATCCCATGACGTGAGAAACACTCACCGAGTTTTTATTACTTGTTACATTTCAATTTACAGATTTTTACATAAAATGGTTCTAAGCTCATTTGTTTTATAAACCTGACAGTGATGATTTTTTCTTTCATGAATAAATGGGATAAGTTAATATTACAAACTGTTTCTTTGCATATATTTTGGATTTTTTTTTGTCAGTTCTGGTCGTCTGCCACAACCGAAGACCGTTTTTATCCCAGAAAAAACCCTGAATGTAATTTTGACAGTTTTGAAGATTTCTGTTTTTCTCTGTCAAAGAGACCAATGGCCACACTTTTCCGAGTGGAAAGTTCTGCTTGTGATCTACTTACAATGCGCAAATTAAAGAACGCAGCCGCAACGCAGCAAATTAAAGAACGCAGCAGATCTATTATTTCCATAGATCTTTGTCTGTCAGATACTCCCATTTATGGTGCTCTGTTAGTCCATCATCTTTATTTTTTGCTCTAGATTAGGTTTGATGCAAAACAATCTCTCTGCAGCTTGGTGTTCCTGCGAGGGACAGTGTGTATTTTACAGCTCTCGTGATGGTAACAATATCAGACTACTTCAGCCAAGATGAAGACTCAGGAACCCACTCCAACACAGAAAAGATAGACATGGGCATCATCTGTCACACTGCATCAGGGGATACACTGATGTTATTTATCCTGACAGCTGTAAGACATTTTATGTAATATGTTGTAAGATAATATGACACATTAAGTAATACCACCTTCATTATTATTGTCCATTTAAAGGATTTAATATTTTGACTGGAGCATAAAATACAGTGGATACAACAACATGGATGCATGTATTGTATACAAAGGATATAACAATACATTATGAAATAAACTTCAATGTTTTTCAAGGACTTGTAAATGGATTCAGAGTAAAATCCGATATGTTACCCAGATTTATGTTTTCAGCAAGCATTGAAGCAAGATCACAGACAGATTTTGATGGTGGTAACAGAGTTAATCATTTATTTTTAGGGGGTCTGAGAAGGAATATCATTTAGGCGGGCTTCACGAACTTAGAATTTGTCCTTACTTCATTGACAATGCATTGAAGTGCATTAATGTACTGTTTTTACAGATTATTTTCTGTAATAAGTAATCGACACGTCAAAGATTCTGTAGATAGATTATAACAATCCTTTAATGGCATATACAGTAGTTGCTGTTGTTGGAGTTAAAGAAGTGCTGTATAAGATGCAGGATGACTGTATTGCTGTTATAAAGAGAATACTAGTGGATTATATGATTAGTGGATATGTTCTTATGGGACACAACTATATGGTTAATGAACCTTCAAGGCATATGTTGGCTTTGAGCACAATCTTTTGATTAGGAGATCAAAGCACATGTTGCTTTTGCAATTTTAATGTGTCTAGGTAAAGTGCCATTCTGTTTTTGACAGACTCCTTCATCTCACTTAGCGTGGGGTTTATATATAAGATATTTCTTCTGAAGATGCATCTCTTCTTATATCGGTTTGCAGTAGTTTCCTGCTGTTCAAGGAAAATAAAAGACTATTTATGTTGCGTAAGTTCAGATTTGATGAAGTAGTTCTCTTGGAGAAATAAAAAGACAATTAGTACTTACTATAAATTAATGTGAATAATAAAGCTAATAGCAAGATGATTTGTTCTTGGAAGAATTTGATGATAAATGTTTGACTGCATATTTCAATCCCTGACTTGCATATTTTTGTAAATTCTTAGGACAGTTTGTGAGATCAGTAAGAATTTTTTTCTCAGGAGGAACTTTTGAGAAGCAGATTTGCTCTCCATTTAGATCTAGATCTTTTGGGCGTTTTTTTTTTTTTTTTTTTTACTATTGATCCATTCTCCCTTTCTCTTTCTCATTCCCAGTAATAGATTACAGTAAAATCACTTGACCAATATGTCATAGTTCTGACTCTGAGGTTGTCCGCTTCAATAATTTTGCCTTTGCCTCTGATCTGGTCTTGTTCAGATCTGAACATGTTCAGTCGACTCTATTTCTCAGCTTTACAAACACTGTGAAGTCTGCATCAGACCTGTTTACTGCACTCTTAAAGGACGTGTCACATCTGCCTTGTCGCCTGTTTGTGATAATATATGAAGCGTCTAAAAGGAATTTAACTTGTTATTCGTGATTTCATGTTCCTCACAATGCATACTGGGAACTGCCTTTTTCTGTGTCTTGTCACGGAATATTAAGGTGGAATTCCTAGTATTTTACTTGTATCATTTATCATTTCATAGATTTGTTTGTTGGTAAGATTTATAGATCTTTTTAAAAGAAGTCTCTTGTACAGTAATATTGTGAACAGTATTATTGACAGTAATACAGTCAATATTAGTACATATTAAAATAACTGTTGAAATCATGATAAATCATTTTAATATGCTGATTTGGTGCTCAAGAAACATTACTTATTTATGAAAACTTGTGTTGCTTAATATTTGTGGAAATTTGATTATTCTTTGATGAATAGAACATTTATTTGCATTTGAACAGCATTTATTTGAAATAGAATGTCTTTTCTTTCACTTTTGATAAATTTAATGTGTCCTTGCTGAATAAAAGTATTGATTTCTTTTGAACATTAGTGTATGATAATTACAGGACTGTATTTTTTAATCAAACGGTCTGTTTTTTTATTTTGTGGTGGAAGAAATATTGCAGCGATACACAACTCATTTATCTTACCCTTTTATTTAAACTCCCTCCCTATCCCATGAAGACATTCATGCTTACCACATTCTCCTTGATAATGTGTCATTTCACTATTACTGCTGCCTATATTCTCAAGGCTATCTAAATCATGAGATATTAGTAAAACTATCAGCTTCTGCTTGATGCACTGCAATGAAAAGTTATTTAAAACAAAACATTTCAATATAGACTAAACCTATTTATATAAAATAATAAAATTACTGTGTGCATATTATAATTCTGTACATGTGTGTCAGTATTGACAAGCAAGAGCAAAGTAAGGGCTTCCTTTGTTTAGTGGATTTGTGGGAATGACAATACATTGATATGTATTCACATGTGTGTGCAGGGCTCCGCCGATTCCTACACTAGCAGACCGTCTGACTCAGATGTCTCTCTGGACGAGGAGCAGGGCGGCAGGCAGGAGAAAGAACAGCAGGCCACCGTTCAGCTGGAGAGGGCAAAGGTCAGACTGTCTTAACCAGAGATATATCTCTATTTATGCCTTTTTCAGGGTTCTCAAGTTTTAGCAAAAGCTTGGAGTGAGATCACATGCGGTTAGGGGAGGAGCCCTAATGGAGCCCCGCCCGTCCCCGCCCCCCAATTTTACCCATTGTTCATAATTAACTAGCACAAATTGAAATTATAACAATTGGTAAATCTGATAAATGACAGAGCAATTCATCACATCAAATATACTCTTTAATGTTATATTTCAAAATTACAAATATACAAAATTACAAAAATATAACAAATTGCTCCAAACAGTTTGGAAAAACAAATCTTTTTGCATTTTGAATGTGTCTAGTCGAAACTGCCTAGTAACGAACGCAATCTGGCTGAGATACGTGCTGGCGGCAGGAAACTTCACTTTGTGTGCCTGCGCCTTGTATACAACGTTATAAAGCTTGCAGTACAACTTGGTTGGCATTGCCTTTTCAGCGTGAGAAATACACGGTGTGAGCGTGTGAACTGGTTGAATTGCGCGTCTCTCACGGCCAATGCGTGAGACTTGAGAACCCTGATTTTTTATTTTTGAATTATCCAAATTGTTAAAGCGGCCCTGTTATTCTTTTTTTACATTTTCAGCTTTCTGTAGTGTGTAATGTTGAAAATATGAAAAAGGTCTGCTAAGTTACAAAGTCCACTCCAAAGGGAGTTATTCTATATATTAGTAAGCACTGTTTCTGAGACACTATTGTAGTCTTAATTTTTCTTCCGGGAACGTCACACTATCCCTCATTTTAATAATTCCCATCCAAAAAAAGCGACAAGGACTGGTTGAGTTGCGTAAGTTGTGTGTTGAAACTCAGGGTTATGACTAATCGCAACACACTGGTCCAGCCGACCAATCGGAGCACATTGTGCTTTTCGGAAGTAGGGGCTTTATTGTGGCAGGAAAAGAGCGTTTCTGACAGACTGGGAAGAGAAGTGCTGCTACAATATAAAATATGTGAATTGTTTTTTTTAACATTTATGATAACCTATTCTAGTAGACTCCAAAAACAAAATCAACACTTTGAAAAAGGGCATAATATGTCATCTTTAAAATGTTTTCTGATGCAATTAGTTTCTGTTATCTGGTTGCTGGAGAGCCAAATTTGTAGTGATTAAAACAGCACTGTTATGCCATTCATCACTATGTGCTTTACTGTATATCTATCTCAGGCCAAGGCAGTGGCCTTCGCTGTGAGAACAAACGTCAGCTACTGTGGTGCCCTGGATGAGGATGTCCCTGTCGCTGGCACTGCCATTTCCTTTGATGCAAAAGACTTCCTTCACATCAAGGAGGTGACGAAGGCATTTATATAATGAGAGCCTGTCTAGCTGTCTTCACATAATAGAAAGTTTATAAATGGACTCTATACACATTCCTTTGTCCTCTCTGTATTTCCACAGAAGTACAACAACGACTGGTGGATTGGCCGACTGGTGAAGGAAGGTTGTGATATCGGTTTCATCCCCAGTCCCTTAAAACTGGAGAACATTCGCTTACAGCAGGAGCAAAAAAGGGGCCGCTTCCACGGGTAAGACTGGAGAACATGAGAGTAATGAGAGTTACACCAAGCCTTACAGGTGAAACATGTAGTTTCTGCAACATTATTGACACCTAGCGGAAATGATGAAAATAAAGCAGATTTTCAAACAACCTTGCAAACAGCTCTTTCGTGTGTCACACTTCCCCCAACTCTAACATCACAAACAGCTCTTGAGGTGCAAAGACATGCGTTATTGTCAGGGTTTTGGGTAAGGGATGAGGCGAGGACTCAAGATGAGTTATGGGCTTTATTTAACAATAAAAATAAAACAAAAACAAATAAAACTCCCCCGTGGGGGAAAACAGCTGTACTGGGCAGGGAAGGGCAGGAACAGGAAAGGCACCCAGGAAACACATTACGGGAACATAAGACAATGAGCTGGCACAGTACCGCAAACTCAAAGAGAATAAATAGGAAAGGAAATCAGGAGGGTAACAAGAGAGAGCAGGTGGGGCAATCAATAATCAGATAACAAGAAGAGCGGGGTCAAGACAATAGACAGGAGAGCACATGGCACATAGAAACAAACATGACAAAAATAAGAGCACATTGCCAGTGAACTCAATCACAAGCCACGTGCTCAAACAAAACAGGACACGAACAGCAGTCAACCGACTGTGTCCACACAAAACATGACAACATGAAAGCACGCGGCCGAAAATAAACACGAACGTGCTACACTGAACACAACACACAAGGACAGAAGAGGGTACGGCCCGAGCGAACTCAAAAGAGCATGCTGGAGCATGAATCTCCGAACACTGATTCCAAACCGAAACCAAACTAGACCAAAGTGGCGGGATCCGAACACCACGTTCCACTAGGGCTGGGAAAAAAATCGCTTTGATTTAAAAATCGAGTTGGTAGGTCAAATCGATTCATATTTTCAAAAAATCTATTTTTTAGATTTTTTTTCTCCCTCTCTTCAGTATAGCGTACAATACATACATTTTGGATTCGCCAAATCTTCCTTCAGGGTTTCCGTAGCATGCTCCCTGCGGCGCGCGATATTTTTTTTCCCAGGATGGTAGGGGAAGACTCATGAATATTCATTAGGGAAGTCATCCCTGATTGGTCTGATGACCTACCCCTAACCCCACCCCTAAACCTACCCGTCACTGGGGTTAAGACCAATCAGGGATGACTTCCCTAATGAAACCCTTCCCTCCCCTACCATCCTGGGAAAAAAAATTTCGCAGCCCAGCCCTCGATGCTTCACGACATCACGACAAATGTTTCATTTTTTAACGGTCCTCCATGACGACGGCGCGCGAGTGAGTGAGTGAGTGAGTGAGTGAGTGAGTGAGTGAGTGAGTGAGTGAGCGAGGGAGGGAGAGTGAGTGAGAGTGTGTGTTCGCGAGTGAGTGAGCGAGAGAGAGAGTGTGTGTGTGTGTGTGTGTGTGTGTGTGTGTGTGTGCACAGTGACTTTTCAGTTAGAGAAAGGGTTTGCCTTTGCAATTTTGTTTATGTTGATGCACTCTAATTAAATACAATAAATATATATATATATATTTACAGTTCGCAGTTATTTTGTTTTAAATGGGGGGGGGGAAATCGAATCGAATCGTAAATCGAGTTTTTTATAAAAAAATCACAGATTTTTTTAGGGGAAAAAATCGCCCAGCTCTACGTTCCACACACAAAACAACTCACACAGACAGAAGAGATTTCCACTGTGTAATTCCAAAAGCCAAATTCCAAGATGATTACAAATACCCTTGTACCTCGTCATTGTTTGATGCAGCGCTGTTCTATTTAGAACACAAGATAGGTATTCATGGGCCAACTAATTTTGGAATTGGTGCAATATGTCCTTTCATATACTCAGAGATATTTATTTAAAGAAATGACACATAAACCCTTTGAATGAAATGCTGCATTCTCTTTCAACAGCAGTGATCAGCAGTGTTGAGTCACGCTGTAGTTCTCTCTGATAGTGTTTGAAGGACAAAGGCATTTATACTTCATTCCTGTTCTTTCCTTAACAATAGTGTTTCTAAAATAAGGATCAAATAATATTAATTTACTCACATTAAATATAACAGATGAAATGTTTACATTTATAGCATACACTACTCTAGCTGCCAACATCTTCATCTTGATACAGACTGCCAAAAATGTACCCAAAATTAGAATAAAAATGCAAAACTTGATTTGATCGTATTGCCACAAAATTTCACACAAAATTTTTTTGTTTTAAAAACTGTGATAAAAAAGTAGGTATACTACTACTAGTAGTAGTATATCATATATTATGATATTAAGAGTTAAAACCAACATCAGTAAATACAATAAAAAGGATGGATAAAGCCAAAACATACATTTGCTAAAACATTTCCATAAATTAGCTAAAATGAGCGCTTCCCTAGGTTTGTGCTTTCTTTAAGGCCACGCCCACTCATATAAAACAAGGAATATAAACCAGCGAACCTCACGTAAATATGCATAAGAACATTACGAACACAATACAGTGATGGAAGACAACTTCAAGGTCTCTCCATCACATAATGTCTGTTAGTATTCCATTCTGAACATAGACATAATTAACTCTAATTTGCTCTTTTCTTTACTCCGCGCCCACAGGAAGTCCAGTGGAAACTCCTCCTCCAGTCTGGGTGAAATGGTGTCAGGCACCTTCAAGCCCAACCCTGCTTCTGCAGGTCAGCTTCAGTCTTTACCCTTACTAAAGGGTTCCAGATCATTTCAGATTTGCAGGCTGATTTTATTGCAATTTCCAGAGAAATTATGGAATGAATGGATTTTTTTTACAATAGCAGTGATTATGGAACATGTGTTAAATGTATTAAAAACCATACAGAAGAAATGCAAGACATTGAAATATGTTGAATTATTTTTATTATTATTCTTAAATAGTAGATGTACATCTGATTTTGATGTATAGTATTTTTTTTTTTATCTGCTTTTTAAAATTCCTCTTTTCCACCATCCCAGGTAAACAGAAACAGAAAGTGGTGAGTTCATTGTATTTCATTTGTCAATTCTATAAATTCTGTAAAATAGCCCTATTATTGTTACAAACTGCTGTTTCGAGCCATTGCAGGGTTTTTCATGTAGTAATCAATATGGGGTTATTGTAGTGCAAATTAACAGAATATTATTTAGCGTCTAAATTGCTGTTATATTGCAGGCCGAGCACATTCCTCCATACGATGTGGTCCCTTCCATGAGGCCGGTGGTCTTAGTTGGCCCATCACTTAAGGGATATGAGGTAGGTCTCCCCCAATCCCTATGGTGTGTGCGTGTGTATATTTAGACATGGTAACCAAGGCACCACTTCTTAAGCAGCAAGCGAGAGGGGATGTCGGTTTGTCACTGAATAGCAGTCATCATCTCCAAGCAGAGTTGCCAAGGCAACAACCTTCTGGGTACAACATGCCAGTCTCAAAAATGGAGCATGGTTTGAAATTAGAAACAGAAAAAAAAAAAAACACCATCCCAGAAATCAGTGTGACAAGTGTGTTAGCATGTACCATCTGAATATTAGAGATGAGATCTCAAATCATGTAAAGCTTGCTAAACGCCTGTTTGCTCATTTAATTTCTTTATGCAGGCATATACTGTATGTCATCTGCTCCTTCACAAACATTATTTAAGACAGACTGCACATTTTTGTTGTTTCCTGGCTAGACGCTGTTGAAATACAGTAGATGTTTCCCATTGTCTCTTAACTCTTTTTAAAAAAGCATTGTTTTGTTTTTTTAAGTTGCCAGCCTACCATATATATATACATATATATATATGTACTCAATGGCTAGGAAAGAGTCAAAAAATCTTTCAAATAAAAATTTCCTTTTTGTTCCTCGTGTTTACTCTCCTGTCCTCATGGGTTTGAACACAGGTGACAGATATGATGCAGAAAGCACTATTTGACTTCCTGAAACACAGGTTTGAAGGCAGGTGAGGGTCAACTTTTAATGTTGTGGATTTTGAATACCTTTCTTGTCAATGTGATAACTTCACCATATTTATTTCCTAATTATAGGATATCCATCACAAGAGTAACCGCAGATATCTCTTTAGCCAAGAGATCTGTGCTGAATAACCCTAGTAAGAGAGCCATCATTGAGAGATCCAACACCAGATCCAACCTGGGTATGTCAGCTCCTTTTTAATTGCCATTGAGCATTTAACTAACAAGTTAGTTTAATGGGATGGTTGACCAAAAATTTAAATTCAGTCATCATTTACTCACCCTCATGTTGTTCCAAACCTGACTGACTTTCTTCTCCGGAACACAAAAGAAGATATTTTGAAGAATGTTGGTAACCAAACACTTTTGTTTCCTATTGACATCCATTGTAATTTTTGTCCATACAATGGAAATCAATGGGAACCTAAACTATTTGGTTACCAACATTCTTCAAAATATGTTATTTTGTGTTCCAGAGAAGAAAGAAAGTCAGATTTTGAACAGAAATGATAACAGATTTTTTATTTTTGGGTGGAGTATCCCTTTGATTAAATATTTCTATCTAGTAAATCAGCATGTTCCCAAATATATGTTCCAATAACTTTTTGCTAACATTCCCATTAAGTTATGAAAATGTTTTTTTCTGAAAGTTCTCTGAATGTTTAAAAAGTCAAATTTATTTTTTTATTTTTTTTGGTTATGTGAATGTTAAGAAAACATTCAATTTGATTATTTTTGCATAAATAATGGAAACGTTACTTTTGAATGTTCTCTGAACATTCTGAAACATTTTTAAAAAACATTAGACGACCGTTCAACTAAAAGGTTTTAGAAAAAAAGAAACGTTCGGTTAGCTGGTTTGACATCCTGCTGACACTTGGTTTTTGTGAATTTTTCCTCTTTCTGACAGCGGAGGTTCAGAGTGAGATTGAGCGAATCTTTGAATTGGCGAGATCCCTTCAGCTGGTTGTGCTGGATGCCGACACGATCAACCATCCAGCCCAGCTCATCAAGACTTCTTTAGCTCCCATTATTGTCCATGTCAAAGTGTCTTCTCCCAAGGTAAACAGAAAAAAAGTTGTTATTAAAATAATGTTTTTTTACCATCCCCTTTGCATTTCTTTAACACTGATTTTAAAGAAGTATTAACAGGATCTGTTAGTTGAATGATGTTATTGTCTCTGTCTTCAACAGTAATAATGTGTGTGTGTGCTTGCAGGTATTGCAACGGCTGATCAAATCACGTGGGAAGTCTCAAAGCAAGCATTTAAATGTACAACTGGTGGCGGCAGACAAATTAGCTCAGTGTCCTCCAGTGAGTATCCAGAGTAATCTGAAGATAGTCTGATTCTTCTCTGTTGAAGACAGTGTTCACAACCCATTTTACTTTCATAATCTGACATGCACTACTCTACTTTCTATTTTAATATATTTTTAAAATGTAATTATAATCGGAAGCTGAATTTTCAGCATCATTACACCTGTTTTCAGTGTCACATGATCTTTAGAAATCAATCTAATATTCTGATTTGCTGCTCAAGATACATTTCTTATTATTATTATGTTGAAAACAGCGTGCTGCTAATATTTTTGTGGAAACCATGATACATTTTTCCAGGGTTTGTTTATTAATAGAAAGTTATTTTATTTGAAACAGAAATATTTTGTAACATTATACATGTCTTTGCTGTCACTTTTAATCAATTTAATGCATCCTTGCTAGGTATTCTTATATTAGAATTATTATATATTTTTTATCTTTCTAACCACGAACTTTGAATGTGTATTTCTGAGTGAAACATTCATTTATTGGGACAAGAATTATTATAATCTTTTCTTTAATTGGGATTTCATTGGGTTGTGAAAAGTGGACGCTAAGTGCCAAAAGGGAGGGATGTGTTTGGATGGAAGACATTGGAAATTAAGGGTGTGACATATCATAAAACATTGACTACGTTGCTATTCCTGCCCCATTCCAGGAAATGTTTGATGTAATTTTGGATGAGAACCAGCTTGAGGATGCATGTGAACATCTGGCTGAATTTCTGGAGGCCTACTGGCGCGCAACTCACACTTCCCTCAGCACTCCACTAAACCCTCTGCTGGGCCGTAACCTGGGCTCCACTGTGCTCTCACCGTACCCCACAGCCATCACAGGACTGCAGGTGAGTGAATGCTTGGGACTTAGCCAGAAAATGAGTTTAGAATATTTCAATATGCTAATTAGAACGTGTAGAAACAGCTGATATCGGTGACCTTTCAACAGAGTCAAAGAAATAAAAACAGCAATCACATCAGCGACAACTCTCCAATGGAGCGACACAGCTTGATGACTTCCGACGAGAACTACCACAACAACGAGCGGCAAAAGAAGAGTAATAACCGCCTGTCCTCCAGCTCCCAGCAAAGTCGAGACCACTACCCTCTTGTCGAGGAGGACTACCATGATCCCTATCAAGACGCATACAAACCTCACCGCAACCGGGGCTCCCCTGGGGGCTACAGTAACGACTCGCGGCATAGACTCTGAACATCCAAACTAGTGCAGCCAGAGCTATGAGATATCTCTCATGTAATTGTGTTAGCTCTCTCTGAAAATGCAGTGCATTGCGTTCACTCTGGCACAGATTCCCATCTATGGGCCATCTTAACTAAAGGCAAAATCCAAGCACCCGGTCCATCTATGTAAGGCAGTTGTTTGCAGCCTTGAGCATCTTTTGTTACTGTAGGCAGTTGGGGGTGCTGATTTTATCTGCAATGGTTGAGAGAAGATGCTCTCCAGGAGGGGTGAGAACTATAGCACCATATGTTCCATCCAATTTCTCCTATTTGAGGCCTAAGCTCTGCATCTAATTGCTAACCAAAGCCCTGCACTGTCTATATTCGCGGGACTCTGTGGTGGCATGCTAATTTTCACCCTGAACTAGTGCCGGCATGCAGAAATGCTCAGCGGTGCCAAGAGTCAGTCAGCACAGAGCCTTTTTGCACGATTATAGTAGCCAATGGAACTGTCATGCATTTACTGGTCTGTTTCTTCCAGTCTTAGTATATTTTTGGTGGCCCAGAGTCAGACAGCCTCAGGTCCAGAGCAGAAAGCTTCATAGGTGCCAAAATCTAAGAGGCTTCTTTTCCCCCGGTCTTATTTTCGTAGTCAATGTCAACAGAAACTTTTCAAGCAGAATACAAAATGTTGCAACAAATTGTCCCTTTTTTATGCACACCATAATGCCTATAGTTCGCTCAGCGCTTTCCCCAGGCCACGCCATGTCTGCGTCCGAAAGCTTAAAAATGCTGCGATCAGAGAATGCATTTCAAGGTAGGAAGGCATCAAGGCAAGTCCGAATCCAATGCTAGCTTAATTTCCTGTTTCGTGTGACTGATTTTTGAAGGCAGGCAGCATGTAGCCTTTGCTGCCTTTGATATCCCACAATACTGTGCGTTCCATTCTGTGACAGTTGAGCTAAAAATAAAGATGGCATCTGAAAGTTGCGATTGGTAGTCAGTTTTGGTGTAGATCTACATTTTTGAGCAACTTTTTCAACTTCTGATGTAATTTCTAGCGAGAAATCACTAATTGTAGCGATTAAATATTTGCTTAGTTATCACCAAAGCTTGCTCTATTTTGCTGTAGATAATTAAACCGTTACGCTGCCTCAGAAGTCCGAAATCAGTTTTGTTAGGTACCTACAAAGTCATTGCCTGATAAGGCTTGAGGCAACTAGTCAGCTGCCTAAGTTTTCGGACGCAGCCTCTATTGCAAAGAAATTAGGCCAGACAAGCCGTATCAGGTGGATTTATCACGTTAGATGACTCCATTATTTGGTAATAATAGTAAATGAATGAATCCCATGAAACCTGTCAAAATGTCCAGATCATATTTCACCCAAAATTATTCAAATAAAATAATTCATTATATCTAAATTATTTTCTTTATGCTATATAATTATAGTTTTTTTACTTCAATTATATATATATCATAAAATGATAACTTCTTTTTTTTTAGCTGCGTAATTACATTGTATTTTCTGACTGAAATGGCACAATACTGTGTATCATAGAAATATGTGGCAGCTGAGTGGAGATCCATTCTGTCATTGAGTCTTGATAAAGTTCCCCTGCCCTATTAAGCTTTATGAAACAGCCATTGACTATAATGACTACTACTAATCTTGAACTATTTAGTGTGTGCCTGACCAATAGTATAGTCTCTGGTTGCTGTAGGAGGTACTACGGAGTATTAGAATTAAAATGAGACTTTAGAGAAACTAAGACACAACGTACAAGCTGTAAAAGGAAATGCATTGTTTTGTCACGGGTTGGCTTGCAGCACGCATGGCGAGACGTAGGACTCATTATTTAGAAATATGTAACACTCAGCAAACCAATGTAATCCATAAAAGAGAACTGACAAAGTACTGAACTGAAAAGGGAGTATACACATCACCAATATAACAATGCACAGGTGATAATAATATATAACCAAGGAAACAAACGAGGACATAATCAGTAACCAAGGAATCTGAAACTAAACAGTTCAGGGAAACAGGAACTGAAGGAAATGAACCAGAATATTAAAATAACCCTGCGTCCGAATATGCCTACTTCCTTGCTATTTATAGGCGAAAAACTGTATGTGATCCGAGTAGTATGTCCGAAGACATAGTATTCATAAAACAGTATGCGAAAAGTACCTGGATGACCTACTACTTCAGGCGAGATTCCGTAGTGCGCGTTTGATGGACACTTTACTATCCCATGAGGCCACGGGAGAGGATTTATGAATGGCAATGAAGCGCTGCAACTGACGCCGTTTGTCACATGACAATGACAAAATGGCGGATGTAGTACGTCCGAATTTCATACTACATAGAACACACCTTTTTAACCGTTGTGAAGTAAGTTTCAAACCAAATGTAGTACCTACTATATAGTATGCGATTTCGGAAGAGTCCATAACACAAAACACAGCGTGAAAGCTTTATCTGTAAAACAAGTTTTTCTTTCATTATTTTCATTGGGCCTGTTTGCAAAAAGCTGTTCACTCACTGTATTTCTACATTGTGAAGTGAAGTGCTCAGATGAACAAATCATGCATTCTGCCTTTGCATGTGCAAAACTGCTTGGTTGTGCTGATGGTTTATGTAACTATGACTTTTTTCGATTTAATTTTTCTTATTTGACATTTCTCCGTCTCATTGTTATTTGTCTTTTGTTATTCATTGTGATAAATGGCTCCAGACAGACTTCTATTTGATGTTAGCACAGTTATTTAAATGTTCTCTGGACCTTGACATTTGCATTTTTTCTCGACTCGTTTCTTGGTATTACAAATCACAACAGTTCTTCGATCTGACTTGATTACCTTAATTGTGTTGTGTTGTGTGTGCGTTTGTAATGCACAGAGAGAGAACAAAAGCAGTGTTGATACTTATCCTTCAGTGGCTTCATATAGTTGGTTTAATCATATCTGAGTGTTAATACTATATGTTTTACATGTGATTGGTGTGGAAATGACTGGATTGACCCAGTTTCCATCCTTCTTTAAGTTCTACCTGAGAGCAGTTAGCCTATATGAAGAGGTAGCTTTGATAGTAATAAACTACTGGGTTTGCTATGTGCAGAACCAGTGAGAAAGAATTTATGTCTGTCAGTAGGCTATTTTCAGAATATACTGTACGTAGCATTAGATAACATTCAGTGAACGTTTTTTAAACGTTTCTTACTGGAGTTGAGGGGCCAGTAGAAGTCGATGTAGTTTGGGTAAAGTGTCCTTATTCTCTGATCACTGCCACCCCCATTCCCCCTGCCCACCTCCATTATCCATGTGCAATATTTCATAAACTATTATAGAAAAAACACAATTCATTTTTCCTGTTTAAAGCAGGTTCAGTACCACTCTCTGAGTCACATAGAATGTGAGGATTCACACTATAAATGGGTTTAATTGGGACCTTATTGGGCTATTGGGAACCAGCTGACTAACAGTATTGTTATGAAATTATTTATAGTTAAAATTACAGGTGACTTTCGAATCGTGTGTTTAAAATAACAATCTAGACATTATTTAATCTCTTTATGAAACCTCTTTCTATTTGAGGACATTGTCAAATTAACTAATAGTTAATATATATTGTTGTTTCCAGATGTACATAATTTTTGGGGGGTTTTGTTTTTGGTAAAGAAACAAATTTTTGTGTATATTTCATAATTACATCTCAAGGTCCTTTGGTCTACATTTTAAATTTAAATTATTTTTGGTGTCAGTATTGTAGCCAACACTCAGGACCAGCATTGCTTTATTTATATATATATATATATATATATATATATATATATATATTCAATTTCAGTCAAGACATCAAGACATTCCCTGTTAGCAACTTTATGCCTTAACTTTTTAATAAGGTATTTTCTTTTCTTTTCTTTTTTACTTTTGCAAACAGAAAGTTCCTTTCCGTGCCTCTTTGAGAGCTCTGGGGGTGTATTTAAATGTATTTTAAGCATATTCATCCTATATTTAGTTTTAAATGTCATTCTGTATGTGGTTAAATTGTTCAACAACTGATCAGACCCAGTTCCTTTTGTAAAATACAAACGATTCTTCCTATAATCACACCACTACCCCAGTAAAACCATGGTGAATGAGTTTCACTGACCCTTCCATCCTGAGAATAGATTTTTTTTTTTCAGTAAAAGTTCTTTCATGCAATGGCACGTTGGTAAAGGACGATGAGAAATGAATCCAAAATAAATGACAGCCATTTACTATGCAAATGTGTACAGTGCTGCATGCTAATGCTTTACCTGCCTCTTACCTGCAACTTAATGGCTTCAAATGGAATTGTGGCTATTACTTGTGCAGGATGGTATTTGGGAGTAATGCAAAACTGCATGCATAATATTCCATTTGCATCATCAGATTAAAGAAACACTGTACGGTTTTTGGGAAATAGATGTGTAAAGAGAAGTAAGTTTTCTTTTGTAAAATAAATTTGAATGCAAAAGTCTTGTGATGTTTTCATTTCTGTTTTTGACCCATTGAAAAATCAGTGGCAGTAAACCTGTGTGACCAGGATCTTACATTCTATGTTTCAGACCTACTTCAGTCAATTATAACAATTTATTGAATGTAATTAGTGACATCTCTTATTTTCATAATTTAATGGAAAAGTTCAATTTTCAGCCTCCTCTCTTCTAGCAAAGAAATTGTATCTTCTAGTAGCGCCATCCTCTGGGCTGACTGTGCATGTTCACTACATTCATTTGCAAAGAAAAACAGTTCTCATTGTGATTTTAGACTATGTATTAAGCATTTTTATTCCAGATGCTGTCATTAAAGCAAAAAAGTGGCGTGCAAAATATTCTGAAATTCATCACATTTTTCAATTAACTTATGCTGATAATATAATTTGTAATGAAATATTTTATATTACAGTTTTTCTCGATTGCTTAAACACATTTCTTGAAACTATGCCTCGTATTCTCAAAACTATAAACACAAATCCATAACGTCTCACCCAATTCTCCAAACATCCTATTTTCAGGTCAAAATGAAGCTCTACACTCAAAACCATTCACTCTTGCTGAAAAATCAAACTTTGCCCTCAGACAGGACACACAAGCCCTCAAAATCACACACACTACAACATAGTCTAAGACACTGGTGCAATAAATTCAAAACAACATTTCCAAAACTGGTAAGTTATGTTGTTTGTGGTTCCCCCATCACAGACCTTTTCACATGATGAACACAAAAGACACAACCAGTGGATACATTGGCACATTTTTATTCATACACAGAAAACACACACACACACAAAAATATTATTTTTTTTCCTGTTTTACTCTTTTTTTTTCCTTTTTTTTTTACTCTCTCCTCTATTTTTTTTTTGTATATTTACTTACAGTAAGATGTGTGTGACCAACATATGACAGTAAAAGAGCACACACAAACCATATTCCAATATGGAATTCGAATTGTATTGGAATGGTAAATAGTGTTGGGACGTAACAGGAGGGCCTCCACTCAAGGATACAATATGATGGATGCGTCTAAGAATGTTCCACATATGGTTGAAATACCATCATTTGCCTAGAAAGATAACATTCTGGGAGTCAAGACTATAAAGGAGAAAGGATGCCCTCCCTTCACTGTCACACTCTGCAGCCACACTGTGTGACTGCATGACTGCTGGCCTTTTCTTGCAAGAAAATAAACTTCATCAAAGACTATTGGAAATGTTTGTCTCTTATTCAGTGATAGAATTTTGTTTGCCACCACACCTCCCTGAAGGTTCTCGAGGCAACGGTAAAGCGACTCAAATTTGGACTTACTCGTAGCCGAGCCTCCCTCATAGTCATACTATTGATAAAGACATGGGCAACTAGAGTGGCTTTAATTTCATCTGAGACTGCTTGTCTTCTTGTCCTTGCCCTTCCTCCTCCTCATTCTTATCCCTCTTCCTTCATGTCTTTCTGGATCCATTGTTCCAAAACGCAATAAACTGATCTGGGCCCTTTTATATATCTATTGAAGTTCTGATTGATGTGTGTTAAATTTTGACTCTTAGTGTTTCCACTTGGGTAATTGTGTGCTAACTGAGCTGAAGCTGTGCTGACTTGAGTGAACAATTTTGAATGCTAGTGCTTTCTAAATGACAACATGGTCTAAGCAATGAGAAATGAAGGGATTTGTGTGTAGAGTTTTGCAGTGACAGTTCAACAAATCTGACTCATGTGTCAAAACAGGGAATAGTGTTTATAGTTTAGTGAAATTGGTGTGCTTTTTGATAAATGGCGTTATGGTTTTGAAATTTTAGTTCAAAAGCCTGGTTATAGTGTTTAAGCAATCGAGAAAAACTGTAAATTAGAAAAAGGGAAAATTGTATTTTCACTTGTGCCCTCCACTATTAAAACGTTTATTTAATATATACAGTACATTCTGCTGGTAAAAATAGCATAAATACGTTTACTTTAAGCCTTAAAGCACAGCTTTCATCGTAGAATGAACATTTAACAGTGTGAGGTTAGATTACAGGTTGACTGGTTTTGGTCCCACTGGGTTCTGGATGAGCTTCTGGCTCTTTTGAGGTGCTGGGCTTGACCACCTTCTGACTCGTGGCCCGGTTCTGTTTCTCCCTCTCCAGAGTTTTCTCCATCTCTGTGTAATAATCCAGGGCTTTCTGCACTGGGTCAATAATGTGTTGCTGTTAGAAGGTTAGAAGTAAGTGTTAAAAATATATGTATATGATCCAAAAAACTGCAAGAAGGAATATTCACATTTTCCACAGAACAGTTTTTCGCGATTAAAAGCAACATTAGACAACATCAGAGATTAGTGACAACAGACTCTGAGTAAGTGATGTTTGACCACTCAAAAATATATATTATCATTATTATTTTTTTTATATTATCTCAATTGTTTCTACTAGGCAGCATGTCAGATCTCAACTAATCAAATTGCATGATTTAGCTTACTTAAAGGTGCTCTAAGCGATGCCACGCGTTTTTTAGGCCTTTTTTTTTTTTGTCACATACAGCAAACATCTCCTCACTATCCGCTAGCTGCCTGTCCCCTGAACACACTGTAAAAAAACGCGGGCTCTGTAGACACCACAGGCTCCACAAACGGCAACAAAAACAAACTGGGCTCACCCGCACCACGAAACATAATAAACAGTGCTCCAGCCAATCACCGACAAGAAAAATTTGAGGGTGGGGTTTGGGGGGGGTTAGTGCACGTACACATGAAGTGGGTGTGGAGCGTGTGGAGGAGAGAGAAGCATGAAGAGGGAAGTTTGAATTATGGCCGGCTTAGATTAAAGGAGTAGTTCACTTCAGAATTAAAAATTCCTGATAATTTACTCACCCCCACGTCATCCATGTCTGTCTTTCTTAAGTCGAAAAGAATTAAGGTTTTTGATTAGAAAAGGTTCTTATAGCGAAACGAGCATTTGTGGTTAAAAAGTATATTTTTGTTTTTTAGAAAATGGCCGATCGTTTCGCTAGATAAGACCCTTATTCCTCGGCTGGGATCATGTAGAGCCTTTGAAGCTGCATTGAAACTGCATTGGACCTTCAAACCGTTGTTAACCGTTGAAGTCCACTATGTGGAGAAAACTCGGAATGTTTTCCTCAAAAACCTTAATTTCTTTTCGACTGAAGAAAGAAAGACATGAACATCTTGGATGACATGGGGCTGAGTAAATTATCAGGAAATTTTCATTCTAAAGTGAACTAATCCTTTAAGCCAGGATTATACCCTTAGTTCAATTAGGACATTGAAGTGGCTTTAATTGAACAAACAATAATGGGTTTTCTCTAGTAATAGGCTACATCAGTGGTACACATATTGCGGTGCATTATGGATTGAATGAGTGCACTCGATAATGTCCACTATTGTTTAGGACACCATTACAAATTGCTGTCTCCTCAAATAGTGCCCTATTTAAGGGTAGCCTATGAGGCGATTTCAGAAATAGCTGAGAGTGGCCCTCCAGGAAGTGAGTTTGACACCCCCGATTCTGATTTAAGGTAAGATAGGTGAAGAAATATAAAATCAGAAACTGTCAACAGTAAAAATAAAACAAATCACCATGTTTTTTGGAACAAATATTTAAATAATCAGGTGAATGATACATTACCAAACCCCTCCGTCAAAACCTTGAGAATATATAATGAATATAAAGTAAGACAATGCTATAAGTGTGTGTTTTGGATATTTTTGTTCCACTAGTCTGAAAGAAGACATGTTTTGGAAGCAAAACAGCCCAAAATCTTTCCCTAAAAACGTTGATTACCTGATTACCTCTGAAAGTTATGTCACAAACATGTTCCTCTGGGAACTTCCTCACCTCCAGACAGGGGAACAGATTAGCCAGTTCGATGAAGAGAGGAAAGAGAACGAAGCGTATGAAACCAGTCTGAGAAGACGGTTTGGTCACTTTGTCTCGATCCATGAACGGGGTGACAGGGAGACCTTCCAACTTCTCCATGTCACTCTGGACAAAGATTTCAGTTTATTGTTTAAAATGACATTTGTACTGTACCGCTCCCAACATGACACTGGGAGAGGTTTGATTATTATACAAAGTGCATAAAAACCAGATGTTAGCAATATTTACAGTACCTGATTGAAGAACTCCTGCAGCAGACAGTCCAGCCACGGTTCTGCCACATCCATGGGTCTCGCTTCATTGGAGATGTCACTTACTTTAATCATGATCATCATCAACTGCGAAAGAAGCAGCCGGACAGGAAGTGCCTTAAAGTGGATCATCGTCAACAACAGTCCTAAACGCTGAACGCTTATTGCAGCTAAACTAGATTTAAACAACATTTTTCGTTTTCCTGTGTCACACTCGCCACCATGATTAAGGTGAAATAGGTGGTTGTCAGGGTGTTGCTATGTGGTTGCTAGGGTCTTCTGGGTTGTCCTTACCACATCTCTGTGATCCTTGTTGCTGAAGTCAAACACAGGGAGAATGGTTTTGAACTTGTTGAGGATGTCTGTGTGTCTGGTCATATCAGTAGCGAGAATACATCTGCAGTAATGAAGTAGTTCAGTTTCAATCTAGTGTTTGGTTTAATATGGATATAGTTGTTAAGAATGAAAATGAATAAACAATATACTTAATTATGCCTTCTCTTATTCTTTTGTAGTGCTCTGTCGACAAGTTTCGGAAAATGTTGCTTTCATTCTGAAAAAGAATGGATGATGTTTCTTGCTCAAAGAAAATGTGCATACTGCATACTACAGAATTAGTAGTATTACCGTGCATTTTGAAGGGCTGTAAATGGTTAAATATATGCTAAATATAAATATTTTTTTAATTTAAAATGTAAAATTCATATCAGTGCAAGTAAAAAAAAAAAAGTTTAAATTTACATTTATTCATAATATTTATTTAAAAACTTGTGATTGTGATTCATATCTTGAACAAAAGCTTACATTTTCCAGGATTTCAAAGGCTACAGCGCAGTGGTGATTTTCCAGTGGGGAGATGTCATTGTATCTCATGGCAAGCTCAGTTCGGGCATTAATCTGAAACAAGACATAGTTCCATCAGTTTACTCTTTATTACTGAACAGCAGCAGAATTGTGACAATGTCCATCTCACCTGGTAGGCATTGTTGTAGCCGGTGTGATCTAGATCGTGACAGACGGCTGAGGTCAGCATGATGAGGAGGTCAATACTGTCAATCTTAGTTTTGAGATCTGTTAGCCATATCAGCCCATACATCTGACAAACAAATGGACTCTGATAATAGTATTTCGAATTTCTTAGTGGGCCAGTTCAAAAGCAGAGTTAAAAATGTATAAATTAATTATTTATTATTATTATTATTATATATATATATGAATTTATATATTATATATTAATAATTCTTTTTATATAGAAATACCATATTTAAAGAGTAATTCATATATAATTTATATACAATAATTTAATTTGCATTTAAATTCATATTTATATACAAATTACATTATTGTTAAGGATGGATGAATGGATGGATGGATGGATGGAACGATGGATGGATGGAACGTTGGATGGATGGATGGATGGATGGATGGAACGATGGATGGAATGATGGATGGATGGGTGGATGGATGGATGGATGGAACGATGGATGGATGGATGGAACGATGGATGGATGGATGGAACGTTGGATGGATGGATGGAATGTTGGATGGATGGATGGATGGATGGAACGATGGATGGAATGATGAATGGAATGATGGATGGATGGATGGATGGAATGATGAATGAATGGATGGATGGATGGAACGATGGATGGATGGATGGATGGATGGATGGATGGATGGATGGATGGATGGATGGATGGATGGATGGAACGATGGATGGAACGATGGATGGAACGATGGATGGATGGAATGTTGGATGGATGGATGGTTGGAACGATGGATGGAATGATGAATGGAATGATGGATGGATGGATGGAACGATGGATCGATGGATGGATGGAACGATGAATGGATGGATGGATGGATGGATGGATGGAACGATGGATGGATGGATGGATGGATGGATGGATGGATGGATGGAACGATGGATGGATGGGCCGATGGATAGATGGGTGGATGGATGGGTGGATGAATGACTTACCTACAACCTTCACTGACCTTCAAAAACATGAATTACAACACATACACAACAATTTTCTTTTATTTATGGCTTTGATAAACAACAATCACCCACTGGATAGACTGATTCTAGTAAAATTACAATTAACATTTTTGGCAGGTGTGAGTGAAATGATGGCTGTGTGGAGCATGAAATTTATTAATCAAGCAGATTGAGAAGTGGACAATTGGAGTGGAATAAATCCTGAAACGCTGACTGCACCCGCTCTTACCATCTGAGTGACACAGAAGCAGTGTTTGAAGTTGTGGAAGGGGATGTTATTGTAGCGTCGGTACACTTCATAAAGAAACTGCTGCAGCACGTCCAGCTCAATGTTGAAGGTGGAGATGAAGTCCAGATCTGTGTACATCACCTGGAGCAGCACCATAATCTCAGCATCCTCCCATTGCCTGCAATAGCACACAATCTTTATTTGAGGCTAATTTAAAATGAACAGGTTTATTTTCCTGTTAACACCTTAGAAGGATCTAGTTGTGTTAATCTGAAGCTAAAGCCTGGTTTCAACAAGATGAAGGAAGACTATTGCATTAATGAACACTGAGCTCCAGCCCTTTGCTCACAAGAAGTGCTTTTGATTTGTAAACCACAAACAGGACCATTGATATTGATATGAGGCCCTTCGGGCAGATGAAAGGCCTGACCTCTGCCGTGTTCTTTATGCTTATTTTAGAAGTGCTGTGCTTTGCTTCACTAACAATTTCCTATTCATGTATGACAGGTGCAGGGCTTTCATGTGTTGCAGCAACTGGGTAAAGTTTTTCTTTTTTCTTTTTCCAAAAATGTTCTTAACTATTATGTATAGTGAACATAAGAAGGAAAAGAAAGAATGAAAGTGTGTCTAAGTGCATTTCTGTCTGAATACTTCACTATCTAGGAAACACTTACCAGTTATCAAAGGTTGGTGTTTTAAGATACTGTCTCACCTTTTCAGAAACCTCCAAAGAACTAGAGAAAATAAATCAGAAGCAATTCTTTTATTTCTTTTTTTTAATTGCCTATTACACATTTTCAAGTGGCAGGAATGTCACCTCATTTGGAGGAACTTTTCCCTGACATGCTCACACTCCTCACGGGTCTTGCGCAGGGTTCTTTTATGGTAGAAAGGGGAGGGCTTGTGGGTGCCTTCCGACATGTCCTTAAACAATCCCAGCCAGCTCAAGTGCTCAACACTCTACAGAGATAGACATTATTTTATGAAGTGGATGCTGCACACTGGTGGTGGTTGAGGAGAGATTACCTGATATGATTGTAAAGTGCTTTGGGTGTACAGTAGTACATATGAAAGCACTACATAAATGCCTCATTCATTCATTCATTCATTCATTCATTATACTTGGAAAACTTCTTTTTGTACTGGTAGAGAGATTCAAATCTTGAATTAAAACAAAAAAGAAAACACAAACACTACAGATAGATAGATAGATAGACAGACAGACAGACAGACAGACAGACAGACAGACAGACAGACAGACAGACTGGTTGGTTGATTGATTGATTGATTGATTGATTGATTGATTGATTGATTGATTGATTGATTGATTGATTGATTGATTGATTGATTGACAGAGACAGACAGACAGACAACAGATAGATAGATAGATAGATAGATAGATAGATAGATAGATAGATAGATAGATAGATAGATAGATAGATAGACAGACAGACAGACAGACAGACAGACAGACAGACAGACTGGTTGGTTGGTTGGTTGGTTGATTGACTGACTGACTGAGACAGACAGACAGACACAGACAGACAGAGATAGATAGATAGATAGATAGATAGATAGATAGATAGATAGATAGATAGATAGATAGACAGACAGACAGACAGACAGACAGACAGACAGACAGACAGACAGACAGACAGACAGACAGACAGACAGACAGACAGACAGACAGACAGACTGGTTGGTTGGTTGGTTGGTTGGTTGGTTGATTGATTGGTTGATTGGCTGACTGACTGACTGAGACAGACAGACAGACACAGACAGATAGATAGCTAGATAGCTAGATAGATAGATAGATAGATAGATAGATATATAGATATATAGATAGATAGATAGATAGATAGATAGATAGATAGATAGATAGATAGATAGATAGATAGATAGATAGATAGATAGATAGATAGATAGATAGATAGATAGATAGATAGATAGATAGATAGATAGATAGATAGATAGATAGATAGATAGATAGATAGATAGACCTCAAGTTTCTCTCTGAACGACTCCACCTGTCTCTTCATCTCATACACAATGGCAGGAGTCTCTGCTGCCTCAGTTAGAATTTTTTTCTCCAGGCTCTGTAACCTGTTCAAAAGAAATTTCGCTGTGAAATAATAATAATTTTCTCCAAAGATTTTTATAAGACTCATAACATATTTTTTGAGTGAAATAAGAGCCGGACGTTGTAGCACATATAAAATGTGCTGGCCAACTTTCAAAGCCCAGTCCTCTTGCTAAAACCCCGCCTCTAAAGACATGTCAGCCAACCTGATGTCAGTAATACCAAATGCACAAAATGATTGACAGGCTGATGACTGTTTCTGCGTGCTATTTTAAGGCACGGCTATTGATTATCCCCCAGAAAAGTCCCAACCAACCTTACCTTTTCTCCATAGAAGAGAGGTCAAATCCCAGAGCAATGGCAAGCTCTGAACCTAAAAGAGAGTGTTCAACATGATCCAAATATAGTGGTTATATGTGACATCTATAATGCATGTACTAGAAAATTATTAAGTTTAACAATACAATAACTCTCTGGTGTTCTGGTGGAGAATACCTAACAGCTCACTGTTGCAGTCTGCAGCAACCACTTCCAGCTTATAGCAGGACTGAGGACTGTTGGGAGCCAGCTGAGGGGAAATATTAATGATATTGCCTTTAGTATTATAGAGTTTTAAGATGTCATGAGGTCCCGCTTCAGCTGCAGCTCGGAAAAGATCTGCGATGACACACACAGACATTTATTATTAATGTTTCAGATGTAATTCATCATCATATTTCTCATCTTCATGAATGAAGTGCAATGGAAACGTCCTCAATTCATGTAATTAACGCACTTGAATATTGGTGCCATATGGTCCCTTTAGGGCACTGCTTGGCACTTGAAGTCTGGTGTACGGTCAGCACCACCTGTGACTCAAGCTGTCTAACTGAAGTATGATGGTTTATTTGTTTATGAGTCTAATCTGTGACTACAAATTCACCCATGCACACTGAGTCAAAATACAGAACAAAAAAGTTAATTAAAGCTCTGATAGGTCTCTAAAGAACTGAATACTTATAGATTAAACATCCTCTGAACATGTTGTAGCCTATTAGCTATCCAGGTCAACAGAATAGCTCTTCATATGGGCTCGCTGTAATTGAGAGGTCCTGATTAAAGAAGCCTGGCTGTTGCAGTGCCCTTCAGAATGAGATTGAGAACAGTCCTCAAGGATGTTTTCAGCAGAATAAAGGCTAATGAGGACAGAGAGCCAATTTGATCCTAACAAAAACACATTTTCATAAAAGAAATCCTATTTGATGTTGATGCATGAATTAAAGCTGCAGTCATTCATAGAGAGAGACTACTTTTACAATCTGCTTTTTTTATCTGATAATCTATATAATATAATAATGGATTATATAATAATTACATTTTATATAGTGAATAATTTACATTCATTTAATTTTAATGAATGTAGGCTTTTATTTGTATTGGTTAAGCAGTTCAACATTCATCTCATTTCAATACACTACAATATACTTTGGAGATATATATTTAACTTGATATATTTTGATATTTGAGCATATTTAACTGCGTGCTTTGAAGTACAGCACACTAAAAAACTTGACAATTTATTGTTTAAATAAGTATAAAATTCCAGTCAGACTAAAAGAAATGGATCATTTGAGACAATCCTTACCTTTAACATCTTGTGCAGGACAGTCAGTGGGAAACTCAGCTTGTTCTGGTCTTCCATTCACAGTAAAATAAATGATTTTAGTAGCCATGTCAGGTGATGCTCTGCTGCACTCTCACCTTTGCTGAACGATATGTGTACAGTGTTACATGATTCAGCCTATCGTTCATTCAAAACCCTGCCCCCTTTTACAACATCTCTATGAGTCCAGCCCCTTCATCCTCAACCCTGCTCTGTATTTCTGAAACATTTTTTAATGGATTTTAAATGCTAAATGTTTTTTTTAATCAGTGTGCTTATTAATAATTAGTATTAATATTATTTTTCTTTCACATTTAAAATCAGCCTATACATAGGCTAATTCTTAGAAATGGCTTAAAATTATGATTATTTTATATAACGTACCATTTTTGCAGCTGATCATCTATTGTGTGTTCAGATGGCTAGTTCAAGTCACTTTAATAGCTTTAATCCTTTAATAACTGTTGGGTGAACAAGTAAATCCACACTGGCATTGTCAGGGTTCTGCACTGGCAGTCTTGTCTGTGTTGTCATGGTTTCATGTTTCTATGTTTGTCTTGTGTTTGAGCACATGGCTCTGTCTTGGTCTGTGTTTGCCATGTGCTCCTTATGTCCCGCCTCCTTGTTTCCTGTTACTACGCCCCCTTGTTTAGTCCAAGTCTTGTCCTCTTTCACTTATTGTGCTCACCTGATCCTCATGTGCTCTGGTCCCTTTATATTGTGCCCCTTTCCCTCATGTCTTTGCTGGTTTGTTTTGTGTATGTACTTTTTGGTGTTTTCTGGTTTGTGCTCGTGACATTATCTTCGTATCAGATTATCCTTGTTGCTATTTTGGTTTGCTTAGATTTAGTCCTTATGTCTTATCTAGTTTGAGTTATCTTTTGTTTTAGTATTTTTAGTTATTTATTTTCCCTGTCAAGTGAAAGTCTTGCTTCTCTTTAGCAACTCCAGTTTTTTTTTCTTAGAGCTTAGTTTTTTACTTTTTCATTAGTTTATTTTGTTTCTCTAGACTTTGAACTTAGTTTAGTTTTAATTTCTTTATTGTTGCTTTTATCTTGTCTTGAGTCTCATCTTGTATGTTCTTCTGTGTGTTCCTGCCCTGTATCTCGAGTTCCCTGGCAGCCTGACTGGTGCAGCTATCTAACTCCTGTTTCAAGCCTCTGGTTCTGTGAGCCTCCACCTGGTGGCAAGACTGGTGCAACATCTGAGATCTACATCGAGCTATGAGTTCCTTGTGTTCCTGTCTTGTGTTCGCTTTGGAGCTGCCTCTATTGCACTCAAGTCATTTCCATCTGGCGTCTCCGTGGTCACCCATTCTCCCTGTCGTCGTCTGCCCTGCCCTACTGTTTGAACTGTGGTTCACGCTTCACTCTCCCTGTTGTCTCATGTCTTCAGTCTTGTTAATAAAAACCCTTGTCTGGGTCCTATCTCTTGCAGAACTTGACAGGCATACAGAGGTGGACCGTAACAAAGTACATTTACTTGAGTACTGTACTTAAGTACACTTTTTGAGTATCTGTACTTGAGGTTTTTTTTTTTTTCTGGAAACTTTTCACTTTAACTTCACTACATTTGAAAGACAAATATTGTACTTTTTACTCCACTACAATTCTGTCAAGGTCCTTGAGTAGAAAGTAGGCCTAGTAGTAATGTCAGTCAGGGGATAATTTTGGTTGGAAATGAAAGTCGGTTTGACGTCAGAACCTTGTTTTTCACAATGTAAAGTCGAACATAAAAATGGCTGAAGACAACTATAACAGAAATCACAACCACAATTATGTAAATTTGACATTAACCTACTTCACCTTTGACTCTTAACTCAACTGCAACAGCAACATCCTCTTGCTCTGGCTAGCCTAGAACAGCAACTGTCAGGGGCAGACTGGGACAAAAATTCAGCCCTTGCACTGTGACCACACCAGCCCACATTGTATTGCTACTAGTAACAATGTTAATTTTTTATATCAATAATTCGATTTTGGTGATTCAATAATTCGAGACGATGGTGTCCATGCCAGAGTCATTGGTGTCTGTTCAGGAGATGTTAGTGTCCGTGCCGGAGACGGTGTTGTCCGTTCCGGAGACATTGGTGTCCGTTCTGGAGATGTTGGTGTCTGTGCCAGAGATGGTGGTGTCTGTGTACTTGTCCGTGCCGGAGACTTTGGTGTCCGTGCCGGAGACGGTGGTGTCCATTCCAGAGACGTTGGTGTCTGTGCCGGAGACGGCGGTGTCCGTGCACTTGTCTGTGCCCGAGACGGTGGTATCCGTGCCGGAGTCGTTAGTGTCTGTCCCGGAGAGATTGGTGTCCTTGCTGGAGACGGTGGTGTCCGTTCTGGAGACATCAGTGTCCGTGCTGGAGACGTGCCAGAGATGTTAGTGTCTGTGCCGGAGACATTGGTGTCCAAGCCGGAGACGTTGGTGTCCAAGCTGGAGACGGTGGTGTCCGTGCCGGAGACGTGCCAGAGACGTTGTTGTCCGTGCTGGAGACGGTGGGTGGTGCACTTGTCTGTGCCCGAGACAGTGGTATCCGTGACGGAGTCGTTGGTATCCGTCCCGGAGAGGTTGGTGTCCTTGCTGGAGACAGTTGTGTCCGTTCTGGAGACATTGGTGTCCGTGCTGGAGACGTGCCGGAGATGTTGGTGTCCGTTCAGGAGACGGCAATGTCCGTGCACTTGTTCATGCACTTGTCTGTGTCAGAAATGGTGGTATCCGTGCTGGAGTCGTTGGTATCCGTCCCCGAGAGGTTGGTTGTCCTTGCCGGAGATGGTGATGTCCGTTCCGGAGACGTTCGTGTCCGTGCCGGAGACGTGCCAGAAACGTAATTGTCCGTGCCGGAGACATTGGTGTCCGTGCTGGAGACATTGGTGTCCGTGCTGGCGATGATGGTGTCCGTGCCAGAGACATTGGTGTCCGTTCCAGAGACGTTGGTGTCCGTGCACTTGTCCATGCCGGAGACGGTGGGTGGTTTCCGTGCCGGAGAAGGCGGTGTCCGTGCACTTGTCTGTGCCGGAGACGGTGGTATCCGTGCCGGAGTCGTTGGTGTCCGTCCCGAAGAGGTTGGTGTCCTTGCCGGAGTCGTTGGTGTCCGTCCCGAAGAGGTTGGTGTCCGTGCTGGAGACACAATGCATTGTCAATAATAAAACAATGCATTGACATTTACTTTTTACTTTTGATACTTTACTCTTAAAAACAAGTAGGCCTACTTCTGTACTTTTACTTAAGTACAAATCGGTCTTTACAACTTTTACTTGTAACGGAGTAATACAGTTAAGCATTAACTGCAGTATCAGTACTTTCACAGTTGTAAGGAAGTTGTGTAGCTACTTTGTCCACCTCTGCTGGCATACTCGAGTCAAAGCAAGAGTCTAACTGTATAATAAAAGTTTTAGTATTATTTAGATATTATGATAATATTTATTAAAAAACAATAACTATACAATAGCAAAATATATAATCAATCTATACCATACGAACAATGAAAGAAAATAAATAAATATGTTTTAAACGGTTTAGATATAGCGGACTTTTATTTTAGTGGACTTTTATTGTGACGTTTCCTGAACGAAGCAGCCAGTTTCCTGAAAGAAGAGCAGCGTGGTTTAGAAGAGGTTGTACGACACTAGGTCCAAAACGCATTTATTTCACCAATTTTATATTTAAATATGACAGAAGGCAAATCATCAGAGAAGCCGGCGAAAACCCTGCTGGCTTTAAATCCAAAGGAAGAAGCAGAGTTTCATAAGAAAGTCCAGCAAGCGAAGAAACGTCCTCAAAAGGTATGATGCGTGACCATGTGGCGTGAGTGTAACTTAGCCGTACAAACATTTAGCTTCATATTGAAGCTTGGTTACAGCTGAATCTGTCATCTAATCAGTCGTCTTTATTAGCCAGAATAAGATTCGGAAAGAAGAATCATCTTAATAGATCTAATGACATTAATTAACTAAAGTCTTATGCTTGCCTATTTTAATATGTTGCATTGAATGTGATATTAATTATGATTTTCGCCCTCAGGGTCAGTCACTTTCTCCAGGAGTAATATATGTTGGTCATTTGCCTCGAGGATTGTATGAGCCTCAGTTGAAATCTTACTTCGAGCAGTTTGGGAAAGTCTCGCGATTAAGAGTTTCCAGGAGTAAAAAGGTATGACGTGCTTGTAATTGTAGTTCACGTGTTTCACAATCCACGTTCTCTGTACATTTAATTAATCTATTTAACAATTTTTTTTTAATTATTATTAAATAATGGCACAATATGAAAATTACCCATGGCATTTGTTGCTTTGGGTAAGATAACTGTGCCGACAGTAATCTGGTACATTTAGCTTATTGCCAACTCCATGTTGCTGTGCAATGAAACCCATGTGCCAACACTTTAAACACACAATAGGCATACTAGCAAGTAATGCTTTGAGTTTTTAACTTGCGTATTATTAATTTGTCATCTTTCATAGACCGGAGGGAGCAAAGGATATGGATATGTGGAGTTTGAGTGTGACGAGGTGGCTAAGATTGTGGCTGAGACCATGAACAACTACCTGATGGGAGAACGGCTCATAAAGTGTGAGTTGAGAGTGATTTGAAAGATTTTCCATGTATATTTTCTTACGTAGTATGTTGTGTAAACATAACTGTGTTTCGTCCTGTTCAGGTCATGTGGTACCACCCGAGAAGGTCCATGCAAAGCTCTTTGTTGGCTCCAAGATGATCTTCAGGAAGCCAAAGCAGCCTGCAGTTACCCGGTACAACAAAGATCACGCGGAAGATGATCTGAAGAAAGTTGGTGCCAAGCTTTTAAGTAAAGAGTCTAAGCTACGCAAGAGATTGGCAGCAAAAGGCATTGACTATGATTTCCCAGGATTTGTAAGTACTATGTTGTTGATCAGAACTTTTAAGATGCTTTATTCTATTGTGTTTTAGTGTGACCATGTTGTTTTTTCAGGCAGCTCAGATTCCTGCAAAGAAGTCTCAATCAGAAGCAGATGTTTCAGTATGCAGTGAGGTACGCTCAAGCAGGGCTGCCAACTCTCACGCATTGAGCGTGAGACTCACGCAATTGACACTTTTCACACGCTCTCACGCCACACATCCATTTTCTCACGCACAGAAACATTGCGGAGCAAAGGGGTACTTTTAATATTAAACTAATTCTCAGCTCTTAGATTCCGTCAATTTTATTACGAAATTCAGACAAAAATACGTTTGGCGCTTGTAAATGTGACGTGACAGATCGCTGAGCGCCTCAGTTCAAATGCACGTGAACCGATCATCTGTTACTTTTTTATTTAAAGATACAGTACAACTTACCGAAAGTATACATAATATCGACCACTCGTGGATTTTTCAACCACTGAAAGAGGTCAATATAGAACAGCAGGAGAACAATTGTCACATAACGTTACATTTACCTCAGGAAAGCCATTTAATGACCATGTTAATTGAATAGAAAAAATAGCTATAGAGGAGATTTTGCTGAGCACTATATTACATATTTATTATATTTTTACTTATGCCATTAAATAATTGTTATTATAACAAAAACTGCATTATATTTAATTTGTTATTTTTAACCTTTAATACCAGCAGATTAGGCCTTCTATGTTTACAGCATTAGGTGAGATTATTTTTTTAAATAAAATTTAAAATAAACATGTATCCAAATGAGTCAATATTGAATCAAAATCGGAATCAAATCACAAGAATGGAATTGAAATCTTGAAATTTTTGTCAAGCAATAATAAAAACTGTATAGCCTACTACCAGTCATTGTACAATGTAAACATTGTAACATGTTGTCACTAAACTTCATAAAATTCTATTTAGTTACCAAATTTTTTTGGTAACTAAATAGCAAATCTCCCCCCCCCAAAATCTCACTCCAAGCTAAACTCAAAAGTTGGCAGCCCTGGCTCAAGTCTTTTAATAATCGTTTTCTGCACTGATTTTGTGCATAGCCTTGGCACATACTGAAAATTACCTCAGTTGTAACCATTGACTGGAGTAAGATAATTGTGCCAACAGAAAATGGTACATTTTAAGCTTATTGTCAGTCAGTGTGACTCACAATGAAACCCATGTGCCAACAGTTATTGTAGAAAATGTCTAAGATATGTAGTCTTGCACTGTTAGCGTTTAAAGACAATTTATTTGCATTTAGGATGTCACTCCAGTGTGCACCCCATCAGTTTTGGAGAGGAGGAAGTCGATCAGAGTTGAGAATGAGGATGATGATGACGAAATAATCATCAAAGTCAAAACAGCCCCAGAAGACAGCAAGGACATGGAACACAGCGAGGAAGAGTCTGATGAAGATGATGATGAGGAGGAGGAGGATACTGAGGAGGAACAAACAGCTTAATAAAGACTTCGATCCTTGTTTTTAGAAGGGATGCTGGACTCACTTTCAGAGCCGTTTATATGTGATAAGTTCTCAGTCCTCCCCTAAGGCTGGAGAAGAAGAGGACCAAACACATTATCCTGGTCATTAACAATCTGTTGGTTTTAGGTGTTTAAGGCAGATGTTGTATCTGTGACCTTTATGGGGACAATGTGGTCTCCCAGAGGTTTCTAAAATCAGATTGATTGTGCAATACACACACTAGATGTGTAGTGTTACTTGGAAAATTAAATGGCAGGATGGATATCATTCTGTTTCTGACTAATTTTGGTATGATGTATACTGTCCAGTACTATCTTCAGACATGTAGCTTTGCAAAATTGTTAAAATGTGCTTAAAACATTAAAGGTATATCAAATAAATATCATTAATGCTTTTTACAGCCATTTTTACTAAACAATGGTTTGTGTGTAAATCGTCGCTCTGAAGGTGCTTATACATGTAAGTTAAGTGGTATTGTGGAGAAAACGGATATCAATAAAAAGTGCTCTTCTCAGAACAACCACTAGATGGAGCCAGGAGTCGTTTCCATTGTTTTAGGTTAATGTTATGGCAAGCCGTATTAACATTTGTGTTTCTTAAAATGTACTATGTTTGTATTACTAGTACACATGGTAACTCATTTATTAATCTAATTTAAGACAAACTAAATTTATTAATCTAGTTTTTTCTGCTATACATACATAGTATAGAATTATAAATATACTTTTTTTTTCAAATGAAATTGTAAAAACGGCAGGATGCATTTTTGATGCTGATAACCATTAAAATGCGTCATCAGTCTGTGAAAGGGGTCCATCGAGTATCTCTCTCTCTATATATAAAATGATTAAAGGTTAGTTCAATAAAAGTTTAATTAAAAAGTTCCCAAAAGCAATACATTTTTATCAACTAGTTGGAAACAATGAAAGGTGCTTGTCGCTATTAGAATGCTTACTAATAATTAAACAAATACGTAGTCTACCAGTAACAAATACATGCTATATTTTTGAGGAATCAATGTTAAATTGGCCTGCCATAGAGGTTCATTGTTTTAACTACACAAGGAAAAATGACCATGTGGCTGCGAGACAGAAGGAAATCAGGGGATTTCTAATATGCTGATGTAAACAAAATATATGTTGGTCACTGTGTAGATAAACACTCAAAAATAAGAGCCAAAATCGCTAATTACAAAGGTAAATGTGCTTTTAGAGAAATGACTCCCATACATGCATAACAAAGGGACAAAGGCACAGCCCACATTTTGAAGCAATTGCTAGAAAAATCATAAAGTCCTAAAAAGAAACATGTTTGTCATGGTACATCGTTTGTATCAAAGCTGTAAGCGGATTGTACATTAAATCGATAGTAGAACAGAGGTGTGTGGCGCATGCGCATTCCGGCTCCATCATTGTGTCTGTCTAGTCTACAGGAGCAGCCAGCAACAGAGAGACAAACCTCGTTTACCTTTAGTAAACCAACCCGTGTCATTTCACACAGGAACCACCGCTAGATTCGGCAGAGTGAGTAAATAACCTATTATTTCAACCAACCTTGTCGTTTACATGTGCCAGCTTGGTGTAAATCGCCGGAGTTTTTACAATTTATTCGGTCGGCTAGTAAGAGCTAGCATAACCGGCTAGATGATCAATGAAAAAGAAAAATAATCATCCAGATATGATTTGAAAACACTTGATGATTAAATACTGATTCAGATTTCATAAAAAGGGTGGTGGTATTTGAATTGTTAGCGTATATAAAAGACAATAAGATATTTTAAAGCCTGGACTTCATTTAGGGTGAATGACAGATACTACGTGAGCTTCAATTACATTGATGCTGATGAATGATCTGTCATTCACTTTGTTTGAGCCTACGATACTTTATTGTTTTCTTTGTGTAGTATATCAGTTCTTTTGTATACACAAGGTGATTTTGCTTTGAAATATAACACGTTTTCACTAAATACTGGAGAGTACTGATGTAGCCTAGTCAAATGCCTGGGATGTATGTTTGAGGGAGGCATAGGTAAGTCATGCTCGACATCATCTAATTACTATGCAGTGTGTGTGTGTGTGTGTGTGTGTGTGTGTGTGTGTGTGTGTGTGTGTGTTTTACATTAAGTTGCCATCACTATGACTCAAAGATGAACTCCTGAGTGCAGATTTTAATCAATGGAAAATTAGGTCTCCTCCCACCATTGTGTAGCTTAGATACTGTTTGAAGTACAGGTACGGACTTGTAATGTAAACTAAGCAAAAACAAATCTGCTTGTGACAGTGAAGATAGAAAACACACACACACACACACACACATACAATTAGTCGTCGGACCAAATGTCTGAGACCACTAGTGAATCAGTTACAAAAATCAACATACAAAATCAAATGTTTTGCATTTTTCTGTATTCAGTCTGCTTAATAAATTGAAATTTGTTCAATTTTGTTCAAAATTGAATAAGTTGAATTTAAAAATTGGTTTATATTTGTTTGGATGGTCTGCAGGAACTAGTTTGTGCTTTAATTTTTTTGCTCATTTCATGAAGTATTTCAGAAAATTTTCATTCCTGTGAGCATCAGGTAATCTACTTAACAGAGTAATACACTTTGCGGTGATCAACTGTGATTGCAGCCAGATTATTCCCATGATGCCTTAGGAGATTTTTGTCTCAATGCAGTATCCTAGTGATGGCATTACTGCTGTTGTTACCATTGTTCTGTGAAATTTCACAGACGAAATCCAGTAATTTCAATTGGAATCTGCGCGATTGTTGCGTAAGGGCGAAAAAGTTCCCTAAGCAGATTTCAGTATAGCTCACAGTGAGCTGTGCTTTATACATTAATACGCTATGACTAGACAATTTTTGTCCTAAATTTTGCTAACATGTCCTCGCCTTTACTCGCATTAGCTATTGTATGGCTTCAAAATGCTCTGAATATAGTACTCAAATTGTATGGACTAATGTTATGTGTCCTTTTTGTTTAAGTAAATGGGTTTGAAATGTTATAAGTTAATGACAGTTTTAATTTTGGGGCGAACTATCCCTTTAACCCAAGTGGAATTCCTCTTTTGCTGTATCCCACAAAGCTGTGCAGCTGATGCGTGGTGGTCAGCATGCAAATAGTTAAGATAATGCAATCCGGACTTTGAGTTATGTCACCACCATCAAAGGGCTTTTCTGCTTTTCTCATAAGTGGCTGCTGAGCTGAGCTGACAAAAACTGCAGGTCTTGCCGCACTGGCATTTGATATCCAGAGGTGGTACTCGACTAATAGCTCTCTTTTCTCATCCTGAGCAGGGAGGACCTCTGAATTATGAAGCAATGCTCCGCCGGACCCTCTCTCTCCTGCTCTAGTTACCACAACTCCTGCCGCTGCCGCTGCTAGTGGTTTGGCTGCCTTCTAAAGGGACAAAAAGGAGAAGTTGCAGTCCTCATCAGCTGTTGTCTAGTCACATATGGTGCATCGTTTGAATTCCCGAGTCGACATCCCTACCGCTCAGCTTCTTGCCACCCTGTGGCACTCATAGGATTCATCAACACGGGATATAAAAAAAAGAAAAAAAAGCGTGTGCTCTTGTTTTGCCTGGATTGCACACGCTAAAGGCCATTTTTTTTTAGTTTTTCCTCTCCACTGCCACACGGGTGGTGGCAGGACATCGTAGGCCATGGAACCCAACATGGAGTACTGTCTGACTCAGGTGCTACAGAAGGATGTGGCCCGCAGGTTGCAGATGGGTCCGGAGCTCATCGACTACATCACAGATTCAGACAAGTGTCACGACCTGGAGAGTGACCAGACTGCGCTGGATAAAATGGTGGACGGTATCGCCACATCTTGGGTTAACTCCAGCAACTTCAAGGTAAGAGGCATTTTATGCCATTTAAATGCTTAACTGTAATTTTCTGCAGGTTTGGAAGACTGTAAATGGTGCAGGGTGATTTTTCAAGTGGGCTGAATATTATGGGTTATAAAGCAAGGGCTTTTCTTTTTGAATTCTCCTTCAGGCAGTTGTCTGGCATAGAATTGAGGGGTTGAATCGATCCCTTGAGCGAAACAGGGAAGGCTTTTGAGGTCACTGGAACATTTACAGGCCTTCATTTTGACATATTCCAAGATCAGACACAATGAGAGACTTCACTTTGTGTCCACGTCTTTGGAAGATGATTGAGCATTCGTTCACCCAGAAATGAAAATTCGGTCATCATTTGCTCACCCTCATGTTGTTCCAATCCTGTATGTCTTTCTTTTGTTGAACACAGAGAATAAGCTTGGTGAAATGTTTTGCATGTAGTTACAGCTAATGCAAAAGAAAGTCCTTTTGTTTTGATGTCAGAAATTTCATTTTTGGGTAGCCTTAGGCAAATTTTTGATATTCATTTTTGTTATGGTCTTTTTTTTTTGTTACCAGAACTCAGGCTGACCTTAATGTTGTTATTTATACATGATTATTTATGCAATAGGTGTCTTATATTGAATGCTGTCTACAGTGGACATTTAAAAAGACTGTAGGGTGAAATGTGATGGCTTATACTCAATTACTGGTTGGTTTCATTTTCAAGAATATCAAACTCTAACACCAGCAATTAATGGAGACAAAGTGTTTCATGGGAATCATGCCAAAAATCCTCTTAAGAAGCAACTACGAGAGATTTGTATTTCAAATCTTTCGCCTTGACCTCATAGCATTGCAGTGCTGAGGCAGAGCCGCCCATCAGTTTTTTGTTTTGCGTAGGTTTATTGATTGTGAGATATTATTTTGACAGTGTTCAGAGGCTGTCTATCTTTGATGTCACTTCCTCGAGCAGCTTGTAAACATAGAGTAGCAATTTTGTCAAGCAGTTCGCGTCATGAAGCGCAGCTCTGCTACTTTTTCTATTCATTTCAATGCTTTGACATCATGCATGTCAAAGAGACAAAGGATTGCACAACAACTAGTTATAGTAACATAATAGCCAAATAAAAAGCGCAATAAAATCATTGCAGTATTCACAATGTTGCTTCATTTTATATTATCAGCAAAATCATTATGAATATATTGTGATTGTTTGATATATCGCCCAGCCGTAATGCTTTCAACGCCATTTTTTTGGGGATGTCAGTAACCACTCAGTTGCAACTGCCTGAGAACAAATGATTTCGCTCCCGTTGCATTTATTCACAAGCACCAGCCTTGACGGAGACAGCAATTGATGTTGAGAGTAATGTGGAAAGTATTCGGGCAGGGTTTGGGTGAGGTTGGCCCTTCGTGTGAGATGTGTCCGTATCAGAAGACAGTTTGGTCTTTGAAGCAATGCTGACTGTTACTTTACATGCTTGACAGCTTTGGTTTCATCATGTTTTAGGTTGTAGCCTAGTTAAACAAAATTGATTAGCTGACTCATCCAAAAGTTGCCTGTTAAACTTTTTTTTTAGTTGATGACTTTGTAGACTATGATAGAAAAGCAGTGTTTCCCATACGGTGATTTATTTGTGGCGGCCCATCACAAATAGATTTTTCCTTTTGTTTTTTTTTACTATTTAAAATGGGTAAAATGACTTGCTCAGCACCTCTCTCACATTACAGCGAAGAAATTAAAACATGGGGGTGTATCTCAAAATGCGTTCCTCTGTACTTGCATTCCCATGGAAACTTCATCAGTCACAGATGTTACTGACAGAGAAGACAGCTGACCGAGTTTACCAGGACTTTAGTAGTAGGTTACCAGGAGGTTAGTAGTATCATGAACATGGTCATCTGTGCATTAAAGGGATGGTTCGGATTAATCTCAACCTAGGCACCGTGACCTCGAGCCAAACACCCCCCAGAAGCTTTTTTTCCCTTGGTCGAACCTTATTAAAGTTAGAGCTTATTTAGAGATATCAGCCGAATGGCTTAGTGCAGGTGCTAATGGATCCAAGGTTGTATCTATCTCATAAATTACCCCACTAATAATGCCGAGAATGGTACCAAACTTCTACCGGATGGTACTGGACGTCGAGGTTTGGCTCGAGATCATGGTGCAAAGGAGATTAATCCGAACCATCCCTTAAAGTTAACCCTGATAAGAGTATCTAACGCTGTCAATTGCAGAGACCTCCTCAAATAAGTTATTTACAAGCTTGTATAAGGGGCCTAGCAACTAAGGACAAGCTAATGTTAGAATACAGTTGGGTTGTCAATGTACTTAGGCTAACTGATATCGTCTGTAATGTTAACTTCAACTCTGACGCTCCTTCAATCAAGATGAATATTGAAAAAGGCCACATCCTGAGGAGGCACAAACGGTATCAAAAACAGAGTTAGAAACTTACACGGCAGGAAAGCTGAACAGTCCAACCTGTCCGACCGGTATGATTAGCTAGCGAGTTTATTTGATTCAATATTTCCAGGCTTCAATCAGTGCTGCATGTGGCAGCTGCAACAGATAGAGAGGAACTCAGGAAGAGATCTATAATGAAGAGAGAGATTCCCTTATGAAAGCGCATTAGAATATTTTTCTGAAAGCCCCGTAAAATAGCGTGTTCAAACAAAGGGTGCAAAATGTGCCATAAATAGTAAGGCTGTCGTGTGGGGGAGATGTTTAATTATGTAAATAAAGTATTTCCCAATTTGAAATATTTGCATTGGAGCATATTTTTGTGTTTTGTATTATAGTATTATAATACATATAATAGATTATAATATAATTATAATATAATCATTATAATTAGTCCAAGTGAAGTATACACCACAAATAGAGTGTAAGTCTGTGGGAAACACTGAAAAGGTTTTGTTCTCTTGGTTGTGGTCATTCCTTCACTGTTCTGATAACCCCATTACATGATAGGTTTTACCAGAATTAAAAGTTTTTGTGGTTCTATTGGTGTTTTTGTACAGCTTAAAACTGATTATTAAAGCCTTTTGTGCTTTATTAAAGAGCAAATCATGGACTGGCATGTTTGCACCACAATGATGTTTAAATGATTGTGAATGCAGTCTAGACTTTCAATCCAAAGAACTGTTTAGCCAGTGAAGGACAACACGCTCTCAACGCTTCTTACCATGCAGGATCTACATGTAGCACTAAGACTCTAGATGTTGCCTATAAATCAGCTATTCATTGTCTCTTCATCTTAACCCAAAGTTTCTGCCTCTGCCCAGGTTTTTTTTTTTTTTTTAATTAGTGAGTTAGGCCTAATTATTTACTGAGGTGTAATGGGGATGGACAAAATTCAGCATTTAATAATTCAATTTGAGTTCATTATGAATTTGTATTGAATTTGACACACCATACAGTATCGGAATTGACAGGAAGAGGAATTTATTCTATTGCAACTAAAAGTCCAGAATAAATGTAATCATTAATGTTGACTTCATTCTGTAATTAGTAGAATTATATCATACATGCAGTCATCAAGGCAGATTTTTATTTTGCCATATAGCAACATAATTTTTTTTTCAGATTAATTATATAAATAAATTAATTAATATATAATATTATATTAATTAATATTATTAAAAGTAATATAACATTAATTAATATACCGGTAATTGAATGTTGATTATATGATATATTGAGCTAAATCCATACAAATGTTCTAATAGTAGGCTATATTTGTAAAAACAATTGTATAATTCCTCAATTCTATGCTGGTTTTTCTGTACTGGTTATTGATAAAATGCAATTAAAGGCAGTTTAGAATTATTGGCACCCTTTGTATGTGTATGACATGTTCATGAGTAAATTCTAATAAAACAATGATTTTTTTTCTGATAAATTACAATTACAACAATATAAATTATAGACATTTTCATTTGAATTAGGCTACATTTCTAGCCTATATCTATTCTAACTCAATTCAAATTCAGGCATTCTCAGTTTAATTGAATGGCTCACATCTATGGTTCTACACAGTCAGAGCTGATATCTGTCAACCAGTCCTGTAAATGAATTTCAAGTTTGTCTGCAGCAAACCACTCAAGTTGCTTAAGAACAGCAGAATATTCTGTCTTTAAGCAGCTTACAGAGGAAATGTGGCCGACTCGTGAGAGAGAGGAAAATGGAGGGCAAGAGACTGTCATTTTTTGTCATGCTGGTGCTGTAAGACCTTTCAACCACCCTTGACTTTATAACAGTGGGGTGTAGATGTGACTCTCATAGAAATCAGCTGTTGTGTACGGCACCTCCCTTTAACCATTGTTAAGTGTTATGTTTTGCATCCAACAAAAACGTTTAATAATTTTCTGTCTTTTTAACGGTTCTCCATATCCCAAAACTGTTTGTAAACGGTTTAGTGTTTTCTAACTACAACAGATCTAAGTTTAAAGTTTGACAAAATAATTTTGTGGAATAAAATTGAACTAATCCATAGGAAATTGACCAGATTTTCATACACATGCCTGTGTTTTCCAAAAGCATCATGATCCTGAGTTGATCAGAGACCATGATGCCAATAGTTTCTGTGAGTGACGTATGCTTATAATGCTTTTGGGAAATGCAGCCCTGGTCTTATTGTGAACGATGCACACATTATTTCAAAGGAAAACAATAGAAAATACTTTTCCCGATCTAATCAATTACCAACAGATAAAGTCAAGTCCCACCCTGCATTCTTTCTCATTCAATATCCCCTTTTATTCTGAAATGTCACATTATGGAAATAAAATGGGTTTGAAGTAACTTTTGTGCCACTAGCAGCAACACCAAACAAAACCTCAAATCTAATGGTTTTGAATTCATCAGTGTTTAAGCTTTTTAGGTAGTCATGCTGCCACTGGCTTACTTATAGTTTTCTTTAAACATGAATAAGAGGAGCTTAGGACATGTAGTAAACTGACAGGCAATGACATTGGTTCAAAACGTGTTCATGTTAGTTAAACATTTATCAGCATCATGCCTTGTTTTGAAGCGCTGTAGTGGAGAATGTTGCTGTTGTCATTTGAGCAAGGCTCAAGGTTTAGTAGGCCGCATAACCTCTTGTAACGTTTGTTTAGTCAGCATGCGCCGGAATGTCGTGTTGAGAAGTCATCCTATATTTGGTAGGTGGACCCTGCACATTATGTCATCATGCTTTCGGCGTGTGCGAGAATGAATTTAGGAAAAATCTGACATTGGATTACAATTAAATGGTGTTAAAGTGTTTTTGAATGCAAATATTTTCATTTGGATTTTTAGTAAATAAAAAAGTGCTCACAAATAGTGATTGTCTGATATAAGGCAAGGCCAATAATATTATCAACATCGTTAATGAATTTTAAATAATTATTGTGTACGATACACTACCATTCTGATTCAAATGTTTGGGGTCAGTAAGATTGTTGTTCTTCTGAACGTTCATCAAAGAATCCTGAAAAAGTATCACGGTTTTTCACAAAAATATTAAGCAGCACAACATTGATAATAAAAATAGTTTCTTGATCTTGATTTCTAAAGGGTCATGTGACACTAAAGACTGAATTAATGGCTGCTAAAAATTCAGATTAGGCTACATTTTAAAGTATATTTAAAAAAACATTTATTTTAATATTTCTCAATATTACTGTTTTTACAGCCTTGGTGAGCAAAAAAGACTTTAAAGAATCTTACTGACACCAGTAATTGTGTATTTCATATCAGCAGTTTTGTGTACATCCAATTTGCTGTCATTTACTCACCTTCATGTCATTTTTGGGTAAACTTGTTAAATCTACCTTACATTCAGCATCTGCACCCCTGGTCTTTATATATTTCTATTGGCAATGGCATCATGATCAGTCATTAAAATCTCATATTTCTTGAATGCTAAACATAATAAAAGCACAATGCTACTTTTTTTGTAAATAGTTAGAAGTGAAGATCAGCAATACTCAAGCACATTTCAGTTGAATTAAATAGCAGTGCATCCATCGGCTGATCATCTCTTCACCGTCTCTTTGACCTGTTCTCATGGATTTTTCCCTCTCTTTTTTTCATGCTTTTCCTGTTCTGTCAGTATGCATTATTCAAGCTCCCATAGTCTCTGTCTCCTCACCTTACTCCACCATCACTCCATCCTCTCTTTTTAAATACCCCAGCACTGCCGGAGCTGTGTTGTTCCTGCATGTTGCGTGAGCCCTCCTCCCTTATGCAGTGTGATGGCTTGTACGTGCGTGTGTGTGATGTGCACACAGCCAGGCTGGCGGCAGGAGAGCGCCATGATGCAGGGGGTTATGGGATACCGGAGTACAGTGGGGGAATGACTGCATGCTGCGAGCGGCTGCTGTAGAGCGTCTCTCTTAGCTACTAAAGCTTCCTGAAGACGAGACTCTGATTTAGTTGGCAGTCTTCCACCTCTGTCTCTCTGCCCAGCTGTTGCCCTCTCTTCTCCTCTCTCCTTAGACTCCTGCAGTTTTTAACCTCTCAAATATTTATTGCTTAAATAATTAGGCTAGAGAGTTTAGTACATCGTTTTATCTTCTACCAAGTTGCATTATTGTCAAGGTCTAAAGTAAATTTCTATAATTGCCAATAGATTTGAATTGATAAAATGTTTTCTTAAACATTTGAGTTAAAGACCTTCTTCAGACATTAACCTGTTGTTTTAAACAATTGAATAAAGATTTGCAAGTTATGACAAGGTGCACTGCAGGACTTTTTCTGTTTGTGTATTGAGTCTGTGTGTGTGAACCTATCCCTCACCACCCACTGGCAGTGTATATACAGTGAGGAAAATAAGTATTTGAACACCCTGCTATTTTGCAAGTTCTCCCACTTGGAAATCATGGAGGGGTCTGAAATTGTCATCGTAGGTGCATGTCCACTGTGAGAGACATAATCTAAAAAAATAAAAAAACAGAAATCACAATATATGATTATTTGTATGATACAGCTGCAAATAAGTATTTGAACACCTGTCTATCAGCTAGAATTCTGACCCTCAAAGACCTGTTTAGTCTGCCTTTAAAATGTCCACCTCCACTCCATTTATTATTCTAAATTAGATGCACCTGTTTGAGGTCGTTAGCTGCATAAAGACACCTGTCCACCCCATACAATCAGTAAGAATCCAACTACTAACATGGCCAAGACCAAAGAGCTGTCCAAAGACACTAGAGACAAAATTGTACACCTCCACAAGGCTGGAAAGGGCTACGGGGAAATTGCCAAGCAGCTTGGTGAAAAAAGGTCCACTGTTGGAGCAATCATTAGAAAATGGAAGAAGCTAAACATGACTGTCAATCTCCCTCGGACTGGGGCTCCATGCAAGATCTCACCTCGTGGGGTCTCAATGATCCTAAGAAAGGTGAGAAATCAGCCCAGAACTACACGGGAGGAGCTGGTCAATGACCTGAAAAGAGCTGGGACCACCGTTTCCAAGGTTACTGTTGGTAATACACTAAGACGTCATGGTTTGAAATTAGGGCTGGGACGGTTACCGCATTACCGCAATACCGCGGTCACGTGACGCCTACCGCGGGTTTGAGTTCGTCACCGTCATCACAGCAAAAACAAAACAAAAAAAAACAACAAAAAAAAACACTGGCCTTCACATGTGTTCACGTTGTGTCTAATGACATGGATTCATTGATTCTAATGACATGGATTGTGTCTAATAACATTGTGTCTTACATGGATTCAAGGTTTTCTAAACAAAACTTATCATCAAAAGATGGAGCAAATCCGACCTTTCGCAAGTTGTTCCATGACACATAATAACATTCCATTCGTAGGCTATTGACTATATAACCCCTTATTTACACTCTGTGCCGCGTTACGCCTGCGACGCGGCTACCGGAGCTGATCGCGCCCACTCTAGTCAATGCTTGTGTTAACAGCCACGACGCGGCGCGTTTCAGAAGCGTCTCTCCGCGCCGCTTCGCTAAAGATAGGCGCCTAGTCTATTTTCGACGGACGCCGCGTCCAAGCCGCACCGTAAAAAAAAAGTAAAAGCAGGACCTCAGCTTTTAATTGCAAGTGCACACTCACAGCACCAGAGAGTAATCTTGACGGCACTTGCAAGAAAATGGATAAGTAGGCTACATAATATCAAATTCACAAATATTACACCATTTAAACATTATTAAAAATACATTGGCTACTGAGTTACTAAAACAATATTTGTCAAAGAATACACTTGTATGTTCACAGTTTGAACGTTCTTGTTTCCATTTCTTTAATTTCAAGATCTGAGGTGAATTATCCATTGTTGCTTTTACAGCTACAAAGCTGGAGCACTGAACGATATTCAAAGTCACATTGCATGCTTTTAACATTAAATAAAGCACATAAACACTACCTGAGATTATCATTGCCACACTTTGTTTGTTGTTCCAGCCGCAACGTCGCAGAAAAAAAAACCTGGGGGAGGGGGGTTGAGGTTTAAAGCGGTTTACCGCAATACCGCGGGAATTTCTTGCTTTTCAACCGCGGTAAGAAAAAATCCATACCGTCCCAGCCCTATTTGAAATCATGCATGGCACGGAAGGTTCCCCTGCTTAAACCAGCACATGTCAAGGCCCGTCTTAAGTTGACCATGACCATTTGGATGATCCAGAGGAGTCATGGGAGAAAGTCATGTGGTCAGATGAGACCAAAATAGAACTTTTTGGTCATAATTCCACTAAACGTGTTTGGAGGAAGAAGAATGATGAGTACCATCCCAAGAACACCATCCCTACTGTGAAGCATGGGGGTGGTAGCATCATGCTTTGGGGGTGTTTTTCTGCACATGGGACAGGGCGACTGCACTGTATTAAGGAGAGGATGACCGGGGCCATGTATTGCGAGATTTTGGGGAACAACCTCCTTCCCTCAGTTAGAGCATTGAAGATGGGTCGAGGCTGGGTCTTCCAACATGACAATGACCAGAAGCACACAGCCAGGATAAACAAGGAGTGGCTCTGTAAGAAGCATATCAAGGTTCTGGCGTGGCCTAGCCAGTCTCCAGACCTAAACCCAATAGAGAATCTTTGGAGGGAGCTCAAACTCCGTGTTTCTCAGCGACAGCCCAGAAACCTGACTGATCTAGAGAAGATCTGTGTGGAGGAGTGGGCCAAAATCCCTCCTGCAGTGTGTGCAAACCTGGTGAAAAACTACAGGAAACGTTTGACCTCTGTAATTGCAAACAAAGGCTACTGTACCAAATATTAACATTGATTTTCTCAGGTGTTCAAATACTTATTTGCAGCTGTATCATACAAATAAATAGTTAAAAAATCATACATTGTGATTTCTGTATTTTTTTTTTTTTTGATTATGTCTCTCACAGTGAACATGCACCTATGATGACAATTTCAGACCCCTCCATGATTTCTAAGTGGGAGAACTTGCAAAATAGCAGGGTGTTCAAATACTTATTTTCCTCACTGTATTTGTTTAGTTGTTTTTATTTATTTTGGTTGACATTTTATTGCACGTGTCATGTGAACAAGTGAACAACATCCCAAAGGTGCAGTTTTTCCCGTGCTTGATTCTTTTCAATTCCACTGCATTAGATGTACTGTTCCACTGCTTGAGCATAAAGAAAGCAGCCTGTGGGTTTGTGTACGGATGTATTGCCTTACTAAATTGTGGGGGAAATAGAGCTTTCTTTTTATGTAACCCATCTCCGGCCTTGTGCTTTTGTCATTCTTACTGAATGAGTGGCTTCTGTACACTGAATAAGCCTTTGCATGTGCTTGTATGAGATAATAATAACTCATCATGTGCCAACAGTGCCATTGTTTGTTTTTGTGTTGGAAGAAAAAATACAGTTATGATCTGCAGTTCCTGTTACTGATGTATAACCACTTAGTTTTATAGTTTTTAGAGTTCATTGTGCCTAATTGTGCAAATTCTCTCGTTTTTCATGGTGGTTATTATATAAGCACAAGGTTTGGATGAATGCTATTTTTTTCTCTTATGACGCATGCAAACAGTGTCTTTCAATGGGATTTTTGACATCACAATTTACCTTTACCTTTTAAAAGCACTTTTTTTTTCTCTCATAATTTTGGCAATAGATGAACTGTTAAATGAGAGATCTTGAGATGAGTCCCTGTATTTTTGACTCTGATATGCTGGTGACTGGTGTAATATTATAAACTTGACTGGTCATTTTTATAAAATGTAGTTTGACACCATCTTCTCAGTTGTTTAAAAGATGAAGGAAATTATCAAAGTTTGATAAAATGTTGTTTAAAGCTACAATATGTCATTTTAAGGGGTCGCTAACCTCTTACAATAACAAAGGCGTAGGTTGATGACGCATAAGCGGAATTATGGAACTTTTTGTCATGCTGATGGATCTAATAATGTTTATGGATGAGCGGATACATTGATGTTTTTTAACATGACTGGAATGAAGAAGGTCGCGATTGTTAATGAGAGACAGATATCAGCGGCAAGTCGAAGTTAGTCGCGGATGTGGAGCTCTCGGCATCTCGAAAACGCCACGCCGATATTGATCCTAGTTTTATTTCTCCTTTTGCCCCAAACTCTGCTTGCCATGGTCCATAATGTTTGAACGAAACAACAACAGCGTGAGCGTGCTGCTAGACGTAACGCAGTTGTCCACGTCTGTCGCCATGGTTACTATGGCAGTACAAGCGGAAACCAGGGATAACGCAGATATTATATTACGTTTTTTTTTTATTTATTTATTTTTTTATTAGAAATATTTGGGAACTTTTGGGATATTGTAAGTGCACAACTGCAGGAAATATATCACAGTGTGCAAGTGATTTTTGGATATTTTATTACAAAAATCTTACATGTTGTACCTTTTAATATTACAATAAAAGATGATACATTTTTACATGATTTGTTGCATTTAGCTGATTTTTTTTTTACTTGTATACATAAAAGAGGGTTTAGTGTTTAGTGGGTGGTAGAGTTAAGGTGTCATCCCATAGTATATAATTCTCCTGCCAGGGCCAGAGATTCACATTTGTCAATAGCAAATATACTATCGGCAGGCCCACACAGAATTAGTGCACACAGAAAGCTTGGTGCAGAATTGGAACGCTTCAGCAGATACCATTTGTGCCTTTTTATATTCTGTTTCAGCAGATTTTATGTTGATAAAGATTGTTTGGCCTTTTGAAATCCTACCAGATTGTTTGTGCTGGATTTCTAAAAAAATGTTTTGCCTTTTCTTTTGTTCTATTCCTTACTCTCTATCCTCTACTCTGTGTGTGTCTGTCTCTTTTCTGCCATTGTGTTCTATCAATGCATCCCTTTATGAAGTCTAATGAAGTCTGTTAGTGCTGAATAGCCACAGTAAACCTACTCACAGACCTCCATTGGTTTGCTTTCAGAATCTGAAACTGATGTTGAACCATCAAGGCCTACTTGTTAAACAGAACACATTATAAGTATATACTTACACTATAGACACCGTTGCCTTGTACATTTGCCCACCCTCCACTCCACTCATCTGCCCTCACTCACTTTACGATGCATGAAACACTCTTGCTAATAGATTGACTAATAGATTTAGCCTATCACTTAGCCTATGTAGTGCAGCTATTTTCACTGTCAAATTCTGTAAATTTTTCAGTGTTTTACGCATTACTGAAAACAATAGGCTGTTTGTGTTGAAAGACAGAAAGTTGTCTCAGGCGTTCTTTGTGTTTGTTGTTCTTGTTAATTCTGTCTAAAGTTCAGTGGTTTTTAGAGACACTTCAAAAACAGGTTGTTGAATTTCGCCTTCTGAAGAGTTACAGAAAACCTAGAGGAACGAATCATGAGAATGTATGTAGAAATTACAATTGTTAAATGAAGTTTTACATTTTAAATATACCTTTTGCTTATTTAGTTGCTTTGTTAAATTGTTGTGAAACCGCACTTTCCCAGTACTATGGTAGTCAGGATCATGGTATGGTATTTCGCAAACAGCCCGCATTAAAAGACAACGAGCCATATCAGCTCATCCAGGCTTATGAAGGAAATAGAGCTGAACTTCACTTCCATATAGAGTTTAGCCTTCCATACAGCTGATCTGATCGCTGAGGATAACGCACGTCTTTGTTGTTCATGCAGACATCTCCTTGTCAGTCTTATTTTAGTTCAGCAGGTAGATGGAGAGGATGGCAGAGGTGCTGATGTAGACGTGAGGGGAGGGAGTGTCAAGAGCTGTTAACTCAGCTGCCCTTCAACAGCACAAATCACCAAAACACTTCCAGTGCCTCTCAGTGATGAACACAGAGTTCTGTGTTTGTTATTACTAGTAATTCCTCCTTTTTTATTTTTCTTGCTTTGTTTTAGAGTACCGGTTCATACATTATTATGTTAGACCTGTTATAAGGGAACCTGATCATCTTTGTGTTTTCCTAGGGGTTGCCTTGTTGAACAGCATACGGTATAAATCTGCTTTCTGTTGAAATGCATGAACAGCGTCTCGCCCTTTCAATTTGAAAATAATTTTGTTTTGATTCTAGCTAGTTTAGAAGCAGGGCTGGGTGACACACATTTTGCATAGGGGTTGCACAGACTAGTCGACTTGAATGCTCTGCCGTGACGCTTTGCTTGATGTTGACTAGTCGCTGATCATGTGATTTTTGACACTAACCATTTAGCCGCCTTGCTGAAGACAACAGGCAGAAGACCTCCCAGACTGTTCTGACTTACTGCGTTATATCTAACTGGTTTTCGTATAAATTGTGATCGAAACTCCCAAAAAGTCCCATAGATTTACATAAGCCCGCCTCCCCATGAAGTCTTATGGACACGATGGAAACTAAACAATCAAATTACACTTTAAATAAAAATAAAATAAATAAATTATAAACCGTTTCTATGGGAGTGAGGGCGGGATATCACGACTTTACTTCCTGCTCACTACTACGCAGAAGCAGGTCCCAAATCTGCGCAAGATGTCAGCGCCATATTAGGACTTTGGCGGCTTCACTTTTCACCAATGGAAGAGAGTGAAGGGCGTTGTCCATCTTTTTTTACAGTCTATGGTTTATACCCTCTATGAACATATATACCCTAGATACTCAATATTGATTGGATGAATGCAGGTTTTAAATCGTTTATTGTACAGACAAGTTAATCGCTGTTCTAAACTAATGTGCTGCTACATTGTAACACAGACAGTAGCTCACACATCACATGCAGATCACACACACACAGAAACATCCAGGAGCTGTCCTGTGATTTATCAATAAAAAATGGCTTAACTGAAAAGTTTTTTGAAATAACTAAAACCCACAGCTTCGCTATTAGTAGAGATGCTGCACAGACACTAATAGGATTAATTCACACATGCAATCGCTCTCACTTATGCATTCAGATAAATGTAATCGTACTACTTTATTTGTATCTGATTTAGAACAAGACGAAATCTGTTAGAAATATAATGACCCATAAACAAAATGACTGATAACAATAAGCTCTTATGTAGGAGCAATAGCCTTGTGGGTTGTGGTCTGACATGCCGCAGCTGTGCACAAGGCAACTCGAGGTCGAGTCTCTGCTCGAGCTTTAGGCTTCTCAAGCCAACAAAGTTTATTCATAAACTTTAGCCTGTAGTTGCAAATTAGGGCATGTTGCAACTTGCAAATCATTCCCATTTCTTGTGTTTTTATTAATGACGTCATCAGCGATTAGTCAACGTCAACTTGACTAGTCGCATAATTGTCTACTTCAATAAATCTAAGGTTGTTCAACCCCTAATATAGAGGAGGGTACATGATGTTGAAAGACCTGAAACACCCCAGGATTCATCAATTGATGTATGTGTACAGTTGTAAACATATTTTAGATATAAATAAGATTATATTAATAAGATTAAGTACAAATTTTCTTTCAAAAAACTATTAATCTTTTTGTTACTTGTACTTCTTTTAACTCTAATTCTAACTATTCTGCATCCAGTTTCTAATACATGGCATGCTTAATTCAATTCTGAATTACACACTATAAAATTAGAAAATTGTACAGTTTTTAGAATATAGCTTTTTGTCTGGTCTTTGTTTAGTCTAGTTTCACTCTCTTCTTTCCTCATGACTTGGAAGTGTGAGAGTGTCAAGAAGACATGTTTTTTTAATAGACTATATATAATTGACATTTACACATGTATCCACAGTCTTTCACTGATCCACCCCCTCTCTCACACTGCTGGAGTCTTACAATTTGTCTTATTTAGAGAGTGAATCTAAAAATGGAATCACACTTGCTTACATTTCTTGCCTTTTTACCAATACTGTAACAGACCACACACACTGGCTTTGGACACCCCAGCAATTTGATGGATTAGAGAAAGTTGCCTTTGGCACACGCTACACTCGTGCACACTCAGCCGACTTCAGATATCCTGCACTGGTCAGCACCTGCTGTCATCAAAGCTGCATGTGTATATTTGATAAGAGGAACTGCTCTTTGCTGGATATCAGCTGTAGTTGTTCTGCCTCCGTCAGGTTCCCGTTTTGTTGGCAAGGTTTGTCCACATTCCTCTCTCGCTGTGTCAGGATGGCCCCCGCTTCGCCCCAAGGACATTCTTGAGTGGATATTCTAAGTAGTTGGAAAGTTTCCTCTGACCACTAAGTGTAGGCTTGTGTGGCATGTTATTGTGAGGAAAAAGGAAATGCTAGGGTTGTCATAGACCTAGTTGATGCTGCTTGACTTTTGATGGCCTTTGTCTGTCTACTTGCACAGCAACATTGACTGATTTATAGGGCTGCACTGATATTAAATACTGGTGATAAGCTGATTATTTATTTGCATGTCATGGCCAATAATAAAATACTACACTATTTTGTCAAAATAAATAAATGTTTTATCATTTTAAAACTTCTAAAGTAAAGTTCAACTTGGGCATCACAACATAGGCCTAATGGATTTTGAGATTTGCTAAAGATTACATTTAAACTGATTATTAAAGTATTAATGTTGTTAAAGATTCATATTCTGTCAATGCTAGATTGTTAAATATAAATTAGAATATCAGGAGGACATTCCCAATTAAATGTCCTGTAGGGCCTTTAACAAAATTCTGATATATTGTCTAATATGTTAGAAATGTATTGTGCGTTCCTGATTTTGTTGATATTATTCGTTATTATTATTATTGAACGTGAATTAATTTTCCCTTTTCTGTGGTTACCACAGCTTAATGTAAATTTTTATGTCTTTTTACAAATTAACAAAAAAAGTAACAGGGTAGTACCATTGTCATCTTTTTTTTAAAAATATCTAATTATTTAGGACTATGAAATCAGTAGGGATGTCCCGATCCGATCCACGGCATCGGTATCGTGCCGATACTGGCCCAAAATGCTAGATCGGATATCGGAGGGGAGAAAAAAAATGTATCCGATACCTATGATCCGATACCCATTAGGGGTGGAACGGTAGGTATTCACACTGAACGTTCGTTCGGTGCATGGATTTACACAGAGAATTCACGGTATAAAAATAAATAAATCTCACGTGCACATTAATTAATGTAATACGGAACTAACATTACTGTTAGATACGTGCATATGCGGGTTCTTTAGGGACACCTAATCTGTAGCCCGCCTTAGCTCTGAACGCGCGTCTACATCGCTTCAAACGCTCACTTTATCATTATATGTGTGCGCGCGTCCTATTCGCTTTGGACGCGCGAATGGATTCAAACTGTTCAAGCGTCGAACTAGACGCGATAGACGCAAATTTGACGCTCTATTCGCATTTGGTTTGAACGCAGCAAAATGAACAGGCTGCGATGTCAAGATTGCAATGCTGGAGTGTGTGTGTGTCAGAGAGAGAGGCACGGGCGCGATCGAACAGTAGAAACACAAAAACATACTCCGTCATTTTCATACAGGACATCATTAAAACTGCAAAAAGTGTTTAGCCTACTTATATTTGTGTAAAACACAACATTGTGCTTTTGTCAAACTGTAAACTCTTGTCAAACTGTAACTGTCACCCAACCAAAATCTCTCTCTCTCTCACACACACACACACACACACACACACACACACACACACACACACACACACACACACACACACACACACACACACACACACACACACTCGCTGTTTAAAAGCAAAAATGATCTCATCTTTTGGACATTCATCATTGCATTGGTTTTCATTTCTTGTCCTAAAACAGAGCACTCATCTGTTTATTTTTAAGTTACACATTCTACATTGAATAAAAAAGAAAATCAAATGTGTTTTTAAAAGTATTATTATTTTAAACAGAAATAAATTATTTATAATTCAGATGAGAATAAAGTTAAATTTAATTAAAATTTTAAGGAAACAAATATATTGATCTGAAATATAGCAAATTAATTTTAAATTCATTCAGGTTACCAAACATATCTCAAGGTCTTTTGAATAAAGGCTGGCAGTCTTTCATTATCAGCTGTTGTTGTGGACTATATACTGGAGAAGAATTTGTTCTCCATTTGAGTGAGATGTTTTTATGTGGCTAATTGAGCAAAGTGCTTCCATTATATTTTATTATTATTAGTATTAGTTCAAGCATAAAATAAAAATATCGGATTGATATCGGTATCGGCAAATAGCCAAAGCTGCGGCATCGGTATCGGTATCGGAAGTGAAAAAGTGGTATCGGGACATCCCTAGAAATCAGTGTACCATCTGATACAGTCACTGTCCCATGGTACCATCATAGTACTTTGTAAGGGGTTAATGTTCAGAAAATGAAGTTTCTTCTTTCCTTCAGGGTATTTTTGCAGGAGTTGTTTTTGTTTTCTGAAAATGTGCTGTTTTATGAGCACAGTGTCTTACTGACGCCATTACTAGTGTGCTGTAGGACTGGTTCACTTGAAAAGCTTCAATGTTTATGTTATTATCAACATGTAATGAGATTTAAAATGTAATGTTTTTTTCATTTCACAGAGGAAAGTGTGCTCAGTGCTGTGCACAAGAGTGTTGTTGTCTCCAGCAATCTGGATGAAGGTTTTAAACAGCCTGTAGAGAGTTCTGAGCTCAGTGAACCGCAGTGATCTCTGTGAGGACAGTCTGTGTCTGGACAGTGCTGTGTGTTCTCTCTCTTACATAAAAAGCAAGGTGATGGGGTTGAGATCAGGGCAGCAGTGATGATGAGCTTTCTCGATTCATGCATGTTAAAATATGGATGCTGTTTAATAGTGGTCATGCAGGTCACAAAAATTTGCCTCGCTCACATTTTAAATTTTAAGTAGTTTACTTACACTATTATTGTTCAGTAGCTTGTTGGTTGTGCTTGCTTGTATAACTTTTCAGCCCTATTGTCACACAGTAAACAGGTCCTTGTGAGGTTGCAGTGATTTGTGTTTTGATGTAGGCCAGCTTAGGTTCAGCTCGTGGCTTGTGCATGTTGTTTTTATCGAGATCATGCCTGCAGTAATCAGTCCCATGAGCTCTCTGAAGATCTTAACCGCTCCCCTTATGTGATTTTAGTTACCTAGCCATAGCCAATATCATCTATTAGAGATGCTATATTTGGTCCAACAGCTTACATGGATCTAGGCCAGGGATTGTTGAATTATTTTATTTTTTTTAATAAAAGTACCCTCTGAGATTTAAAGTCTATTACTATTGTAATAAAAAAAATTATATTTGATCATTGTAATAATTATTTTTTATGCTACAGGTTGTAGACAAATTTCTCAAATTCTTCACTTTTCAATGTTAAACCCTCAAGATTTCGTTTCGTTGAAAGACTGTTCATTGACCTTTAAGTCATTGTTTAGTAAACGTTACTACTAAAAAGGCAAGTGCTTTGTTTGTGCAAAAAAAAAAACTCTTGCCACTTTTGCCACTATTTACAAAGAATCTGCTCTCACGTAAAACCACAACATGCATGTGTTGTGGTGCTCTTGTGAACTCGCATTGGAGATTAATATTTTGTAAGTAAAGTGGTATCTTGTGGTATGTTTGCGCAAAGCGCTTGCATTGCTTCATAAACTTGAGGCTAAACCAGTGGAGTCACATGGATTACTTTAATGATGTCTTTACTACCTTTCTGGGGCTTGAAAGTGGTAATTGCGTAGGCTGTCAGTGGATGCAGATTTTATTAAAATTATCTTCATTTGTGTTCTGAAGATGAAAAAAAGTTGACGGGTTTGGAATGACATTGGATGAGATTGAATAATTAAGGATAGAATGTTAATTTTTAGGTGAACTAACCCTTTAATACAGTTATAAAATATTGTGAATTTAGGATTATAACTTGCTTGTGTGTAAAAGAACACAGAGCCATGCTTCACTCTGAAACATGCAGTGCACCAGACTAAATCGCAACCTTTTGCGGTTTGAAAATCACACTAAGATAAGAATATTGATGAAATGAACTAATTTAATAATTGATGATCTTTACAATAATACTGAACTGACAGCCGAAATGCATAATTTTCCTGTTATCACTGTAAAGCCGCTTTGAAAAAATCTGTATTGTACAAAGTGCTATATAAATGAAGGTGACTTAATTTTCTGTTGAATAATTGTGCAGTCCTGTATATTACATTTTTATGATTTAACTAATTATTTGCTTTTCATCAACTCAAGAACCCTTGCAGTTCCCCCTCAAACCTCCATTTGGGAAACCCTGATTTAGCTAATGATCTGATTTTTAGTTTTTAGGTAAAGTGAAGTAAATAATTACTTTTAATTTCAGTTTTTTACCTCACACAAAACTATCATATGGCTTCAAAATATAGCACACACGTTGCATGGATTACTTTTATGGTTATTATAATGTGTGTGTGATTTGGAGTTATTTGGCAGCTCTCGTAAGAACTCTTGTGAGCAGCGAAACATGCTCTCATCTCAGAGAACGTGACTGTGCTCTTTGATAACAGAGCCAGACCCAATACTAGTCAGAAATAACAAAAGTGTAGTGGGAGGCATTTATATTGGGTAGAATGAGCCAGGCTTCTCATTTCAAATGTTTCTCAAGAGAAATTCAAGCAGGAAAAGCGTCTGGTGATGTGTGTTTCTTCTGCTGTGCTGCTTCTGTGTTATGACTTTCTATTTATCCTGGATTATCATTGGCGTTTTCTCTTTTCAGACTACTCTTAGCGGGACCTGCCATCCCTCGGGCCTTTTTATCAGTGACTCAGGAAGCCACTCTACTGCTTGAGAACAGCTGTGGTGCAACATTAGTCTTATATTACAGATGGCCTTGAATCTCCCTCAAACACTGACCTGAGACCACCTTATCTAATAAAAAGCCTTTGAACTCACAATCCCTCTAAAATACAAAGCTAATGCAGAGTGCACACCAATTACTTTATCTTGGTGGTAGTGCAGTTGCAGGTATGATGATGATGATAATAATAATAATAATTATGGCCCATGACATAGAGAGCAGGTTTATGTTGATTTCTTGCATCTATGTCTGGGCCTGTTGACTCCATCCCAGCTGTTCTTCCTGACTCATGGAAAACCACAGAGAATACTTACAAAGCTAACATCAATGAACAAATCCTGCATAGAAGCAAATCTAGATGCTTGATTCAAGTTGACATAATGATCGATGGTTGGCAATGAAACAAAGTTAACTTGAGTTCAGCTTTTACAAGCTTATTTTACCAGCTACATCATTCTGGAATCTTGTTTTTTTTTTGTAAAAATTTATATTTTTATTTATTTCACGATTCGATTCAGTATCGATTAATTGGGGCCTGTTTGGTACACTATGGAAAATTTCCTCAAAGAAAAAATATCTCTAAACTAATGCTGTAAACTGTACAGGGAGTCAGTTGGTACATACTATAGTATTGAAAGTAAATGCTGTAAATTACACATAAGGAAGTTTTTTTTAATAATAATGTTTTAATACATTTTTAATGACATAATTATATTTCTACTTTTTTTTTATAATAACATTTAAATGGTGGCTGTCATAAAAACATGACTGATTTATTTAAAAAATACATTCATATTGAGAAACAGGTTAAAGGGTTAGTTCACCCTTAAATGAAAATTAAGTAATCATTTACTCACCCTTGTGTTGTTCCAATGCTGAATGCCCTTCGTTCTCTTTCAGACCACAAAAGAAGAATAAAAAAAAAATAGATTTCTCTCACACTCGTCCATATAATATCAGTGAATAGCAACTAGCATCAAGCTTTTTACAAAAGACGCTAAAGTATCACAGAATGGTCCGATGCTGGACGTATCATATATTACAATTGTTCTGGGGGTATACGATAGGGTTTGGGAAAAAAAAAACTGAAATTTAATGTATTATTTAACAAAAATACTAGTTACAGCATGAAATAAACACAATAATAGTTACTGCTAACAGCATCAGTATGTTGAAATACAGTACAAATTACCAAAATCCATGTCACATGCAATTTCTTAATCCGGTTTTCAACTGCCGAAAGACGTCAATTTTTAAACAATGTCACGCAAAATTACATTTACCTCAGAAAAAGCCTTTCAAAACTCGTTAGTCAGCTAAGAAAATGCAGTTTGTCATTAGCTTTTAAAATATTACCATAAAATGTAGGCTATAACAAACCAGGTGCAATGGTGAACTCAATTCTAACAGATTCCATCAGAAACAAATATTAATCCAAGTTAGATAATCAGGCAGAATGAGTTATGCTTTCAGGGTGCAAGATGCAAGAAAAGTCAGTAGTAATGAAATTGTGGTCAAATTAAAATGTATTTTGCCATCAGTAACATTCTAAAGTGGATAACATAATTATGTGATGAAGGTATTACATTATGTGATCAGCCCGTTAAAAATGGGCCGTGCACCAAACGGTTGAGCACCCCGTCATAGTGAGGGATGTGCAGGTGGTGTTCGGCTGATCAGCAAGGCAATGCACATTGTTGTAGACGGCGAAACCGGGGGAATGAGCACAAGTCTGTGAAACAGATCTCTCGTTAGTGTGTTCTGACAGATGCAACCTCCTCTCCTCTCCTCCTCTCTCCTGTTATCCACCGTTTGTCTCACCAGGTGTGACGGAGCCCCTAGACTTACGTAAGATTTTATTTTGGTATTGATTTGAGCCTTGAGCAGAAACTGGAATGATCGATCACGCTCCTGTGTATTTCCTATCAGCAATTAAGAAGGAAACCGAGGAAGGAATGGAGCAAAATAAGGCACAGAGAGATGAAACAAAAGCTCAGCAAGGAAAACAATAGTCCTTGGCTCCTTTCTTTGACTGTGGTGGATAGGAGAGATATAAATAGCGGGATGGGGTATGTTTAAATTTGGCAGCCTAAGACGGTCTGAAGCAGGTCGCTGGTGAGAAGATGGTTTATGTTGCACATTGGGAGCAGGCGGGCTTACGATCCATCTGTCTCTCTGTGGGGAGTGGGAGGTGCTCGGTTAAATAGTGGGTGTGGTCAGATCTTCATAACCTCCTGGAATCTTTTCATCAGGCAGAAAGAAGCCCAACTCCCCTCTAAGCCTTGCCTTGCATTCAGATCTGCTGATGCTGTTTTGTTAATGTGCTTTATCTTTTAGCAAGTGAAGATTGCGGTTTCATTTTGCATTCTAAAACTTTAAAGCATGTATATACATATTTACCCATATGTATATATATATATGTATGCATGTTATGTATGCATGTTATGTGTGTATGTATAATATTTATAATATTAGTTTTCTTTTTTCTATTTTAATATATTTTAAAATCTAAATAATTCCAGTGATGACAGCTTAATTTTTAGCAGCCATTATTTCATTGTCTCATGATCCTTCAGAAATCATTGTAATATGTTGATTTGGTGCTCAAGAAATAGTTCATCAAATGTTAAGGTTGTGCTGCTTAAAATGCTGCTTTTTTTGGCAGGGTTCTTTGATGAATAGAAAGTATTTATTTGAAATAGAAATCTTTTGATCAATTTAATGCATACTTGCCGAATAAAAGTATTAATGCCACCGCCTCCTCCTTCTTTAAAAAAGGCTTAGGCCTACATACTGACCCCAAATTTTTAATGATATTTATGAAAGCTGGAAGTGGCTAAATCTGTTTATATCTGTGGGTTATGCAAATGTTAGTATGCAAAAAGGACAACAAAAGCCCTATTCGCACTGGATTAGTATTACCTGGGGACCTCGTGTGATTTAGAAATTTGACGCATTCGCACGGGATAAGCGAAGCCTGTGATTTTACTCGAATTTACTGACTTATCTCCCGGATATGATGTCATTAGGCTATTGCTTGGAAATGTCTTGTCGTAATTATAGGTCTAACTGTATGATATATCATAAACAGAAGAATGTTCCTTACCGCATGCTGCTATACATGTCATTCATCTCCATCTAATCATTCTTTTTTTTTTTGCTCTTCTGATGGTTTTCAGCTTTCTCTTTCTGAAATTGTATAGTTGTATCGTATGGTGTATAGCGATATGACCCAGCACCCAAAATTCTATCAAAACACTCCAAACTCCATAGTATCAAAACACTTTTATTCATCTTTTCTTCGTGAAAGATTGATAAAAAAAGCGCACAGGAAACAAAAACCTTGAAAGAATTATAAACGACCTTGCCAAATCACAGAGATGCTGATTCGCACGGGACTAATATTATCACAGGACCTCGGTGTTCGGCGAAATATGGTAGGCCTAGGTCATTTGCAGGGGAATTTTTACTTTACAAATTACAGACATGGCCGATTCGCACGGGATTAAGGTCACAGACAACCTCTGCAATTATTACAAATGACTAGAGGTCACCAGGTAATACTTATCCCGTGTGAATAGGGCTAAAAAATCAGCTGTGAGCTACCCTGCGCCTCATGATACGACTTGCCTTTTCTAAACCTCCTCTAAGGCATTTCATACTCTCCACCTCAGCTGATGTGATTTGTCTGTGTTTCAGTCCTTTATTTCAATGGTGTCATTAGCATGATTGCAGTCATTTTCTGTATGGGTGAGAACAAAGGATTAAGACTTTGTTAGATAGAGTAGATCTAGTCAAGCCTAGCTGCTTAAATACATAAATCGAGAGGGCAAGACTAAACAAATGACAGGAGATAAACTTTAAAAGTGAAATTACACATTGAAGTAAATTGCTAAAATAATGACTGTTTTCAAACCGGTTTCCCATACACTCCCCTTATTTTCCATTGGTAAGACAATACAAGTAGTCCCACACTATACTGGAACTTGTGTTTGGATTTAGGTTTTACATTTTCATTTGACGTAGTAGAGGGGTGCCAAAAATTGCACCATTATCTGACTTTAAGAAGTCAGAAAACTGTGATTGTGTTGATATGACGGTCATTGAACAGTTCTCAAGTCTCAACCCCATAACAAGGAAAGTTAAGGTTTTGGGTGTGACGTATGCAGTCCAGTTGATTTGTGACAATCTTCTCTCTGAATAAAAAATGAAACCAAATTGTTGACCATTGCAAGGAAACATGTTTAATAGTACTTTACTGGAAAGGAACGCTGATGGCGTTGTCATAAAAGGTTGAGAAAGGAGTAACATAAATGAGATGTTTGGGATTTACCTAACCTTTTCTATAAGAATCCTTTGCACTATTCATTCAGACGCTATTGCTGAATTCGGAACCACATTTCCGACTAGTTCTACTACTCTTACTACTTCTGCCATAGAAATGTATTGTAAAATTAGTAGTAAACTAGTATGTGTTTCTGAATTCAGCTTGAAGTATCATATTTACATACAACTTTTAGAGTAATATGTTAATGTGTAATAATTCTAATACTAGTGTATAGCCATACTTGGAGTACTTTGGAAGTATATTATTTTGGATTCATCTGAAATTTAGGATGTTTTTCTATAACACATAGTTTGCGGCATTGCTCATTCAGACTCTGTCTAGTTTGTTACCCATAATCCTTTGATCTACTCATTCAGACTGTTGGGAGGTGGGGTCATTTAATTAATTGTACATTCTTGTTTCCGTTTTCTTTTCTTTGTGATGCTTTGAATTGACAATGATATTGTAACATTGTATGTTAATTGAGCTTATTAAAGAATTTTGTGTATTGTAATAATATTCAGATTTAAATGTATTTTTCTCTGTTTGATCTAATGTTTTTTTTCCATCTTCAGTTGGCTTTGTTGGGAATTGACCTACTATCTGCCTTAGTGACAAGATTACAGGACCGATTTCGGCACCATGTTGGTACAGGTAGGATTACTAAAATCTAATGTGTATAAAAATTCAGATTTCATATTTGATTACCACAAGAAATAAGGCCTTCATGTTAGTTTATATAGAAGAATATAGTAAAGAAACTTTTAAAGATTTATTTTTATCATTATTTTTGCTTTAAAGGGGACAAATGAAGATTTCAGTGTGCTGACAGAGTGCTGTGCTTTAAGTGCTGGAACTGTCAGCATTCACTGAAACGGTTTTAGAAGTTGCTTCTTAAAATTCATCCGCTGTAAAGCATCGCTGCTGCAGTCATCAAACATCACTTTTGTAACAAATTCACTGCATTCATCAATGAATTCCAAGACAATCACTTTCAGACTTCTGACTCATTATTACATAATCTGAATCTTCTCCAGTCTCTAATTATTTGAAGCTTCCTTAAGACCTACTATTTAATAAGTTAGTAAATCAATAATGAAAATATACTTGCACATCCCTATTATCTTTAATTTTTATTTTCTCCATCTCCAGTTTTACCCAGCTTGATAGATCGGTTGGGCGATGCCAAAGATCAAGTCAGAGACCAAGATCAAATCCTGCTGCTGAAGATCATGGAGCAATCAGCTTCACCTCAGGTAGTCAGAGGTGGTTTTTGTCTTTATTTAGCCTTAAATATAAATTCCTGGATGTTCGCCATTCTCAAGCTGACACTGCAGGTCCTGTTGTGCTTTCCTGAATAGAGTGCATTATGGCTGCAAACATACATCTGCGTATTATGTCTTTGTGCTACAGTGTTATTACAGCCTGAACAATATTTGTAATGTAAAGACTGAACAACCTCCTCCATTTAGAAGTGAAGAGTTCAGATGCAAAAGCCTCTAAGTGCCATCTGAAATTTTCTTCTAGAATGATCATTTTTATCAAGCTTGTATATTTAAGTTCAGTAATTTCACTTAAATGACAATTAATAGGTTATTTTCATTGCCATTTAAGTGAAATTGCTGAACTTAAATATACGAGCTTCATAAAAATGATCATTCTAGAAGAAAATTTCAGATGGCACTTAGAGGCTTTTGCATCTGAGACACCTTTGTGGTGTTTTAATTTAATTTAGTTAATGAATTGAACGCTTTGCTTCATGAAAAGGCTGATGGGATGTCTCTTAATAAGATTAGATGCCATTTAATTCTATTACATTGAAAGTATTAAATTCAGATTGTCTTTACAGTACATATGGGACAGAATGTTGGGGGGTTTCAAACACAAAAACAACCGGACCCGAGAGGGAGTCTGTCTCTGTCTCATTTCAACTCTGAGCACGTAAGTTGCATTGTTCTCTCAGTCTGGATGTTGTAGTTTCATTCATTTTAAACGCAGCTCACATTGACAGTTTGCACTTGTTGTTGATTTTTGTCTGCTGAATAGAGATATTGAGTTGGTAAAATTAAAATGTAGCTGCACATTCTTCTAGGATAAGCCATTAAAGCTGGACTTGGCAAAGATACCTCAACCCCCATGATGCACTAATGCTGCCCTCCCTGTCACCATCACTTCTGTTTTTCAGATACGGTGCCCAAGGCTTGACTCTGAGCAAAATTGTACCACATATATGTAATCTACTCGGAGATCCTACAAGTCAGGTATGCACATTTGTTGTAATCGAATACATTTTAAGATTCAACATTAATCGGCATGACATGGCTTTTTTTACAGAACAATAGATGATGTTAACAACATTACACAAAGCTATAGTGACCTCTGGTGGTGGTTTCTAATAAGCAGTTACAAGAAATAGGATAACGTATATTTGTTTTGATCAAATAAATTCCGATAAAATCAAATAAATAAGATCCAATTATCTCCCCAGGTTCGGGATGCGGCCATGAGCTGCCTTGTGGAAATATACAGACATGTTGGAGAGAAGGTTAGGATTGACCTTAGCAAAAAAGGACTCCCGCAATCAAGGTAAGCTCTTCCGTTCCTTTTTTCCTTTTTTTTTGGTACCAATTCACAGACAATGGATCAACTTTACATTGACACTATTAGAGTATTTAGGACACTTCGCAATCTTTTCTAATTCTGGACTCATCTGTATGATTTGGAGGACTTTTTCCCCTCTAGATATATGCTGCATCTGTTTATTTACTTCTATCAGGCATTGATAAATCTAGACAGATGTTTATCCCAATTAGTAAGTGTTTCTAAACAGCGTGAACACGTTTATGTCTCCAATGTCTCTGTAATGATTTGTATTCACTTAAGGGGGTAAAGTGGCTCTTCATACAGGTCATTAGATGTTAATTTCCCTCCGGACCCAGAATCAGGCCCTACCATCTAACTTGATACTAATATGCTCTTAGCGACTAACATGATGTGCTCATAGCACACTATGTCATTCAGCTTAAACTTCCTTACAGCTAGCATTCAGAACAGCTCTATAGGTTTGAGTCTGCAAGCAAAAGCATACCCAATAACCCATAATACTCCACAGCAAGAACTGACTGAAGTTGAGTGCACAGAGAGGAGGAAGGCATGCCAGCATTTGCTTGTGGTCTGAATTTGGTTGTAACATCTGTTAGGTGTCCCTCCCCCTTAAACTCTGTCCATGTCTCCAGGGAACGTGCAGGCATCTGTTTCTGTGATCTTCTCAGTGGTTATAGTTTGAAGACTTTAAAGGCAGGGCTCATTTGGAACATGCCTGGGGAAAACAGTTTGCTGTGACTTCGGACACAAAGTCAAACCGTCAACTAGCTTGTGAGCATCCTGGCCGAGCTACGTGTACTGCAACTCCAGTATCTTTGAATTAGTTCACCAAATATCATTAACACAATAATTTGGGTCAAACTAAAATAGTTTAAGCTAATGCTAATTATTTTCCATTTCAGAGAGCTGTGCTCATTAGATTTGATTTATTAGATTAATATCATTCCATGCTGCACTCTCAGCTGGCTTCATGCGCATCTGTGCCTAAATTCTTTGGGTCTATATCAAATCCTGTTTCTATAAATGATAACCACAAAACTAAAATGGCCCTTGGAGGGTTCTATGAAAGAATCAAAACCTCATTGCTTTCTCGCTAAAACCCACATTTAGCATAAATCAAGCCGAACTTTTTGAGTATTAAGCACACTGACAGCCTGACGTTTTTTCAGCGTTGCTGTTTTTTCATAGACTGCCATGAATGTGAAATTCAAATCTTCTCAGCTTAATTTAGAGGCACACAGTCAGTTTGCTTGGATGCAGTTAATAGAGGAAGAAATCTCTTTTGAACACTATTGTAAAGAAGGGTTTAGCAAGCAACACTTTCACTTCTCTCATATTGCATAAAGGGCATCCCATCTCATTTGCAATTCAAAATTCTGTTTTGGAACACTTTGTAAAGCAGAAATGATGGACTTGTAGGATTAAATGTTTGCATTTGTTAGTCGTTGTCAGCTGGGACGCCTTAATTTAAAATTAAATCCTAACAGCATGATTGTTGGGAACAACACCCTCTTAAACATTAATGTTACAAGACTTTACTCACTCGTCCTAGTTGGAATTTAATGACTTTGCCAGTTGGAGTTTTTAACATAAACATCATCACAATATTCACAATGTTGCTTATTTTTTTATCAGCAGCAAATATCACTGCAGATAATTAATATTTTGGATATTCAATTTATTGCCCAGCTCTATTTTGAAGCTAAACTGATCCTTTGCCACACTCTAAGGCAGAGATGTGTCAGCCCGTCCAGATTCAGCATGGCAAAAGAACATGAATCAGCTTTGATGCTCTGGGGATCTGCCTCTGACTCCCACAGAGAGTCTTCTGAGAGGAATGTTCAGGATAAAGGATTCTCAGAGGGTATTACAGGAAGACAACATCCTCAGCTCTGTGAATGCGCAGTGGGAGGAGTTTTAGGGAGCAGCACTACATGGTTCGGTTTCACATGCGTTTCCAAAATTGTTGCTTCATTAAAGAAGTCATACCATAATTGAAACCATTTTTATTTTTCCTGAGATCTACTAATGATGTTTTCTTTCATTTAATTATAGTATTATTGTACACAACCATCTCTTTGACCCTTAAGCAAGATTTTGTTTTAGCTGCTATACCTTTAAAATGTATAATTGACCTCTGTTATGATTGGCTAATAGATTACACTTACTTCTGGACTTGCGGGTTTGCAAGTGCGAGGTCAAATATAGTTGGTGCAAAGCTTGCATTACACTGACAGGATCACAAAACCATCCTTGCTGAAACGTGTCACATCAATTGTTACATCACAGCCAGTCTCGACTTGCGGCTAACGGCAAAAAGTCTGGTCCTCATTTTCGCTTGTTCTGCCCTTGAACCAGCCATTTAGGCCGCCTGACCCGACATGTTAAACAACCAGATATTTATTGTCTGTTGTCCATATTTTATGAGTTAGGTCATCATATCATTATGTCTATAGCTAATAGTTTAAGTAGTAGTGTAGTGTAGTCAGGAGGTACTTTAGGACAATGGGAGTGACCAAATGAAAGGTATTTCCATTTCATAGACATTTACCCTGCTTGCTGAGACTGTTTCCTGTTAGATTTGCAACACCTGTTTCTGAGGAATGTGTTGCGTACAGTGGGGGTCATATTGGAAAACTTGCATTTCTAGGAGGAGTTGTTTTTCCTGTAACTGAGCAATGTTTAACTTTGGATTTATTCTTTTTTTACAGGTTGAATGTAATTTTCAGCAGATTTGATGAAGTCCAAAGATCCGGGAACATGATCCCCTCATCAGGTTCAGGTAGGAGCTTTATATTTGGAAATTCCAAGAATTCAAAGTCCAAAAAGGCTTTTAAACATCATAGCGGGGATGTTTACCCTGGCTGTTTCTAAAACCTAGTTCTACTCCCTACATCATCCTAAATGAAATGGAACCTCGTAAGTCACTGATTTGTAAACCTCCAATATACTTCAAGCGAAATCGAAGAATGAACTGGTGTGATGTCATTTAGAGATGCGCGGTTGGCGGTTACAGCCGCGGACTCCGCGGATAAACCGCAGATCGGGCGGATGACGTGACGAAAAATATTATTTTAATTAAATTCGGGCGGGTGGCAGGCGGTTTCAAATTAACCAATCAAATGAAAAATATATGTATACATTCAGCAGATGGTGGGCGGGTGCGGTTTTGATAATTGGTCAAAAACGTTGGTGCGGATGGATGGCGGACGGATGATGAGTTTTGTGATGCGGTTGCGGATGAAATTATAGCCCATCCGCGCATCTCTAATGTCATTTATAACAAAATCAGGCCAAAACGAAGTTCGTTTTGTGTTCATTTTGGGAGTTCGAAACAGCTTGCCAAAGCAAAATATACGAAAAAGAAAACGCTTTCGAACTACTAATGGTCCGTGGCGATTACTTAATAGGTAGGTGTGCTCTGAGGCTCCTCCTCCTTTGACATAAAAATCTTCTTTGGTTCATTTCTTCTGGTCAGTGCCTTAAGGTCA
>NC_138226.1:10897442-11186927 GCF_964197995.2 Scardinius erythrophthalmus | reverse complement strand
TACCAATCAGAATTAAGACATCGCAGCTCACCCATCACCTGTCAGAAACTGTAGCCGAGTGAACGTAAGATTGAGGGATACATATATTAAACAGTGCATGCAGAGATATAATTTTTCGAAAGTGATGCATGGTGTCAGAAATTGTCAGTGTTGATTCATGAGAGCTTGGTTCATGCATTAATAATCATTCATCTTATTCATGATATAATGCATTATGGATTGCTATATTTTATATACAAACTCCAAAGGTAACATTTATAGCAGCAAGAGATGTGATTTATTGTCCTATAATTTGTTTAAAAAAAAAAACTCTTCATATGCAAAATTACTTGTTGCACCTTTAAAGCTATATGTTCAGAAACTCACTAAATGTTGTCTGAATCGAATTGAAAATGTTCAGCTTAAGCCTTGTGCTTTAAACGTTTAACCTTTCTAAAGCAGAAGGACCCTAAGAGCGGCCAACCCTTCCTTTCTCTGACTCCACGGCCTCACTAATGCCCTAACCTGTGTTCTAACAGCCAGGCTGTGTGGTAAAGCTCTTCTTCCTGCCACTTCTCCCTATCGCACGCTAGCCCGGAGCAGTCGCATCCCCCGCCCCAGCATGAGTCAGGGGTGCAGCCGTGACACTAGTCGCGAGAGCAGCCGCGACACCAGCCCCGCTCGGGGCTTCACTCCTATTGGTGAGTAGAGCGCTTAAGTGGCTGATGGAGCCCAGACAACAACAACAACCAATTCGTTACCACAAAACTTTTCCCTTGAATTTTATTTGGCCTTTATTTATAGATGATATTCCTAATTTGGGATATGAAATTGTTTGCTTTGCTTGCCTCAATGCATGCACTAATATGTTCTCAAACTGCTGTAATAATATGTGCTGCTTTTTCTTTGGGTTGTAAATACATCCAGTGGATGTTTTGTTGGTTTGTCCTTAAAAAAAAAAAAAAGATTTATGTGGCATTGTGGATGAAAACAACTGGTCTGATCTTTAAAATAATTTTCTGGGAGGATTTCTACAACTAAAATGAAAACTGAAAATATAAAAATAAAAGCGACTTCAAATATTTATAAATGCAAATTATGCTAAACATTGAATGTGATGCATAGCATATTGGATTGTTAATTCATTGCTTATCCACAGGGAGACTGATAAGTCTATGGTCTGTTTCACACTATATATAATTATATATTTTTCTTCATATATATATGAAGAGTTCAGATGCAAAAGCCTCTAAGTGCCATCTGAAATTTTCTTCTAGAATGATCATTTTTATCAAACTTGTATATTTAAAGTCAGTAATTTCACTTAAATGACAATGAAAATTACCTATTAATTGTCATTTAAGTGAAATTACTGAACTTAAATATACGAGCTTGATAAAAATGATCATTCTAGAAGAAAATTTCAGATGGCACTTAGAGGTTTTTATTTATTTATATATATATATATATATATATATATATATATATATATATATATATATATATATATATGTATATGTATATGTATATGTATATGTATATATGTGTGTGTAAACTGTGGCATTTTGGTGATTTGGTGTCAATGCCACGGATGGTGCTCAGTGTTTCAGTGTAGCACTAACCGTTCCTGGGGTGTTACCCTTCTTCCTGTCCCCTTGCAGCCTCCCGACGTCACTCTCGCTCAACCAGCGCGTTGTCCACGGCCGAACCCGTGGGCCAGTCAGGTGACCTGCATGAACCCTCGCTCCCCTGGCCCCAGACAGGGCCAATCACCAGCATGCCTTAATACTTTACTTTTTTGAAAGTAAAACTGGCAACTGGGAACCACTTCACGTCACTGATAGATTTAGATGTGAATTATCTGTTCATTTGTGAAATTATATTTCCAGTGTCTTTGTCTTATCAAGTGACGTGTTATGCTTTTCTCGCCATAAACATCAGCATCCATCCTAGTTGAGGTTATTTTATTTGCGTTTCCATTCGGTTAGTGGTGTGTCTGCTTCGTACATTAGGTTTTGTGTACTTCCCATTTGCAATTATTTTTATTATTTATTTATTTATTTATTTATTTATTTATTTATTTTACACTTTTGCGTTGGGGCAATTCCGCGCAAAACTGTCACATCCATAACGCCAACTAAATACCATGGCATTGTGTTGGCGTTATGGATGTGACAGTTTTGCGTGGAATTGCCCGTTGGTGTTATCGCTGGTAATAAATTTAAAATGGGTATTTTTGCTTGCCATTTTGTGCTCTGAGCATCATAGAGGTTCAGTGTATTTTTTAGATTGTTTGTTTGAATTCAATCATTGTTTTGCCGGACCTAAAATTCACACACATTTGGCATTTTTCAAGAAGCTGCTTTATTATCAGTCAAATCAGTATGTGTTTGTTTTTTGTTTTTTTGTGCGCATAATCTTACTTTTGATCATTGTAGCTTTACAGGTGAAATGTGTCATTTCTAGGCCACTAGTGCCACTAAAAAGAATTTCAGTCTGTTAGTTTGAGCTAGCTAACTTGATAACATCAGTTTGGGATGGGATTATCTGATTGGCAGACTAATGGTGGATGTGGGGAGTGTTGTAAATTCTGAAATTACACACTTCACCTTTATCTTTTTAAGTTTTTAAGCAACTGTAATACTTTTTCTGTCCTTTCTGGGCTTGTGTCTCATATTATGTGTTGGGTTGTATCAGACTGTCTTTATTTTCTCAACATTCTCTCAACAACTCTACATGTCATCCTAAAGTTTTGTCTGTGAGAAATTAGCCTACGTGGTTGAACAATATGTTAATGACCTGACTTTAAGATGATGTCGTAGAAGGTAAGAATTTGCTTACCCGCCAATGCCCATCCTCACTCTATAATCCTGTGTTCAAACCCCACAGATCGCTTTAGCCTGATCCATCAGTCTCGTATTTCTGCATCCGTCAATGCCATGAGGGTCCTGAACACTGGCACGGAAGTGGAGGCTGCCGTAGCTGATGCTTTGGTAAGAATCATGGTCCTCACTCAAAGAATGAAATATGTGTCATTCTCATTATCTCATCTAGGATAACAGGAAGTAATGCTTCTGTATGACTCAAACTATTTGTTATATGTCACACCCACAGAAAAATATGGAATATTAGGAAGAGCTTTAAATGAGTTGTGTTCTTTTGAGGTATTCTGGGTTTTAATTCATATAAAAATATTTAACTAGAATTAATAATAAATGTATCTTCTAAACAATATTAAAAAATAATATTTTAGATTAAATATAAAATATATTTATTAAAATATTGAGCTTCATAGAGACAGGAGCTAAACAGAGCGTTACTGACAGACGAAAGTGGTGCTGCAACAATGTTAAATATGTGAACATACATAAATATGTATATATTTTTTAACATTCAAGAATGAAACCATTTTCTAGTTGAAAAAGCAAAAACAAATCAAGACTTTGTAAAAGGGCATAATATGGGCTCTTTAAATATAAATCTTCCTTGTGTTGTTTATTCAGTGACAAATAGTAAGGTAAATAGTATAGTAAGGTAAAGTACATTTTAATCTTTGTTCTTATGTGTCAACTATCCAGCTGTATTTCACATTGTGTCTTTTCTGCTACAAATTTGCTCCCTTTGAAATGTCTGCGTCTCTTTGCTCTTCCTTTCTTGGTTGTCTTCAGCTGTTAGGGGACTCCAGGAATAAGGTAGTTCTTCAGTTTATTTACTGCTTGTGCTTCCATTTTTATTCACTAATCAGAATGACTTATACCATCGTGTTCTGTCAGGCAAATATCAAGAGCATTTTGTGCACCACAAACATTTGCGTTTCTTTCATTAATTTGGTCAATGACCATTTCATCTGCACATCTCATCATTTCCTGCACAACCACCATAAGATTCATTTAATTTATTTTGCTATCAGTTTGGTATTAATCTCTTCAATTTATTATCTGTATAAGTCACCCAGTGTTATTGACTCGGAAAATGTATATCATCATTAATTCACACGTGACAACACAGCCGGATTAAGTTGTACACATGGCAGATGTTATCCATCAGCATGACACATCCCTTTTGCTACATAAGTAGATGTAATTACCCAGTGTGACGCGCTTTTCTCTTATGTCACCTGCGCACACTCTACTAATGACAAGGATTTTAATGTTTATTAATGCATTGCCAACTGCTGACAATTATCTGTTTGAATTATTCATGACCTGCTGAATTGTTCCTTCACAATCCAGTGCTGAGACTGGAGAAACACCTCAAAGGCCATGTACACACTGGAGCTAAAGCTGTCACTCCTTTCTTAATTCTTCAATTCATTCAAAGAGTTCAGTTATTTATGCAAATAACAACCGAAATCTACAACTAAATTAACTATATTACTACAACTAACAACTGAAAAATCCAGAGAGTACAACAGAATTTTCATTAGAGGAATAGTTCACTTAAAAATGAAAATTCTGTCATCAAACCTGTATGAATTTCTTTCTTCTGCTGAACACAAAGGAAGATATTTTGAAGATTGTCGGTAACCAGACAGTTGATGTACCCCATTGACTTCCATAGTTTTTTTTTCCTATCATGGAAGTCGATGGGGTACATCAACTGTCTGGTTACTGACATTCTTCAAAATATCTTCCTTTGTGTTCAGCAGAAGAAAGAAAGTCATTGAAGTGTGTACAAGATCAACTAGTTGTTGTCTTGACACAGATTTTGACTCTCTTATATCTCTTTCCACCATAGTCAACAGTATTTTACTAAAAATGATTCTGCTTTAATGCGTTTCTGATGGCTAATTTCCTTCATCGAATGTACACTATCGTTCGAAATTTTGGGGGCCGTACAAATTTTTTTTTTTATGTGTTTGAAAGAAGTTTCTTATGCTCACCAACTTGATGCTGAATTTATTTGATCAGTAAAACAGTAATATTGTGAAAAAAAAATTTTTTTTGAATAACTCTTTTCTATTTTAATGTTTTAAAATGAGATTTATTCCTGTGATGGCAAAGCTGAATTTTCAGCATCATTACTCCAGTCTTCAGTGTCACATGATCCTTCAAAAATCATTCTAAGATGCTGATTTGGTGCTCAAGAAACATTTCTTATTATTTTCACAGTTGAAAACAGTTAATACTTAATGTTTTTGTGGAAGCCATGATGGGTTTTTTTTTTAGGATTCTTTGAAATATAAAGTTAAACAGAACAAAGAAATGTAAATCTTTGGTAACATCATAAATGCCACTTTTGATCAGTTTAATGCATCATTGCTTTATAAAAGTATTAATTATTTTTTAAAAATCTTACTGCCCTTACATTTTTTAACAGTAGTTTAGGTAATGGTTTGCAATCACATTAAACTGTTGGCATCCATGTTTCTTGTTTACAGCTTCAGTACACCAAAACCGTTGTGAAAATCACTATGAACCACAAATTCAGGAGTGACTTATCTATTTTTCTGTATGCACACATATCGATATTTTAAATTATTAAGTCCCACATTTAAATGTGGTCGTCACTCCTAAGACTTTGACATGTTTACATGGCCAAATTCCCAAGGTTAGTGATAAAAGAACCTAAACTCTTGACATTTTTTTTTTTAATGCTGCATGGCTTTCTCATATCAACAGCATACTTACTATGTTTAAGTTGAGTTATCCGAAGTAAATTTTTGAATGAACTCTCTGTGTTGGTCTTTTGTCCTGTTGAATCTACTAACCTGCTCCATCCTCTCCTCAGCGCAAGCCTGTGAGAAGGAGGTATGAGTCGGATGACGATGCCAACAGTGACGCATCCAGTGCCTGCTCAGAGCGTTCCTATAGCTCTCGTAATGGAGGCATTCCTCACTATCTGCGTCAGACGGAGGACGTCGCCGAGGTGCTAAATCACTGCGCCAGTTCCAACTGGTCAGAGAGGAAGGAGGGCCTGCTGGGTTTGCAGAACTTGCTAAAGAGTCAGCGCATTCTCAGGTGGGGGCCTTCAGAGGGACACAAATGGTTTCTTGGTTATTTTTAGTGTCATTTAATTTTCCTCCAAGACAACAAGTAGAAAATAACCAGTGGGTATCTTGCAAGTTTTATTTTGTTGCTCATTTTTGTATATTTTAGGTTTCATGATGCATGTGCAAAATCCCAGTTGGCTTGCAATGGCTTTTTATACTTTTTCTGTTTTATTCTTTTAGTGAACAGGCCTTTAATCCATATTTTTGTGTGTTTCAGCCGTGTGGAGCTGAAGAGGCTGTGTGAGATCTTCACCAGGATGTTTGCAGATCCTCACAGCAAGGTAACCTGTGTGATGATGCATACTTTCCACAATGGCTGCTTTGATCAGACTTAATCTACTTACCAATGGCTGGACTAATGGTAGCAGTCCATATAAAGGATTTTATGTAGGATTACTTGCATCATGTGAAATTGTTGTATTATGTGAAATTATTTTAAATTAATCATTATAATAGACTAAACAAGAAGCTTTAAAGGAGAACTTGGTAACTTTTTTAACTTAATAAAACTGTCTAGAAATCATTTGGATGGTTAAACAACCTGTTCTGGTGATATTGGTGACTTTCCCCGCTCCCCCCAGCGTTCCCAGGCGGAAAACCAACCTTGCAACTTGGGGACTACCGTCCCGGCAAAATAGAAATTGGAAGTCTCGTGAGAAGCGAGAACGAGCGCGAAACACGAATCGCTTTACGGCAATTCGACATAAACACACACGCATGTATGATGTATTACCAGATTACCCACCTCGGTAGACATAGCTCCACACGATACAGTTGGCTTGCTCCGATCAAAACACACGCACATGAGCAGCGGTAGAGGGGGGGAGGAGGCCCACGCAAGTGAGTTTTTTACGACCGTGTTGTGAAATATACGCCCCACCACAGCTGTAGGGGGAGCTCGTGGGGAAAACATGCGACAACAAAAGGGAAAATCAGCGAAGAAGTGACTAGAGTTCGCTAGAGTTGCAGAGTTCTCCTTTAATCACTATGGATTCTGTAAAATTAACAAGTTTGTCTGGCAAACAGTGTTTTTGTGTAGAACTTAAAAAAAATGGAATGAGATTGCACTAATAGAATGTGTTTTTTTCCTGTTGTTTGCATGGTCTGCCTTGGTGTGGATTTTAACAATAGAGAGTAAGTGGATCTTACAAATACCTGAACTATTCTTTTATATAAATAGATTAATTATGTTGTATTCTTATGTCACATCATCCCGCCTGTTGTACTATTATTTTATGTTATTATAATATAAGTGATCAGACTTATCAACCGGCTTACAGGCAACCTTCCAAAAATCTCATAGATTTAGAAGAGCAAATTTACAAGGGGACCTCACGATGACTTATTTAAATTATTTAAAGTAAGCTCTAAAATACCTGCAAAACTAGATATTTTGTATTTTATTTCACCCCCTTCAAAAAAGTGTATTTTAATTACAGTTTGAGTTACCATAGACACTCCTAGTTTTTGTAAATAAAAAAAAGTTTTGAAAACAATATTTCGTCATTACAGCAGAGGAAACCTTTTAGCCCCTTTTTGAATGTTGTTATGAACAATAATGGCTTTAGAGTCAAAAAGCTTTAAAACCACTGGACTATCATCACAAAGACTTGACTTGAATTGAACTTGTTACCAACCACCCATGATCCTTGCCACTACATAGCAGCACACTTGAAACTTCTCGGAAGACGCAAACATATTGAAACATGCCGGCATTGCGGCAGCAATTTTTGCACGGCCTAGCACCATTTTACCATTTGTTGAGTGAATGTATAAATGTAGTTTTCTAATACATTTGTGGGAAAGGCATATAAATCCATTAGTATGTTTATGAAATGATATGCAGCGCAGCATTGGTGAGACGTTGGATGATCTACTTCCAGGTGTTTAGCATGTTCTTGGAGACTCTAGTGGACTTCATCACTGTGCACAGAGAGGATCTCCAGGACTGGCTCTTTGTACTGCTCACTCAGCTGCTGAAGAAAATGGGAGCTGACCTCTTGGGCTCAGTCCAAGCTAAGGTCCAGAAGGCTCTGGACATCACACGGTCAGTCTCTAGTGACAGTCCTAGTCAAGAGATTTTTTTTACCTTCACCACACTTTTTTTTTTTTTTAAATAACTTTTGTGCCACTAGGATAATGTATTTTTTCTCTTTTCCCTCCTCTTTTAGAGATTCTTTCCCCTTTGACCAACAGTTTAACATTCTAATGAGATTCATTGTTGATCAGACTCAAACCCCCAATCTGAAGGTATGATGTTACCATACAATACTGCTTACGAAACCCCAGCTGCAAATTCAGTGCGCTGAGACTGTTATTCCTTATTTTCTTGATGTTATAATGCAGGTGAAGGTGGCCATCCTGAAGTACATCGAGTCCCTGGCACGGCAGATGGACCCTGCTGACTTTGTGAACTCAAGTGAGACGAGATTAGCCGTGTCTCGCATTATCACCTGGACCACAGAACCCAAGAGCTCTGACGTTAGAAAAGTGAGTTTCTATGGAGATGTGCTTGCAAACAGTTCTCAAACAGTGCTGTAATGGTGGAGTATAATGGCGTATGATGGAGTAGAAGACGACATGGATTGAGCTCTTTATTGAAAAAGCTTTTTTTATTTCAAGGTTAATTCTCACAAATTAATTGTGTGAATTCTGTCAGCATTTACCATTATTCACCCTCATGTTGTTCTAAATAACAAACTATCCCTTTAAGAATAATTTCTGATCTTCGTTGCAAGATTTTTACTTTTAAAATGTAGGTTAAACATCAATTAATCACAATGAACAGATGCAAGACATTTATTCCCAATATCAGTTGCTGCCTAAAGGCAACAAGTAGTCATCATCAGTTTCTCTTTTATTGTCTGTTACCCTATTGCCCTGACATGATGGCCCAGACCCTTCATAACTGGGCATATGAGGAGTTGTCAGGCAGGCCCAGCACTACAGCTCTACTTCCTGGAGAGGGTCATCTGGAGGAGAGGTGCAAGCAGGTAGTGCCAATCCAACGGCCTAACCAACAACCCACACGTAACCGCTGCACCTAACCGTGTGCTCTCTCCTCACTCTAATCTGCCTTGTTGCCTTGCGAAGTGACTGCTGAATACAATCTCTTAACATGCAATTCTACCAGACGGCTAAAGAGAGCAGAGATTTAAAAAAAAAATAACTACACCAATAAATGAGTGTGTTTTTCAGGTTTCCTTTTGTTTTTCAATTGCTGTTAATGCTCCACTGCTTAAGATATTTTTGGTTCTTTTCACAGAATAACAGTGAGTGAATCAGTGTTCTTGCATGTGTTTAACATTAAACAGAACAGAGTCATGGACATTTTTGCTATCTATGAATTGAGCGAAATATGCAAGTCAAATTTAACAGGGTTGGGAATCCTTTAGACCGCTGTTTTCATTTTCATTTCATTTTATCCGAGCAGAAATAACCATCAAGAATTGCAATTTTATATTACGGTTTATTTATGATTTGTTGATCTGTTGAAATCTGTAATGATCATATCTTCAGTAACTACATGATACTGAAGGCAGTAAACATGCTAAGAATTGGTGTTTTCTTTCTTCCCCACTAAAATAATCGTTAATTGAATCGCTCGGAAACTAGAATCATTTAGGGGCATTGAAATAAGAATCGTCCCTTACGATTCCCATCCCTGAAACTGAGAAAACCTACACACTAGAGAAAGCTTTGACAGAGTTTTGACAGACAGGAATTTGTTTGGGAAATCAAGCTGGACCCAGTCTCCTAAATGTCAAAGGATGTGTAAACTGAACTCTAGTGTGTAGGTGACATATCAGATCCAGTTGTCTTCTGGTCATTGGAGCACTGCAGTCACAGTTCCTTATACAGTCTCTCTTTCTATTCTGAGTTATCGCCGCCGGATTTTCTCAGCATGTATAAGTGTGTTCCCGTTCATTAAGGTGTTAGTATTTGTGCTAGATCTCATGAGGTGTGCTGTGTTCTGCAGGCCGCCCAGGTTGTGCTGATCTCACTCTTTGAGCTGAACACTCCTGAGTTCACCATGCTGCTGGGCGCTCTGCCTAAAACATTCCAGGATGGAGCCACCAAACTCCTGCACAACCATCTGAAGAACTCAAGCAACACTAGCAGCGTGGTAAGATTTCTTGTTTTATCTCTTATGAGATTGTATATTAAAAGACTCACTATACACTACCGTTCAAAAGACTTTTAAATGCGTTTGAGACCAAAAAGCTGCATTTATTTAATCAAAAAGATCAGTTACAATTTACAATTGAAGTTTTTACTTTCTATTTGAATATATTTTAAGTAATAGGAGACAGACCATTGGTTGAAAAATTCTCAGTATGGCAGGTGTTGAAATGAAAGTCCCAACAATTGGACCTGTCAATTTTTTTTATTTTTGATGCCTTTGTCAGATTTTATAGTCATTTGAAATAAATGCAATCTTGACAAACAGTTTTGGAAGTTTTAGTCTCTCTTCATTCAAGTGCATCAAGTGATCCACACTGTTATCTGAGCCAGAAATTGACTGCAATTCAGGCAAAATGACAAAAAGAAAACAATGTTAAAGATCTGCCTCTGCCTCTGTATTGTTGCTGAACTGTTGTTTAGCTATAGCCTGAAATGATTAAGGTTATTATTTCATCTTTGTCTCCTTCAAAGAGTTCACCGAGCAATACAATGGGCCGCACGCCACCCCGGCACCCCACCAGCAGGACCAGTCCTCTAACCTCACCCACAAATTGCTCCCATGGGGGTCTTTCACCCAGGTAACACTTCCTCTTCCCTCCTCCCATATGCTGACCATTCTAAAGCATGATCTCACTCTGGGCACGAAGACCATCAAAGGCCTGTCACCCTGTTTTATGGCTCTGACATGTGCTTAACATCTGAATTGGACTTGCTGTGTTGCTTTCTTCAAAATATCCCTTTACAACCTGAAACCCTTAAAATGAATTTCTGCATTTCTGGGGTGGGAGCCAAATCACCTGTAGAGTCATCCTCTCATGAAGGGTCTAAAACTCTTATTTACGACGATTTAGAGGTTTCTGGTCCTCTTAAACTTATTAACCCATGCTGCTCATCACAACACTCCGACTGGACCACTCTCTTTTTCTCTCTCTCTTCCTCTTCTGCCCTGTTCTCTCCCTCTCCGGCCGTTCTGTGGGCACAGTCGGTTATGGGGTTGGAGTGTCGATGGGCTCTTAAAGCACCCCTCTCCCTCTCCTCCTCCTCCTACTCCTCCGTCTCACTCCTCTATTCCTGCCGGCCCCTCCCTCAGGGCCTTCCGCTGCGCGCTCTCACCAAGGTAACTCAGCCGCTAGCCATGACGAGGAGGGAGGCGGGATGGGTGCTTAGATTCCCACCCACTCCCAGCCTAACAGGGGCATGTATGCACAAATATTAGTGGCCACGGTTTGAAATCATTCCAAATACAGAATTCCCTCTGTGAATGGTGGTTGAAAAAAATGTACTAAGAAACTGTGGAGAAATTTTTCATTTGAAAATTGGTTTTGCACAGTAATTTACTAACTGACCATGTTTGGAGCATCCATGTACTCACTTGTAGGTGCATGTTGGAGTTGTCCACTCAATTCTTTTTAAATATTTTGTATGCTTTGGCTTACTTGTTTATGTGAGTGTTGCAGTCCATTCAACGTCAATGTTTATTCCCTCTTTTACTCTATTTTTCTCTTCAGTATGCTGGAGTATGACACAGAGAACATGAATTCTGATGAGATCTTTAGCTCACTGCGTGGTGTCACAGAAGCCATCCAGAGTTTCAGTTACCGCAGCCAAGAGGACCTGAATGAGCCAATCAGACGTGATGGGAAGAAGGATGATGCTGTGAGTCTATGCTTTAACAGTGGGCAACAGGAACAAGGACACAAGGATGGGGATTTTTATTTCCATATTTTATATATTTTTGCTATTACTATTATTATTATTATGATTAATGTTATTAATAATATTATTAATAATAATTAATAATAAAAAAGCAACAACAAAAATTGTGTTCATTAAATATAATAAATAAAATCAATAATAATAAAATCAATAATATGAATAATAATAATTGGAAAAAATGTAAAAAGAATGATTTAAATAATCCATTTAAATAATCTATTAATTATTATTATTATTAATATTTTATAATATACTTTATTCATCTACTTTAATATTAATAATTAATTTATTAATAATACCTTTTTCTATTTAGTTATTTGTATTTATTTATTTACTTATTTAGAATTCCAAAAATAGCTGTGAGAGTACTAACTAAAATGGACCATAAATTCACTTTCAATTGCAGATACAATGTGAATGCAAAGTAATCCAGATTTTTTTTCCAATTGTGCATCCCTAATCAGCACATATTTAACACTCTTTGACTCTTCCTGACTTAGACTGGGAAGGAAGGGGCTTCTCCGGGGTCTGATGCAAGGATGGGATTGGATGTAGTGGAGGGTGGTCGAACCGCTTTGGATAACAAAACATCTTTGCTCAACACGCCGTCCCCGCGGTCTTTCGCTGTGCCACGGTCGAGAGAGTTTGCACCCTATGGCTACGGAGACTCGATCACGGCCTATGACAAAAGTGCCCTGAAAGAGGCCGTCTTTGACGACGACGTGGAGCAGTTCCGAGACTGTGAGTCATTACGCTGCTCAAAGCTTGTACATCCACTCTCACGTCTGTACTCCATACTGCACCCATTGTCTTTGATTGTATAAAGAAATACTTTATGAGCAAAAACAAGAATAGCAAGAAATAAGAGTCATAGAGTATAAAGAGGCATATAAAAAAATGAAAATGACGCTGGTCAATTTGGTTGTCTTACAAGGTGTTGAAAGTAAAAAATAATGTCCTTGTTTACAACCTTGTTTCAGTCCCTTTCAACATAAAAGTCTTTGCTACTGACATAATGGTGTAACAATGTAAGTCAAAATCATTATCACTAACAACACAGACTGTTTCTCAATTCCAAATACTGTTTAAATACTACTATTATTTTTTTATAAAATATTGTTTATTGAACAATAATATTTAATAAACAACAATAGTCATTATATAAGTTGCTAAGCAATTCAGTCAAAAGTGCAAAGGCAGCGCTCTGATATAGCATTAATGTTATTTTAAAAATATAAAGTTATGAAACTTTACCCTCAGTCAAAACTATTTGCTCAGGAACAAATAATAGATTGAGACCAAAGATTGCCCATTAGATATACCCAAAAGAAATGATATCTCATGTTTAACCACTATAGAGACATCAGAGCCAGCAGCCATTTCCAGAAGAGCTGGCCAAGGTAAAGCTGTTCTCGGCGGGTACATGAGCGTTGAATTTCCGCTGACACCCTGGAGCTCACATCTCCGAAAACTTTTAAGCGAATTTTCAAATAGGCACTGTCTTTATAAATAAACAGCATATTGGTTTAAGTTTACTTTAAACAACTACATTCTAGCCTAAAAACTCTTGAAACTACATTCCGTAACACAACAAGAGTAGCATTTGTGAAAATTATAGGGCGTTTGCTCCTCCGCCATGACACATTGCTGTGAGAAATTCTGCAAGCGGAGTGATAATAATGATGAAACGGTTCCTGTGGTGATACTGATAGAATATCGCATGGCTGGAAAGACCTCTCAGCCAATCAGATTTGAGGATCAGAAGTAACTGTTGTGTGTGTATATATTAGCGTAAGTTTCAGATATGCAGGTTTAGCATTTAGGATAGTGGAGTTTGTGTGTCATCACTTCCCCTCCTGTCCCTCCCCTTCTACAGGCCGTCGGCAAGACTGTGGTGAGAACAAGATGGTGCTGCCCAAGGGCTTTACTCCTGGTAAAGACCTGCACAATTAAACAAGACTGTTGCACTTTTCTTCATTTACTTCCCCTTCCATCTCCTCTCTTTCAGTGTCATCCATCTCAGTGTCTCTCATGTGATGTCAACCTTAAATGACACAACTGCTTTGCTAACAGGGTTATTTGATAGCTTCTACAGGCCATCTGCTCTAATATAAGGCAATACAGTCAGATAGTAGGATTGTTTACTGGCTGACTGTATGTTCAAATTAAATGGAAACCTGGTGATGTTTCACTGCATTTTGCTTTGCAACTAACAGAACTTGTAACAGAACACTGTTTGCAAACACATTTCTGTAACTCATAAGATTAACCTGAGTCTAAATGAACACTTAAACCTTCCTAACAACTATACTAACTAAAACTAACATCAAAACACTTTTACTTATTTTACACTACTTTTAATTAAAGTACTTGCTTACAATGACATATAAGGGTAAATCTTATGAAAACATATCCATTATATTATTTAAATTTTATTATATTATTTCATTTCATTGATAATTGTTATTACTGTAATTATTGTATTCAACTGTAATGCATTGTTTTTTATTTCAATAAGTATACATTATACTACAAAAATAGAATTACAACAAAATGCTAAATGAAAAATACAAAAAACTAATTCTGAATTTGTTTTAAATAAGTACTACCATGTTAGTACCTAACAATTTAATATTTTAGCACCGTTTTAAATGTCATGATGCTAAAAACAGGCCTAAAAGTAGGCTTTTTTTTTTTTTTTAAAGCAAAATATAATGCATTTCTTTTAGATTTGAGGTGAAACACCGCCCTAGACATGCTCTTGACAGGTTTCATAAGACTCTGTAATATTGAATATCATATACTCAAGAGATGTGCCAAAAAAGCCAAAGTGTTCCAGTACAATAGCTTGTTTATGCAGATTGTCTTCTGCTCTGACTTGAATCATTGTGGATCGTTCAGATTTGGTGGCAGACCTGCTGAAGGAGCTGTCCAATCACAACGAGCGAGTGGAGGAGAGGAAGGGGGCGTTGATCGAGCTGCTGAAGATCGCCCGTGAAGACAGCTTGGCTGTGTGGGACGAGCACTTCAAAACAATCCTATTGCTGCTGTTGGAGACACTCGGGGACAAAGACGTCAGTCAAAGCATCGTATAACTTGCATGCTCATTTGGCACATTCAATATAATCTTTAAGTCTTTTACATATCAAGTTGCATTTGTAGGTCTGTATGTATTTATAGTGGTTAGTAATGATTTTTTCTGTCCGATTATTTAGCACACTATCCGAGCACTGGCTTTACGGGTTCTGAAGGAGATCCTGAGGAACCAGCCAGCGCGCTTCAAGAACTATGCAGAACTCACCATCATGAAAACACTAGAAGCCCACAAGGACTCTCATAAAGAGGTTAGAATCAGCCCTCTCATAAATGTAATCTGTTTTAACCTCCAGTCAATTTAAGCAGTACAACTTTATGATAATACTCAAAAATCATTCTTTAGCTAGTATTGTTCTATACGTTGTGATTTACATTTTTATATAGCAGGGGTGAAAATGTAGTAGATTTTCTGTTATAATTTCTTGCAGGTTTTTTTTTTTTTTTTTTTTCATTTATTTAGCTACTATAAAAACTATATAATATTCCTATATATATTACTATATAACTACTTTATTAATAATATCAAAATATTCAATAATAACAATAATGTAAACAATAATAAAACACTTTATTTTACAGTGTGTTACATGTTACATGCAGTTACTATAGTAATATCTATAAATTACGCATAATTACATGCAACTAAACCAAACCCTAATCCTATAGTAAGTACATGTAGTTACTTTAATATTACTCAGTATTTAAATGTATAATTACAGTGTAACAAAGACACCTTAAAATAAAGTGTAATCCAATGATGTGTGAAGGTTAAGAGACAAATTAATAAATGATTATACTGTAATGTTTTGTATGACTTCATTGTAGTAATTCGATCAGATTAAACTTGTTTTGTAGTATATGAATATATATTTTAAACCAAACTCACCATAATATCACTCACATGTTGCCTTTGGCTTGCTCAGTTGGGGATACTTAATTTGATTAATCGATTCAACAGTGCTATTGATCTGCATTACCAAACGTGGATGTTTTACACCAGAAACATACACTGTACTATTTTATTTAATACTGTGAAGCTGCTTTGATACAATCTGTATTGTGAAAAGCGCTATATAAATAAAGTTGACTTGACTTGACTTGACATGTGACCACATTGTTTCTGAGAAATCAAGCTGGCCTGGTGACTTTTTCTTTGGAACAGCCTCATTGCGAGTAAAATGAGCTGATTGGTCTCTTTAATCCTATTTTAAATGCAACACCTGCACATGTGGACACTGAGCACCTTGGTTACATCTTAAGCAAGATGGCCAAACCCAACTCCTATATGAATAAATGAATGAAGTACAGGCCTGTGGAGGATAAGCCCTATGCCAGTTAATTTCCCAAATGTGAAGTAATAGAGCAGTCTGTAGTACTGCGACCTAATCCAAATGAAGTTGTTTTTCTATCTAATTTTCCGTCAGATCTCAGGTTGTTAAATGTTATATGTGCAGGTGGTAAGGGCAGCTGAAGAGGCTGCCTCTACATTGGCTGGCTCCATTCACCCAGAGCAATGCATCAAAGTGCTGTGTCCCATCGTCCAGACCGCAGACTACCCCATCAACCTGGCTGCTATTAAGATGCAGAGCAAAGTGGTCGAGCGCATTGCCAAGGACTCCCTGCAGCAGCTGCTGCCAGACATTATCCCTGGCCTCTTACAAGTGAGTATTTTATGTTGGCAGCTTTTTATGATTTAAAAAAAAAAGTTCATCTCGCAACTTCTGTCAACTTGTTACATTTTTAAATTGCTCTCATTTCCTATACAGTCTCTAGAGTTGTTTTAAATTTCCTACTTCCATCTTATCAGAAAGACATCACTGAATGTCAGTTCGAGTAGTTTGTAAATGTTGGGAGCATAGCCAGCATGCTTTCTTTGTACTTTTACCTCCTGTACTCTTGATTTTGTGTGTGTGTGTGTGTGTGTGTGTGTGTGTGTGTGTGTGTGTGTGTGTGTGTGTGTGTGTGTGTGTGTGTGTGTGTGTGTGTGTGTGTGTGTGTGTGTGTGTGTGTGTGTGTGTGTGTGTGTGTGTGTGTGTGTGTGTGTGTGTGTGTGTGTGTGTGTGTGTGTGTGTGTGTGTGTGAGAGAGAGTGAGAGAGAGTGAGAGAGAGTGAGAGAGAGAGAGAGAGAGAGAGAGAGAATATGCTAATGCCAAAATGGTCTATCTGTCTGCAGGGCTATGATAACACGGAGAGTAGCGTTCGCAAGGCCAGCGTGTTCTGTCTGGTGGCCATCTACTCAGTGATTGGTGAGGAGTTGAAGCCACACTTGGCACAGCTCACAGGTAGCAAGGTATGTTCAAATGCTCTCAAAGTCCACCAAAATGTTCACCCCGTTCAACCTCCTTATCACTAAGTCCTCTATTTATTTGTGTCTCCCATCTGGTTTTAACTGGTCCAAGTTTTTATGTTTTTCCCACTTTCATTGCACCCAGGGTTCATAGCACAATACATTTAAAAAGAACTGGGGGTGAAGAGCTGAATTTAATGTAAACTTTTTTTTCAGGTCACATTACACCTCAAAATCAAATAACTCAATCATGTGGTGAAATATGATGCAGACAAGTTCTGGATAATTTGCATTAAATGCTCCAAGAAAAGTTACAAAACTAAATGTCTTCCTATGTTATGTGTACAGATGTCTAAGTGCCCACTCTTTGCATTTTATTCAGAATATTGACATCTGTGTAGTGCTGAGTATGCTTGCTGCCAGTGGTACATTTGTTGCATCATATTTTGTCAAACCACCTACATTGCCCTTAGAGAAAAAAATAACTTTCTCCTTTTTAGACATGATGCAAAAGTAAATATTAACCCTGACCTTCTAAGATAACACAACTACGGTTGAAAGTGTAAAAAACATGCTCTTATCAGAGAAACCAGGTCTATACATAGGAGTATTAGCATGTGCTGGATTGAAATTCCCCATGTCTTTTATTTCCACAGATGAAGTTGCTAAATCTGTATATTAAGAGGGCCCAAACCATCAACAGCAACAGCAGCAGTTCTTCAGACGTGTCCTCTCACAGCTAGCTGGATGAACTCTAATCAGTGCCCTACATGTGCATTTGGGAACATAGTTGTGCCTCCTCCAGACATCTTTTTTTTTTTTTATTGTTTCATCACAATCTTGCTGGATTTTCCCAGAGAGATGTGTTGCTCACTGCAATCAGACTTTTCTTTTCATCAAGTCCTTGAAACCTCTTAGTTAGTCTCTGTTGCATCTTTCCATCTGTGGAATGTTGAATGTAAAGGGGCTCGAATTGAGGAAAACGCATGCAGATCTTCCGTGATAGGCATTGCTTCCTTAATTTTAGCAAACAGGCTTTCTTCAGCTTCTGAAGAGGTGATTCATTAACTACATTTATTAGTAATAACTTATTGATGTTTGCAAGTGGTGTTAAAGGTTTAGTTGAGTTATTTGGATATTTTAAATGGGCACAGTTGGGTTAACTTATACCCCACTTGAATCTCAGTTGATGCTAGTGGATCATTTGGCTGGCCGAGTGATAAATGTAAAGAAAAGAGAGGTAATTTGTAGGTTTGGCTACAATGACAACCAAAAAAACAAAAGTAGGATTAAAACATTCTTATATTAATTTTTATTTCATGGGACCGCAATACCACATCCCATAATGTTGAAAGTGAAAGCAATTGTGTTGGTTTTATTATAGAATGGATTGTGTGTTAAAAATGTGGGCCTCACTACAGAACACAAGGACAAACTTCTGAATGTAGAGCTTTTCCTTTTATCTTTGAGGGGGGGGAGTGAAGGGTTTCGTAAGTAAACATGCGAGACGTAACGCACACAGTCATTTAAAAAGTTCACGAACACTCAAATGAAGTTGAAAACGTGAGCTGGAGCATCTTCAGTCAAGAAACAATGAATGAAACCGATTTACGCTTTGTTCTTGGAGCAAGAGGATTGTGATGGAAATTTCAAAACTACTATGCCTTGCGTTCCTTTTTCTGTTTAAAAAACTGACAGTTAAGATATACGTGTCCACAGGCGTTCTTACTACGTTGCTAAAGCATGACACTGCTAAGTTCACCACGTGTCTACGACACTAATGATAAACCCTTTCTGGCTCAAGGTCTGAACTCTTTCTTTTTCCTCGTTCATCTGGAGAACATCCATCTGATGTTAAGTGTTTTGTACATACCTTTCAATCATTGCTTCTCACTCCCCCACAAAATTAAGGTAAAGATGTTGCACTCTTTTGCACGTTAACAAATAGCCTGCATGTTTTGATGACATAACCATCCCGTGCTGCCGTGACTGACCTTAGTTTGGCTGTTTGTGAAAACTTGCCATGTCGGCAATCTGGTCAGTCTGTAAATACAGTATTATTATTGTTATTATTAATATGTTGCCCATGTGGGGAAAAAAGCGCAAAAACTCAAATGTGTCTGACAAAGTTGACCAAAATGCCTGTCCTCAGACTGAACCAGACCATATTAGAAATTAAGGACAGACATTTAAAAAGCACCCTACTTTTAGTATTATATACTGAGGCTTGTGGCTTTTATTGGTATGCTAAGTGTGCGTACCCTTGTTTGATTCAGAGTTTCTTTCTTATGGTTTGTTTGATTCAGAGTTTCTTTCTTATGGTTTTTAACCGATTCAGACCATGAACTATCATTTTGGTTTAGACTGGGGTTATTCATAAAATTAATCTGTTTATGAAAGGACAAAGCCAACTGTGAGGATCAACATTGCAAGTATTAAGTTGCCCCTTGGGTTTCCTGAAACGTTGACCTCTAATGTTATTACATCAAATTGTTCACTACGCATGTTAGACTTCGTTTTGTCATTGGACACAGATACACTCTTGTATTTATAAGTTTGTTATTTCATTTTCTGTCCTGTCCCATTGTACAGTTTTTTTTTTTTGTTGTTGTTGTTTTTTTCTTTCCCAAAGGCTTATGATAGATTTACATCAACTTGAGTTTGGCCTAGAAATAAAACAACCAGAAACATGAATTTATTTTGATGACTATTTTAAACCCTAAAATGCATCCGAGTTGACTGTATTTTTGTTGTGGGGCTGTTGAGTGTGCAATCAGCAACTCTGGTATTATCACAATTCATGCACCAGTACATTTATAAACATTCACATGAGATAACGTGTACTCAGTCCTAGTTAGTCCAGTGCCAAAGAAATGAACAGTGTATGTATATGTATATATGTGTGTATATATATATATATGTATATATATATATATATATAATGTGTGTGTATAATGTGTGTGTCCTCTATAGAATTCTCTATATACACACATACATCTATTATATATATTTATATATATATATATATTTATATATATATATATATTTATATATATATATATATATATTAGGGCTGTCAAAAGATTAATCGCGATTAATCGCATCCGAAATAAATGTTTGTGTTTACATAATATATGTGTGTGTACTGTGTATAATTATTTTGTATATATAAATACACACACATGCATGTATATATTTAAGAAATATTTGCATACATATACTGTATATATTTATATATAATTTATATTATATATAAATATAATTTTTTTATATAAAAATTACACATTTTTCTTAAATATATACAAGCATGTGTGTGTATTTACATATACAAATTTAATTATACACAGTACACACACTTATTATTTAAACACAAACTTATTTTGGATGCGATTAATCGCGATTAATCTTTTGACAGCCCTAATATATATATAAGGGTAATATATATATAAGAGGGTAACAGGATAGGATTAAATTAAATCAAAATCAAAAAGGATATATATATATCAATCACATTACGTCCTTATACATTCAATGTCAAAAATGTAATTCTGCAATGCATTAATGGAAATACTATGCAGACAAACATTTATTGTATTAAAATAATCATAAACTACTGTCAAATTATATCATAGTGTATCATACCAAAGGCATGTACACTTCTTTTTTTAAAGCAAAATAGATTATTTTATAATCTTGACAGTTTTTAAGTACGTTTTCATTTGACAGTGATTGTAAGGTTTTCCATCAATACAGATTTGAAAATGTAGTATAAAAGCACATGCGCGTGCACACAAACCTCGCATTGCATAATCTAGTTCATAAAGTTCTGCACGCAACATATGGTTTATCAGCAACTCAGTCTTGACCTTTGATGCCAGAGTCACAGACAAGCCTGTGTGCCAAAACAACTCGGTAGCCGTTTGTTATTAAACGACCGCTTCAGAAAAGTCCGTGAGAGCGTCGGTGCAGGAGGTGACAGAGGATGAAGGCAGAGTGACGGACTCTCTCATGTCACCTGACGACCGTCACGCGGGGATAAAAGACAGTGGACAAGCTGGTTCGTAAAAGCCTTTGTGGCCCTCACGGTCCCCTCGCCGGCCACCACCGTTTGACGACTCATATTTTTGGAGACCAACGTCACCGAACTGTAGAGCATGCTGTTTTGGCACAGCCATCCTGAAACCTTTCAACAACACTCGCAAAATAATTATATAAGGTAAGTACATTGGCGCGAGTAAGTTATAGAGATTGTGTAGTCGTTTTACGTTGTTATTTATTTAACATTTTTCCTGTTTTTTATTGTTAATTATAAAAAACTTCATACAGATTAATATACCTGAGAAGTCTTTCACGAGAAAATTTATGACAAAGCAAGCAGAAAGTCATTAGACAGCGGATTTTTTTTTTTTTAAAGTCAGTTCAATGAAAGTCTCTGAGTCATATTCTCTGCCCTGATTTTGCAGTATTTAGACCAAACTGAGAATAGACTTTTATGTATCATTCTGGATTAATCTGTCCAACATGTTTAGAGTTATTTGTCTGGGTGCATCTCCTGTTTTGTCTGCTTTTTGTTTTTAAGTGTCATTGGTACATACATGTAGTAATAAATTATGCATAATTACATGCAACTAAACCAATCCCAACCCTAAATGTTACTTAATATTACTCAGTACATAAATGTCTAATTACGGTGTAACAAAGACACCATAAAATAAAGTGTAACCGTTTTTTGTAACTGTATTGCAATGTGGTGCTTGGAAATACAAAGGCAGTTTCTGAAAGATTATCATATTCTTAAATTATTGTGTGTAAAGTGTTCTTCAAAGTATCTCAATGAGTTCCATCATGTATACACTTTATTGTTAGTATGTTCACTTGGCATTGAGTTTTGAGCCTCTACTTTATTGGCTTATAGTATGTCCTTTATTTTCCCTCAGAGATGCTCTTGCTCCATTTCTCAAGCATGAAGAGGAGCATCAGTCCACTGAGATCAGACCAGCTCCTTTTCATTATGTGCTTTGTGCAGCCACATCTCCAGCGGTGAAACTCCAGGACGAAACACTCACATATCTAAATCAAGGTATTGTTAAATAGTCTTCTTTTGCTTGTTTAACTTTAGTCAACATTTGAAGTTGCATTCATAGCACATTGCTTTGTCTTTTCATATATGTTCATCTTTAAAGAACCTTTTTTCCCAGCACATATCAGTCTGTACTTTTGACATGATGGTGTAACCGAAAGTTGTTGATGTCTGAAGTCCATGACTAAAGGTGACATGACTAAATGACATGACTAAACATGACATGACTAAAACGAACAACACACTGTATAAAGAGTTACCAAAGCAAACTCTTAAGGAGAATCACAATAAACACTCTTGCTGTAAATGTGATTTTTAATCACTGAAGCAATATTTTTACATTTTATTTTGAGACTTACAGATTATTTTGCTCCTATACATGTACAGTAATTAATTCTGTTTTGTGGACCTTAAAATAATGTAAATCATTTGTGCATTGGCAGTAAAATCAACCATTACAAACTATACTTTCAGTGTGGTTTCTGTTTTTTCCATTTTAATATGTCTTGTTTTAATACACTTTAGGTCAGTCCTATGAAATTCGAATGCTTAATAGGAAACTAATGGAGTGTACAGATATAAGCAGCAAATATGTAAAGGTAGGTTAAATGAATGATGTGTCTTTTTACTATGTGACTGTTACAGTATGCATCACCTGTCTATACACTATAGTTACAGTACTGTTTTATCTTCTCCTCCACATTAGTGGCCATATTTTGTTATTATGGATTACATTAGAGGTTTTGAGGGGTTTTTAGTGCAGACCTAGAGATAAACAAAGATGCTCTTTGAAATAATCTCACATAATTTTTAAAGATTTCAAAATGTAATATTTATATATGAAGAGTTCAGATGCAAAAGCCTCTAAGTGCCATCTGAAATTTGATTAAAAAAAATTATCAAGCTTGCATATTTAAGTTCAATAATTTCACTTAAATGGCAATGCAAATTACCTATTAATTGTCATTTAAGTGAAATTACTTAACTTAAATATACAAGCTTCATAAAAATTATCATTCTAGAGGAAAATTTCAGATGGCACTTAGAGGCTTTTGCATCTGAACTCTTCATATATTTTTTTTTACAGTTTTTAGTTGTTAGTTTATTATCCAACAGATGGCATATTCTAGGTTTGTTTGTTTATTTATTTGTTCAATTGAGACAATACACGTTAATGAACATCAGTATCAAAATACAAAGTGTAAATGTTAATATGTTGGATTTAGCAGTATTGCTAATTTACATCCATAGTATGTCCTTGGAGCGTAACACAAAAAAGCCATTACTAGAAAAAAAACTCAATATTATAAATGAAAAGATACTGTTACACATACAACAAATCCTCAAAGAAACAATACAATATGCAACATACCAAATTAAAAATGTAGTGCAGTCATTTACACAAAATTCATAGTTGACACTTAATTGTAACCATTTGTGGCTGGATTCTTAAATGTGAGCTGTTATGAAATACTAAAGAAAATGCAGACAATACTTTGGTTTTACCCACAGTGACATGTGGTATGCTTTCCTGACATCATACGGTCTTATCCTGTTTCCAGAGCATTGTGCGTGTCGTTTTCCATGACCGGCGGCTGCAATACACAGAGCATCAACAGCTGGAAGGATGGAGGTGGAAACGACCAGGAGACAGGATCTTGGATATAGGTGGAATTTTCCTCATAAATCGCATTTCTAAAATGACCATCTTGCCAAATTTTTTTTTTTTTAAATCATATTGGCATATGATTTACTATGTCCATTTTGTTATGTTCAGATATCCCGCTGTCAGTGGGCATAATGGAGCCTCGAGCCCACCCACTGCAGCTCAACACCATAGAGTTCCTCTGGGATCCTGACAAAAGTGCCTCCGTGTTCATTCAGGTGGAGCATTTTCTCTTTCAGTCTGACCTCTCCACTAGATTTCTGAAGTGAGTATCACTAGCGGTAACTTCTCTGTTTTTTTATATACAGGTAAACTGCATTAGCACTGAGTTCACTCCTAGAAAACATGGTGGAGAGAAGGGCGTCCCTTTTCGCATTCAGATAGACACCTTTGCAGCCAGCGAGCATGGAGAATACACTGAACACATGCGCTCCGCCAGCTGCCAGGTCAAAGTGTTCAAGGTAGAGCACAAAGATAACAGATACACAGTGTGCTTTGTGTAGATGTTAGACTGTGAAATAACCTCAAAGGTGACATTATTATTTTGATGTTACTTAATAGGATAGTTCGCCCAAAAATGCAAAGTCTGTCATTAATTACTCACTCATGTCGTTCCAAACCTGCATGCATTTTTTTTGTCTGTTGAACACAAAAGAAGATAATTTGAAGATTGTTAAGAATCAAACAACACTGGTCTCATTGACTTACATTGTATGGGCAAAAAAAAAAACACTGATATGTTCCACAGAAGAAAGAAGGTCATATGGTTTTGGAACGAGAGAATGTAATGTAAATGCGAGTAAATTACATTTTTGGGTGAACTATCCCTTTAATGCTTTAATTTATATATTTCTTTTCAAGCCGAAAGGCGCAGATCGCAAACTCAAGACTGACAGAGATAAGATTGAGAAAAAGAGTCCTCAGGATAGAGAAAAATATCAATCATCCTATAAAACAACAGTGCTGACTGAGGTAAGACATCTGCCTTGGTAGTATTCGCTACCAAAAATGTCCTCTTTTCATGCAAAGAAAATGGATCTAGATTTATACTGCTCCAAAAATAACAAAAAAACACCACGAGGAAGACCAATTTTTTCTGTCCAAAAAGGCTTGTTTTTATTGACATTATTTTTACTAAGGCTGCATCTGAAATCGCATACTTCACTACTATATAGTATGTGACAAAAGAAGCATGTCCGAATTCACAGTACACATAAAAAAGTATGCAAAAAATCCCGAATTACCTATTTCTTCTGGCGAGATTTTGAAGTGTGCATACGATGGACACTTTACTATCCCATGAGGCCACGGGAGAGGATTTGTGAATGGCGGTGATGCAACACAACCGATGCTGGTAGGTCACATGATAATGTCAACATGGTGAATGTAGTACATACTTTTTTAGCGGTCGTGAGGTAATTACTTTTTCAAAATAAGTGCCTACTCGAGAGTATGCGATTTCGGATGCTGCCCAATAATCTTCCTTTGTAGCTCTCGCATCTCATTTGTGACTATGCTTTACGCTGGTCATGTGATATTCAAAAACCAATTCCATTTGTCGTCAGTTACATCAAATTATATAGACTAATTTTATGACTCTAATGGTGTTTTGGAGTTTGACAGTATAAATTTGGAGCTTGACAGTATAAATCATCACCATCATTGTATAGAAAAGAGCTGTTTTCAAGTGAGGAATTTTCTCGTTTGGTTTACGTATTATTTCAGCTGTAGTAAAAAACGTCATTCTGTTAATGATTGCACTCTTTCAAGACGTCAGACAAACTGAATTTTCCGTTCCATTCTTAAACAGCCATCTGACCTTTTCCTTTTCTTTCAGTGCTCCCCTTGGCCTGAAGCCCCATCCGTCAGCAGCAACACTTCATCTCCAGGTTATCTCAGTGCTCACACTTCCTACAGCTTCCCAGAGGAGTGAGTCCTTATTCAGTATGAAATCACAGCATGATTTTCAGGAGCACAAATATAACTGGCCACTGCTCTCCTGTCTTGTTGCGTTCATAGAAACTGCTCTTCAGACCAGCAGGGAGAGCTACTTCTGCCCAGCTGCTCTGATGTAAGTATGGCGGGCTGCTTAAAAACATTAATGCCGTGCTTTCTTATCTTTATAGGTTTGTGTTTGAGGACATGGATGATGCTATTCTTCTTCTTTTTGCCATTAGCACCTGTTGCCATCGTCCTCCATGCAGGACACGCAGCAGTGGCTCCATCGTAATAGATTCTCCTGTTTCTGCAGGCTCTTCTCTGGCTTCTCAGGTGGGCTGAAATATTCACTGAGAATTGCAACTGTTAGAAATTCTAGTGAACTGCATGCTGCTTTCTGCTTTTTTATTTTTTAGATTTTATTTTAGATTTAATTGAATAATTTAACATTAACATGCTGCTAAACCAAACAACTTGATACTCTGATAAGCATAAAAATACATTGAACACACAATTTTTTGGGTAAACAGTTGATTGTGAACTGTATTGAATGAATTATATAAAGTTTTGAGTCAGAAAGATATATATATATTGTGTATATATAGCCTATTGTAGCAAGGATGCATTAAAGGGGTGGTATAATGCCCTTTTCACAAGATGTAAAATAAGTATTTGATGTCCCCAGAGTGTGTATGTGAAGTTTTAGCTCAAAATACCCCACAGATATTTTTATATAGCATGTTAAAGTTGTCACTTTTTGAGGGTGAGCAAAAACGCACCGTTTTTGTGTGTGTCCCTTTAAATGCAAATGAGCTGCTGCTCCCACAGGGGGCGGAGCTTCAAGAGCTCCTGTCCTTTTACCTCACACACACATGCACTGAAAATTTCAAAACCTTTTAGCCTTTTATGTTCAAACTGAAGTCAGACAGTGATGGAGAGATTCAAGAAGAAGTGACAACATGTAGACAACATTTCTGAATGGTTAGTTGATGAATTTATGTAGCTTATGTGTAATTATCTTCTAGTCATTGATTAGCATATTCTGTCTTGATAATCTATAAATTGTGTTCCGGGGGCGGGTTTATGTAAATTTTAGGGTTGGTGATGTCACTAACCCGGGAGGAATGTCGTGTGGTAGTCCTTAAAAAGCAATTTCCGTTTGTTGTAGTCCTTAAAAAGCAATTTCTTTAAAAGCAAATGTCTCCCTTTGCTCTGAACTTTGAGCGTTGTAACTTTGCAGATGTTGTTTATGCTCAAACAGCAACATTACAAACTAACTAAAGTTAGAAAAGTGAAATCATAATCAACCACCCCTTTAAATTGATCAAAAGTAGTATTTATAATGTTTCAAAAGATTTATTTTGAACTTTCTATTATTTAAAGAATCTTTAAAGAGTTTCTACAAAAATATTAAGCAATATTAAACTGTTTTTAACATTGATAGTAATAAGAAATTTCAATAAAAAATCTTGAAACCAAATCAGCATATTAGAATGATTTCAGAAGGATCATGTGACACTGAAGACTGGAGTAATGATGCTCAAAGTCCATCACAGTAATAAATTACATTTTAAAAATGTATTAAAACAGGAAACAATTTAAATTATAATAATTTTTTTCAATATTAAGTAATAAATGCAGCCTTGGTGAGCACAAGAGACTTCGTTCAAAACATTCACAAAATCTTAACAACCCAAAACTTTTGAATGGTACTGTATTTGAAACAGTCATTGTGTTGACTATGTTTTAATTAAAAATGTCACGATTTTAAATATTAGACTACTATATGAACAGCTTTGTTAATGTTTCAGGTTCCGATCTGCTAAAAATGAGTAGAGAAGACTTCATTCAGATTTGTGGTCCTGCTGATGGCATCCGTCTCTTCAATGCAATCAAAGGAAGGTGAGCTGCGTCCCTAATCAAACACTTCCGATTCACCCTAATATGTGTCCTGTCTAAACATGTACTCAACACTGTCTGCGCCAATGTTCCGCAGGTGTATACAACCACGTCTCACTGTCTATATATCCCAGCTGCAGAACAGGAACCAACCCCACACCAAAGCAGAGGGTGATGATGGTAGGAGACCATCATATCCATTATGATATGTATGACATGCAGTTACATTTATACTTAATACTCTTAATTGTTTTTGTCTGTAGTGTACCATGCCCTCTACCTAGAGGACCTAACTGTCCTTGAGCTCACTGAGAAGATAGCCAATCTATATAATGTTCCCTCACAGCAAATCCATCGTATATACAGACAGGGGCCGACGGGGATCCATGTCTTAGTTTCAGATGAGGTAAGAGGACAGATAGTGCTTTAAATTGAGTCAGGACATTCCAGAGATTACAGAACTCAAGAACTGTTGGACAAATAGTAGCACATTTACTCTACCATTTCAAGAGTTTGGGGTTTTTAAGAGCTTTGTCAATGTTTTAAAAATTTTTAATACATATATTAAGCTCGCCAAGGCTGCATTTGTTTGAAAAAAAGAAAGAAAGGAAAAAAAAAAGAAGTAATATTCTGAAATAATATTTGAAAAAATTATTTTATTATATTTTGAAATGTAAATTATTCTTGTGATAATTTTCAGCATCATTACTCGTGTCTTCAGTGTCACATGATACTTCAGAAATCATTCTAATATTCTGATTTGGCGCTCAAGAAACATTTCTTATTATTATCAATATTGAAAACAGTTCTGCATAACTGCATAATTATTTTTGTGGATACTGTGATACATTTTTCAAGATTCTTTGATTAATAGAACATTTAAAAGAACAGCATTTTTTGAAATAGATCAAAAATGTAACGCATTCAAAGCATCCTTGCTGAATAAAACTCAATTTCTTTCAAATGAAAAATCTTTTTGACCCCAAAGGTAGTGTACATTTGTATATCGGGAGGTATTGGCCATGTAACTTTTTTGACATTTTATTTCTAGGACTAGTTTACCAATAAATTAAATGCTTTGTCATCATTTCAAACCTGAATGACTTAAAACATAAAACACAAAAGGAGATGTTTAGCAGAATGTTGACACTGCTCTTTTCCATACAGTGACCAGGGGCTTTTAAACTCCAAAAATAGACAAAAGGCACTATAGACTTAGTCTGTAGCAACACTCTTTTCCTCAAAATCATTACCAAAATAAGTTACTGATTGTTAAAATAGATTAGAGTGCCAGAAAATACAGTATTCCAGGTACACGCTGTTAAAAAGAATCACAAAGGTGTGTTCTAATGCATTCAGGTCACTCTACATATATTTGGCTTTTTCAGATGGTGCAGAACTTTACAGAGGAGACTAGCTTCATTATCAGCACTATGAAAGGTAACTTCATGGACATGACATTTTTATCTTAACTATACAAATTTAGCCTCATGTTTATCAAGCTGGAGTTATGGGGTGAAAATTGCCATTGCACAAAAGACCTGTTCAGAAGGCTAAATATTTGATGACTTTACATTAAATGCAAATACATTGATAAGCAGGAATTCTATATAATACATACAAATCACAGGTAGCTTTTGGTTGCGTCACACTTCTGACTTTCATGGCTCACTGAACAGGCAACTGTTAAAAAGTCTTCAGACTTCTAGGAATGACTTTGAAAAACAAAAGACTATTTAAAACAAAAAACATCACTGAAATAGTCACAGTATGTGTCTGAATCTCTATTCACACTTCATAATCATATGTGGTTAATATTGGCTACGTTTTTTCCTGTGACGGCAGATGAAAGTAATGATGGCTACCATGTTGTACTGAAGTGACCCGAGTATGTGACTACTGGAGCATTGCAGGTGCCTTTAGCTTATTTTCACAGTTTCATATCACATAGTGGAATGTGAAATTAATAAATGTGGATGATTTTATTTTTTATGATGTAGATGACTGTTCCGTATTTTAAAGAGAGAATGTTGTGAAGGGATTTGGCGTAAATCAATTAAAATATTAATTATTTTATGTATTAAGTCAAGTCATGTCCAGTTTGTAAATTTGTTTTATAGTAATTATTTTTTATCATGTTACAGTAGTATTTTGGCAGTATTCTTTTCAAACCATCATCACACTTTTTTTCTATTTTCTTTAGTTTTATTATTATATACCAAATAGCATAGACCTGATTTGCTGTGCTGATGGCCTAACCAAAAATAAACACAGACAGAATTTTATATATTTATTTATATATTTAGAAACTTCCAAAATGTGTCCATTTGAATGCGTCTCATTTGATGAAGTTTGCATCATTGATTCTGTCATTTTCCTGTTTATTACTGTGAAGTTACAATACAGATATTGGTGTTCATATTAATGTTGCAATGATAGACAAACATGGAATTACATTGGTGCTTTTGTTCAGACTGAGACTGAGTCACAGACTGAGATAAAGTCTAAATAAAGTCTTTGCTCAGGATATTTTATTGCTTTGCTTTTTTTATCACAATGCTTTTGAGGTTTGTATGTTTGTAACTGATTAATGATTGTGTATTTCTCAAAGCTTTTGTACGAACTGTACGATAGCACCTGTTTGTTTGTTGAACTTATCTTGATTGACCTTGCTGCTTGATAACCTTAAAAAAATATTTTACAGGAAAAAATAAATAAAACTTTTGTATGGTAAATGTCCTTGTCATAAATGTAATGTGTATGTTTGAGTGTTGCAAAGACATGTTTTATTTGTACCCTAGTTTTCAGTTACACTAACAGTGTGTGGTCACACCTGCCACATCAAGTACAAAAGTAAGCTTTAAAGTTTATACTATGTGTGTATAGCTGTTTAACAAATCAGCCATCCTTTTTGTTTGATTGACCGTACAAATCATTTCCTTGGGTCGTAATGTGTATCAGTAGGTTGTCTAGGTTCAGCTTGTGAAATGCGTTGGTTATGAAACAGTTTATTGACAAAAGCCTTTGGTTTCTACTCAGATTCTCTTCCAATTCCTCTGTAGTCATGAGGTCAGTGTAGTTAAGTGAACTTGTAAGGGTGACTTTGTGTGTGTTAGTCATGACGTGGATAGCAGCACACTTCAGTGAGCAGCACTGAATCCACAGTGCAATTCCCAAACCCTGTAGCATCCAGAGAAAAGAAAAAAAACACTTAGCAACACATGCAAAAGACCATTAAATGCAGTTATTTATATATTTTTTTTAATATCATTTTTTAAAATGTGTTTACTGTGAGCACTGCTGTCGTTTAGAAAGTAAACTCTTTCACACTCGGTTATTTAACTTGTCTAACAGTGTGCAGTGGTGAACATTCAAGCACAACAGAATTCTATAATTTCTGAACATTTCAATTTTCAAAATGTGTTGTTCGTGATGGAAATGTCGCCACAACAATCGTGATTTGCGTAAAACTTTTAAAATATATATTTTTCACAACATAGTTAAATGTTTATTTTATTCTTTGTTCAGGTTGTCATGATTAAGAAAATGACTTTTTGATTTGAAATTAAATCACGAAAATCACAAGGAAAATCAGTACGTGCCAGGTGCGCACATTTGAACTATCAAACGCTATATTATAAACACGGTTAGTGATCCACAGGCAAGTGTGAATCTCGATAAATCGATCATCCAGTTAACAATTAGAGAGTGTCAATGCTTCACGCTTCATTATGTACAGTACCAAATAAATTATTAATATTCACTACTTAGCATCTTGTTTAACATTTTACTACTGAAGAAACATAAGATACCAAACAAACAATACAATTCCAAGAAGTCCAATTAGCAGCAAACTGGAAAAATAAAAAACGTAAACATAAATAAACAAAAAAAGAAATTAAATTCATAAAATATTACACATATTATCATAAAAAAGACCTTACGCATGTTTTTTGCTATGCATGAGTCTTACAGATTTGAAGAAAATCATTAAATCTTTATGAAAAAGAAAGAATGTGCGAGGATTCTTAAAGCATCTGCATTTATGTATGAAGTAATTAGCCAACAGCACAATCCCAGACGGTACACATCTGGTCCACGTGGATTCCACACGGTCCAGATGTAGGCCGGATCTGGGCCGACACTATGTTGCTGTCTGGGACATTGTTAGTCAAAAATTCACCATCATAATTTAGACAAAAAGACAAATATTTTCTAGTTTTAAAATCAGTAAGGTATTTCAAATTTAACCAAACATAAAGGTCATCCCAGAAATTGCATATGTTCCAACGACTCTATCGGCTTCACAAAAGGTGCACTCATTACAACCCAAATTAAATCTGTGTCTGAGGAACTCATTACAAGGATAAATATAATGAATCATTTTAAACTGAACCTCTTTTACCTTTGGTAGAATGGGGAAAGTTAGAATTCTAATTTGAACTACTTTATCTTTAAGAAAATCAAAAACAAGAGGTCTATTTCTAACTTTAGAAGGCAAAGTCTCTGTATTTATAAATGTTCTTAAAACTTTAATTTTACAGCTCTCCACTGTAAAATTAAGACCAGAGATGAAATTACTCAGTCTTGGAATCACGGGTATAACAAATGCACCTTTAATCACCTGAACTAAACCATAAGGAACAGCTTTTAACAAAGACACAATTAATTTCCGAGTATAAATGATACAGTGAATAAGGGTAGGCGACGATTTCGAACACAGCAGCAAGGTCTTGAATATTTTTAATCAGGCATATTACGAGTCAGTCAGCTAAGCGTAGGACCCCACGTAGCACGCACACACACGTGTTTGTGTACAGCCATGGCGGACATGCAGATGAAGATTCTGCGCAAGAAAATTCAGAAGAGAAATGAAAAAAATAAACAACGGAAACTTCTCAGATCTCAGAAGGAAGAAGAAGAAATCGGCGGAGGTGATTTTTCACTTTTGTTGTAAAGATGAATGTTACGTAAACTTCATTTAGGCGTTATCTCGGATCCACCATGTGATAATCACACCGCTTTAAAATCCATTCGTAAAGTTTTGTCTTATAGTTCAGTCAGTTGTGTTTAACTCAGCACGACATCAATAAATAAATAAATAAATATAAATAAACCGTAATTATGTTGATAAGGGACACGTTAATCTTGAGCAACATGTTAACGTCGCCGTCAATGCATTAACTCTTCATATTGAGTGTACATGCTCTTTCCTGAAATATGCTGTGTGTGTTTCTTATCTGGCAGAGGTGAAGGTTGTGCTGGAAGAAGCTGATGTGACCACTGATTCTGCTCCAAAAATCACTGAAGAGCAGAAGCAGCAAAGTATCTCCACCGAGGGTGGCGAAACCTCACAGAAAACCAAGAAGAAAAAGAAAAGAAAACTGAATGGCACAGGCGACTCGACATCCAGTGAGTGTTTAATGTTGCTGTGAATGTAATGTATCGTTATAATTATTCAAATGAATGCAAGTATTTGACATGTATACACATACACTCTTATAGGTGTGAAAAAGGTCAAAAAGCAGGATGAATTTAAAGAGACAACAGAAGCTTCAGCTACAGAAGAGCAGCAAGAGAGTGATGAGAAACAGGAGGAGGAATGTGCGGAGTCTGTGAAGTTTTCAGAGAATGGAAATGAAAAAGAGGGATCAGCTGAGGAGGATGAGAGTGATGAAGATGGACCACAGCTTCCTTCTGGGCTGACAGGTAAACATGGCACAGCCATCAGTCATATATTGTTTAGTTTAGTCATATATGGTGTTTAATGGTTTAGTTTGTCTAGTTATCTGCTCATTTAAGTGCGAATCTAATATCCGATCGATTTGGCTAGTTTTAGGAAAAACTTTCCAGACAGTTTTGTTTGACCAGTTAAATAAATTACTGTGCATACATGTGATTGAGTTACAAAATAAGAGATTCATGTGTTATTGCTCGTTAAAAAAAAAAGCTAGCATGGTAATGTAATCTTAAATTCACAGAAGCTTCTTTTATTCAGTTAAAGGGTTAGTTCACCCAAAAATGAAAATTCTGTCAGTAATTACTCACCCTCATGTTGTTCCAACCGCGTAAGACCTTCGTTCATCTTCGGAATATAAATTAAGATATTTTTGATTAAATCTGAGAGTTGTCTCACTCCTCCATAGGCTTTCAGAGGGACCGAAACTTGCTGGCCCAGAAAAAATATTAAAGAGATCGTTAATATAGTCCAAGTGACCACAGTGGCTCAATCTTGAGTTTATCAAGCGACGAGAATACTTTTTGTGCGCAAAAACAAACAAAAATAACGACTTTATTCCACTATTCATTTCCTTCTCTCTGGGCCTCTAGTTGGTTCACGTAGTGTTTTTGCGTAGCGCGTCTGTGTTACAAGTCACCACGTAGGCTCACAATTGGCCGAAGCGGGTCATGTGTGTGATGCGTGATGACGTGTAACACAGACGCGCTACGCTTAAACACTACGAGGCCCAGAGAGAAGGAAATGAATAGTGGAATAAAGTTGTTATTTTTGTTTGTTTTTGCGCACAAAAAGTATTCTCGTCGCTTGATAAACTTAGGATTAAGCCACTGTAGTCACTTGGACTATATTAACGATCTCTTTAATAACTTTTCTGGGCCAGCAAGTTTCGGTCCCTCTGAAAGCCTATGGAGGAGTGAGACAACTCTCAGATTTCATCAAAAATATCTTAATTTGTGTTCCGAAGATGAACGAAGGTCTTACGGGGTTGGAACAACATGAGGGTGAGTAATTACTGACAGAATTTTCATTTTTGGGTGAACTAACCCTTTAACTGGTGAAATGCTTTATTTAAAATTCAAAATAACCATTTAAAATGCTTTTCTTTATAAACCAATTAGACTTTTTTGACAAGTGAATTAATTAAATTAAATTACTGCACATATATCTGTAATTGAGTGACAAAATTATAAGAGATGCATGTTTTATTACTAAAGATAGATAATCTAATCTTAAATTCACAGAAACTTCTTTTCAGTTATCTGGTGAAAAAAACAGTTCTAGATTGTGTTTTGCTTTACTTGAAATGCAAAATTACCATTTGAAATGTTTTGCTTTATAGTAAATAAATCAATTTATTTAACTTTCTTTGAAAAAGTGAATTAAAAGTGACAAAATAAGAGATGCATGTTTCATTACTAGTAAGATAAGTCTATCTTAAATCCACAGAAGCTTTTATTCAGTTGGTAAATATATATATATATATATATGTATGTATGTATATGTATATATATATATATATATATATATATATATATATATTAGGGATGTAACGATACCCTCATGTCACGATTCGATACATATCAGGATACTGAACTCACGATACGATATTATTGCGATACTCCAAGACATATGATTAAAGGTTAACAAAAAATATACTGTTTATTAAAATCCTTAATTTGATATTACATTGTGGGTGTAAATTAATAGGCTTGGACTTGGTGCTGAAACCCAATGCACAGGACAATAGTGACACCAGAATAAAAATATTGATGATTCTGAAGCTGAAAATACAGAATTATTTTAGATGAATATGCTTGCACTCTTTCACAGACTAGATATATTTAAAATAATGTAGTGTTTACTGGTAACATAAGACATTTGGCATTACCAGGACCCACAAATATTCCCCCATTGTATTATTATACATTATATTTAGAAGTTTAATGTAGTACTGAGACTAAAACTCGAAACTTGAAATTCTCACTCAGTAATTTTTATTTTGGGAAAAATATACACAATACATATTGTCACCATACATATATATATATATATATATATATATATATATATATATATATATATATATATATATATATATATTATTTATTTATTTATTTCAATTTAATAATCTTTTGGACAAGTGAATTAAATACAAAATGACTACATATTTGTAATTGAGAGACAAAATTATAGATGGTTTATTAGTAGTAAAAACATAATTTAATTTGAAATCTACAGAAGCTTTTTACTGTTGTTGCTTTATTTGCAATGCAAAATAACCTTTCAAAATGTTTTTCTTTCTAAAAATAAACCAGTTTGTTAGGCATTTATTTGAATTTTTCCAATTAACATGAATAGGTAACGATTGTAACTAGGATTTGTTTCCCTCACTGGTGACTTTCTCAGGTGCGTTTGAGGACAAGTCATTTGCATCTTTGGCAGAAGTGGTCAGTGAGAATTCACTGAAGGGAGTGAAAGAAATGGGCTTTGAAACCATGACAGAGATCCAGCACAAGACCATACGCCCACTGCTGGAGGGGAGGTGAGTCTGCAGTGCATCAGAGATGGCAGGATACTGTGGGACGGTAATTATCACGTTTATTTAGTTGTCATATTGATGTTTGGGATGTGTGCTCATTCTTTTCCAACAGAGACGTGTTGGCCGCAGCTAAAACAGGAAGTGGTAAAACACTGGCTTTCCTGATTCCCTCCATTGAGCTTATCTACAAACTCAAATTCATGCCCAGAAATGGTGAGTGCACACTGAATGTATTGGCTTTTTCTGATTGTTATAGTCCTTTCTTAGTGGAGATGTCATCCAAACCTGTAAGTTTGACATAACTGTGGTCTGTTTCCCAGGGACTGGAGTTGTCATTCTGTCTCCCACTCGTGAGTTGGCTATGCAGACATACGGTGTGCTGAAGGAGCTGATGACGCATCACGTGCACACATACGGCCTCATCATGGGAGGAAGCAATCGTTCTGCTGAAGCCCAGAAACTCGCTAATGGAGTCAATATCCTGGTTGCTACACCTGGCAGACTTCTCGATCACCTGCAGGTAAGGCCTTTTACTGTGAACAGATTGGCCACATGGGTCTGTACCGTATACTTGACCTCGCTATTTCTCTCCACAGAACACGCCTGGATTCATGTTTAAGAACCTTCAATGTCTGATCATTGACGAGGCTGACAGGATTCTGGAGGTTGGCTTTGAGGAAGAACTTAAGCAGATCATCAAACTACTGCCTAGTAAGAACCAATGACTTACCTGATCAACCTGACATCACTTCCTTAAACCAGGGTTCCTGTTGGTCCTTAAAGTATTAAGACTTTTGTCCTATTTTTGTAAGCAGTAATCGTGATATGGCTTAATTTAAATATGAAACATTAAAAGGCTGTGAGTGAATTAAATAAATGTCAGCACTGCACGTTCAAAGTCATAACATGACGATTGCTTATTGATCTACTGTTGATTAATTATGACAATGTTTACTTTATGGTGTGTTTATATTGTAGATAGTTGTAAGGGTGCATATTTTATCTCCATCTTTTTGAATGAGCAGCTGGAAGTAGTAAAGCATAGACATTTCAAAACATTAGTCTCATTGTACTTCGGGATTGTTTATAATTTAAATTCCCACACAATGCATAAAACTATTTTTTTCTGGATTTTACAATGCATAAAACTATTTTTTTCTGGATTTTATTTTTGTTTTTTTGATTATACAAACTCAATTTTAACACATACATTCAACAAACTCTTGTCAAGATAGCTTGATAGATTTTAGTAGTATTAGCACCAAAATCCTTTTAGTACCTTTCTATAAAGGAGGTATTATTAGTGTACCAGCAAAATCCAATATCAATCAACCCATAAATATTACTACATAAACCAGTTTCAGTACATACTTATACAATGAATAAAACACCCAGTATGCAACCATTTTAATCCATGACATTCAGTTCAGAAATCATAACTTGGATGGTGTGGATTTTATGCTTGACAAATATTTCTCTTTCTCTAGAAAAAAGACAGACCATGTTGTTTTCAGCAACACAGACACGGAAGGTGGAGGATCTGGCACGAATCTCCCTCAAGAAGGAGCCGCTGTATGTTGGGGTGGATGACAACAAAGACACGGCCACTGTGGAAGGACTTGAACAGGTAAACTGCCCTTTATCAGCAGCCATGGGTCATGTGTTGTTGGTGTAAAATATTTGAGTTTCACTTGAATTATTTGATTATAAGCATGTGGTGTGTTTTATTTTTAGGGATATGTCGTATGTCCTTCGGAGAAACGTTTCCTGCTGCTCTTCACGTTTCTGAAGAAGAATCGTAAGAAGAAGCTGATGGTGTTCTTCTCGTCCTGCATGTCTGTGAAGTACCACTATGAGCTGCTTAACTACATTGACCTGCCCGTCATGGCCATTCACGTGAGTCATTGAGCATTTATGCAGTTTGATGAATGCTTTTTAAAGTCTTACATTTAGTTGTATCATATTTAAGGCCATAATTAGGCCAAAAAAGTCTTAATTGTCATTTCAAGATATCTTAAATCTGGCTTAATGGGAATATTAAAGGCTCTGAATTAACTGGTGCTGCTGCGTGACTCGTGGTTTCAGAGCAGGTCACATTTTATATTTATGAAATATATAATTATAATTCTAACTTAATGTTTTCCCTTTTCTTAAAAATGTTTTAAAGGCTGAAAAAGATTTATTTGTGTCAAAATTGGTATTATTTGAACTGTAAACCCATATGGTATTAATTTTATCTATGCAGCTATTTAAAAAAAAAAAGGTCTTAAAAGCCTTAAAGTTGATCTTAAAAACCCTGAATTAACCTAATTTTGTTTTCATGATTTTTCAGGGGAAGCAGAAACAGACAAAGAGAACCACAACATTTTTCCAGTTCTGTAATGCAGACACTGGCATTCTCCTCTGTACGGACGTGGCTGCCAGAGGTCTCGATATCCCGGAGGTGGACTGGATTGTTCAGTACGACCCACCTGATGATCCAAAGGTACAGCAGTCATGCCCCTTAGTCCCTGGTCATTTAAAATGTGTGTATTTGTTTTTTAATATATGATTTTTTTGGTTATTTTAGGAGTACATTCATCGTGTCGGGCGAACAGCTCGTGGTATTAACGGCAGAGGACATGCCCTCCTGATCCTGAGACCAGAGGAGCTTGGCTTTTTGCGATTCCTCAAACAGGCCAAAGTATTACATCTCTATTGTTAATGTTTTATATTGGCATTCAGTGCGTGTCGGCTTTGTATGGTCATGACAAGAGTTGAAAAACTCTATAAAACTTACACGTAGTTAATAAGCTGTTCAACATGTCAAGATGCCTGTCTTGTGTTCCTCTAAAGGTCCCTCTGAGTGAGTTTGAGTTCTCCTGGACTAAAATCTCAGACATTCAATCTCAGGTGAGATTTCATATTCAGTCGAATTGAACTAAATCTCGAACTCATTTAAAATTGAATCCCTCTGAAAGCAAATAAACCTGTTTAAAATCATCTTGTCTTTTTCAGATGGAGAAGCTGATAGAGAAGAACTACTACCTTCATAAATCAGCTCAGGAGGCCTACAAATCCTACGTCAGAGCTTACGACTCTCATTCCCTCAAACAAATCTATAACGTAGAGACACTCGACCTCCCGAAGGTGGCGATGTCTTTTGGTTTTAAAGTGCCGCCTTTTGTGGACCTCAGTATCCTTTCAACACTGAATTACAGTGAATCTTCTTGCATGTGGAACTTGTTAATCATGGAATTGTCATTGTACATGCTAGTTTGTTTTTTGAAAGAAGTCTTATGCTCAACACAGCTGCATTTATTCTATGAAAAACCCAATTTAATGAATCTTTGCTGAATAAAAGTATTAATTTTCTTTCAAAAATAAATATTACTGACCTCAAACTTTTGAACAGTACTGTAGATCAGTACCAAGCATTTATAGTATATTCATAAGTTGAGTCCTCTGACATTGCAGTGTTTGGTTCTTAACCGTTCGCTCTCAGACGTTCACAGCAGTAAAGGGGTGAAGATGCAGAAGCGAGGTGGCGGCGGAGGCTTCGGCTACCAGAAATCTAAGAACGTCCACAAGGCCAGGATCTTCAAACACGTCAACAAAGGGAGGGGAGACGGCAGACAGTTCTCACGCTGAGATTAAGATGAATTTTTCCTGTTGTGCACCTCTTTTGATCTATATGGAGTAACTATCAGACCACACCATTGTCATTTTTAGTTACTTGTCCTGAAATGTGTGAGAAACTGATTAGTCTGCATTCCATGTCTGTACAGAAATCTGCTTTCAGAGGACATTATATTGTTAGATAGGTAAATTTCTATTGTTACCCACCCAACTCATTAAACATTGAAAATTTAGTGAATAATTGCTGTCTGCTCTTTCCATACAACCTTAGTAGCAACTACGGCTGTTTGAAGGGTTCAAGACCTTGATAGATCAGCCTATTGATTTTTATTCATGTATTTGTTCTGAAATGACTTGACAAGTAATGTTAAATGCAACAGAATATTGATTAAAATTTTATTTAAAGAATTTTCCAAACCATTTATCATGGATTTTAAAGAACAGCCATTTTAATTTATGCACTAATATAATAAACAGTAATGCAAAGTTCTAAAACCTATTAAATGCCACACAACAAATTTTTTGAGACAACAAATTAATTGAACTTTCCAAAGCTATTGGCCTTGTAATGTTTTTTTCTTTATTTAAATGCATTTTGTGCTTATGAACAAAGCTGGCCAACAGCACAGACTTAAATATCATTTACTGGTCAAATTAAAACCAGCACACTAATATCACAATATTCATGAGGTTGTTTGATTTTATGTTCAGTATTTTGTTAAATATGTTGTAAATGTTCTATGTATTGCCCATTTCCTCAGCTCTAGTGGCCATAAGGGCTGTTATCATTTAGTTGGAGTCAACTGACCACTCAATAATCTTTAAATTGCGCACAAGAACTGTAAGTCTCAGCAAGTAGTTAATTCTCCTTTAATGTGTTTTGGTCTTATGGCAGCAGATTTTTATAAACACTTTACAAAAAGAAAGGTGATTAGCAAGATAATTTGTGTTATATACATTATGGGTTTAAAGAAAAAGACATCAAGGCACAAAACATTTCCAGTTTAACAGTAAATTAGATAATGTATAGAACAATCTAGGCTAACACACACATTCTGAACAGCAGAGTGTTTCAGTCCGAAAGCAGATGTGATACCAGCATGAGGCTGCGGTACAATGAAATATCAACATCAGGGAATGTGTGTGTTTTGAAGTGCTATTAGGAAGTTTGTGTATTGAAGGGGTGTGTGTGCTTGTCCAGCTGTTACGATGCTCCCTTTGCCCTCAGTTTAGACAACAGCATCTCATTCTTGCGGCACTCCTGAAACAGACAAGGCCGTGCATTTTATGAATCCGTTTCCTCAATCCAGAATATCAATCAATAGATTAATGTCTACACCCTATGTGGGAAGAGGGGGGGACATTTTTGTTGTTGTGAGTATTTACCTCTTTAAAGTCTTTGACGGTTTTAAAGTAGAGTCTCTGTTTATCCAGCAGCTCCAGATATTCATCATTCAGCTGATCTCTGCGCATCTTATTCTCCTGTCTTTTCTTTTCCATCTTTAAGTGCATAAATACACATTAGAAAACCACAATAATGCAATTCATGTTCCTGTCTGAGGGGGAAAACCACATAGAGTGGAATTAAACCAATTCATATGCAAAATGGAAATAAATGAGCAAGAGTAGCAAGTTTTGTACCTTTATGCGGCTCTGTTTGATTCCTTCCACAATTTGCTCCATCTGTCTGAGAAACTGTTCTTTACTTCCTGATGAAGCCATGGCCCTAAAACATACATACACTTTACTCACATGTACCTGTGCCTTCAGGAAAGGAAATTAATTTTAAAGGCTCTTGCTGTAATATTGAGAAACTCCTACATAGATCCTAGAGCTTTATTTGATACTCACTGCTGGAAATGATCATGTATGGAGTTCAGGAGATTAACCTGTGAAAGAAAAGAAAGTCTCTTCCACTGCACATCCTTTTAAACACTACACTCTGATTATAGAGTCTGATTCCAAGAAAACATTCCCAATAGCACAGCAAAACAAAGCCGATACCTCCTTCTCCAGGTAAACCTTCTTGTCATCCAGGGTGTTGTAGAGCGTGAAGAACTGTTTTGTCTCTTTGTGTGTTGCAGAAACTGAAAAATACCAAATGATCCATTAAAGAGTGCTTAATAAAGCTGTAAGCCATATTACAACGGGTTTGACTGCGGCCCATCCAATCAGATCTATCAATTATATAGCCAACATCTTAAAGTTGCAATATAATGGAAATAGCGAGATCTTTTGTATTGTGACGTACATCCAAGTAAAATGGATTAGTGAGAAAAAAACATGCATTTAGAAAACAGATAGGGTGAATTTTTACTGTCATGCTGACTTTAAATACAAACACCTTGGCTGTAGAGCTCAATGAAGCGTTTCTGATACTGGGTCAGCTCAGCTCTATTGGGAACCTCGTCAATCTTTCGCTGCAGGATGGCGATTTCGCGATTCCTCTTAGCCTGTAGGGGGCAGTAGAGAAAAACACGAGTGTGAAGAATCTCTTGCAATTTTCTGAGAAAAAACATCAGTTCAACTTGACCTACCATGAGCAGACGAATCTTCTGTAGTTTTTCTCGGTCTGTAGTGTACTGCTGATCAATCATCACATTCATCTCCTACAAACACACATGCAGAGGATGAGTCCGAGAAACGAAACTAGACTGACACAGACCGGCTCCGGTCTAAAACTTTGGCACACCCACTAAGAGAATTGTTTCAAAAAGGTAGGCAGCCTTCTGCGATACTTTCTTTATGTTCTGGAATTTTTAAAGACTTCAGGACTGTGTGACTGTTGATGGTGTTAATGTGTCGAATGGCGTTCAATCCGCCATAAAACCCATAAAAAAAGAAGATACCTTCTTTTGGCCAAATACTAAGGCAGCAATCCCCAAAGCATTGAAAGAGGCAAGATAAAAAAAAAATATCCAAGATGGTGGACAAAGTGAGGTATTGATTAAAAAAAAAAGCTATATCTAATTAAAACTTTTGGGGTTTTATCCAATATTTGTGTGTGCTATGTATGATTATATTTGAGACTGTCACCGGCACCTTCTTATCATCTCCTTCGTCTCCAGATTCCAGCTTCAACTCTTCAATTTTCTGCTGCAGACGGGTCATTTCCTCCTATACACACACATAACCGTTAATGAAAGTCATGTCTTTAACATTACTCACTAAAACAGAAAAAAAAAAAAAAGTTAATGCGACATGTTGTTATTTTAACGTACGCGGCAATGTGAGCGGAACATTTGCTCTTGATGTTTCAGGTTTTCATTCATGGTCACCAATGCACGAAGTTTCTCCAGCAAGCTAAAAGATAAAAACAAACATAATAGTTAAAAAAGCACAGACACTGACACTTCATAAGAATCATCATGCTTTTTGGCTTTCAACTTTGAGCAAATGAAAAGTGTGAAGTGAAAAATTTGAGTTTCCAAACTTTCAGTCAAGTTTCTCAATTGATTTCAATACACTTTGGTGTCAGTGTGATGCTAAGCTATATATCTGAACAATATATCCTACATTTATCATTGTTTGGTGAATTTCGCATAAGGGCGAAAGATTTCCCCACACAGATTTCGCATCAAATTCAGATTGTCGTGTGAAATTGCACTATTACACTATTGACAATCAACAATGAATTTCGATTATGTGACTGTCATAAGAATTTCACATTATCTTACCTAACTTTTGGAACTGCCTTTATGTCAGGAATGTATGATACATTTTAAAATGTCTAACCAGATAGCTCAGATAGCTCACTAGGTTTTAGAATCAAGTGTCTGAAATCTAAAATGTCTTTGAGAAAAAGGCTGCATCCGAATATACTGCTCATAACATGAAAATAAGTATCCAAAAAGAGTAGTATGTCCGAATTTTACGGAGCCCATAAAGGGACAAATGGGAGGAAAAATTAATTGGGAATGCTTTTGCGTTCCCCAGGAAACTTTGCATTCACTCGCAAAGAAAACAAAAGTTTTATGAACGAACGCAAAAGTTTTTCCGAGGGAACACAAAGGATTTGCGAGCGAACGCAAAGTTTCTCGGGGTAATGCAAACATTATGCGAGCGAACGCAAAAGCATTGACTGATTATTTTCCCTCCTATCTCATATTTTTAGATTCAGAAACACACTATTTGCGAAATCAGATACTAGTAACAATTCCATGGATATTTCGTATCATAGCACATATAGCATCTCAAGCGCCAACAGCAAGGCTTTTTCAGAAGAGTTTTATTTATTTTATCCAATTTATACTTCTGCGTCGAACTCACCCCGTATCTACGTCGAAGGCTGTGTGTAGCACGCGTACCCTGACGTGCACCTCTCCAAAAATGTAACAACGCGTCAATTCTATGCGGACAGCAAGCGCTGTGATTGGTCTGCCAGAACCCCTCCCTCAGGTTTCACATGCTCCCTCTGCATGTGTAATTGCACGTCAACGCGGACAACGACGCAAAAGTATAAATGAAAACCAACGCGTTATTTAGAGAATAACAGGTGCTCTGTTTACTTACCCAGAATCTGTCTGGGACTCCACATCCTCCAGTGAGCTCAGCTCTTGCTCTAGCTTTTCAGTGTGCACTGTGGCCTAAAAACACATACATTAAAGTCAGCGAATGAAAGTTACGAAAGTCTTATCATCCCTATTGTGATGTTTGAGAAGCCGTTTCACTGGGACTTGATTTTGTCCATCAGGAATTGACCACTGGATCACTGTTGTTTGCTATTGCTGTGATCTCATGTGAGTGAAAGGTTGTCCCGATTCATGATTTTCAAAATTTGGATTTCATGGTTACTTTAATGGTCCAAGTAAACCCGTTATCTGTCAGTAAATATCTGTCTACCTGTCTTACCTCGGCTAGTTGGATTTTAGCATCCTCACACGCCGCTCTGGCCTCCTGCTGTTTGGATTGCAGCTGGAATAAACCAAGAAACAATGAAGAAAGAAACAAACAAGAGAGACAATAACTGATATCAGCAATGTGCGGTATATGCGCATTACCTCTTCCAGCTCTTTTGTTTTTTGAGTGATTTGTTTGTTAAATGACGCCAGCTGACGCCGGTGTTGTTGCGCAGGCCCAAATCTCTCTGGCCGATCCTCCACAGAACGCTCCGCCTGTTCAATCACATGTATATACAGTAAAGCCTGGCATACATCAAAAGGAATTTACTAGGCATTACACACTTGACACCATTAAAAAACTGGGCATCATACATTAAATGATTGGAGAATCACACACTCATCACTGCGTCCAAAATCGGAAAACATTAGGCGAAAAGTAACCCGGATGACCTACTTCCGCCGAGATTCTGAAATGCACATCTGATGGACACTTTCCTATCCCATGAGGCCAGAGGATTTATGAATTGAAGTGAATCGCACAATGATTCACAACCTAGAGAGATAGCTGAGTGAGACGCACCCTGGCTATGACTTTTGCAAACTAACGTTGACTCCTCCAGACCGCAATCCAGAGCAAAAATCTGTGCGAAGGTCATGTAGTGTATTCCAACATCAACCCTTAAGTGGAAAGGGACTATTTCTTAGGTGTTTAGTGTAGTTTTCACTATGCTCACCTTTTCGGCATACTCAGTGGCAATTTGCTTTATCTCCTCAGATTGCAGACCAACAATCTGCCCAACTGTGCTGGCTGACAACTTCCCCTACAAAAACACACAAAAATAGTGTGTAAAATGATCAGACTGTTGACCATTTATATATTCTTGGTAAAATGGCATCTGCTGAAGACATACATGATGAGTAAATAACTTTAAAAAACAAAGGTAAATTGACATTCTGACCACATTTACTTTTTCATTTTCGGGCAAACTATACCTTTAAAAGGGATAATTTCTTTCATCATTTACTCATCCTCATGTTGTTTTATGACTTTCTTTACCGATATTTTCTTTACACAAAATATTATTTTATGTTCCACAGATAAAGCAAGTCATACACGTTTAGCTTACTTTTGGGTGAACTATCACTTTAAACTCTTTAGCATACTGTAACTTTAGAAGTTTACCTCCTCGGTTGCCATGGCAGCCATTCCAGTCATCAGGGCCTTGATTCTGAGCTGTAAAAGAATCAAACAAAGCTTCTGATTGGTTGATGGAAAATGAATGATGGTCAGATGAAGAGCTGGTGATTAGGAACAAGTGAGATTTGATTGAAGGACAAGTGTAGGTTCATATGATCCTAACTGACCTCCTCTGCTGCCTGCAGGTCCTCTTCTTCAGACACTTGGGCCATTCCTGGCGGCACACCCTGCGTGCCCTGAGCCAACACCTGCTTCTGCTCCACTGCCTGCTAGAAACATCATCACATGATCTAACTAACAACAAATCAAAATCAACAAAGATCAGTGCCAAGCCCTCCTCTCAATCTGTGGTCTATTATACCCAGATGGACGCCACAGGGGCGGTTCTACGGTCAGTGCATACAAAAATCTTCGTCAACAGACATTTTCTGCCAATTTTGTTGCCTGTAGAACTGAAAACTGAAAACATTTTATATCAGTTTCAGTGACATTCCACTGGGTTTGGATGATTGAACTACAATATACACCAGACATCAAGCCAATTGTCAAATGTTTTGCATGTGTAATACATTTACAATACATAAAAAAAAAAAATAATTCTGTTAACATTAGCATTGCATTGTGAACTAACATAAACAATGACCAAATGTATTTTTATTAACTAAACATTAACAAAGGTTAATAAATGCTGTAAAAGCTGTATATTGCTCATGTTAACTAATATTACAAATAAGACTTCATTGTAGTGTTACCAAGATTTTTACAAATCTATTTATAGAGATTGCATTCACAAAGAACAACTTCTTGGACAAATGAGTCAGCTGCTTATTTGTAACCTTCTCTGACTGAACTTTTTTATGTGACGAGGCAGAAAAATGAAAAGAACATCTGATACTCACTGTGCCTGCTTTAGACTGTTTGCTGAATCCATAACGCCTTGAAAAACAGAAAATAAATCATTTGAAATGCTTCACGTTCACATTACACACAACATGCAGCTCAAGGCAAGAGTTGGTTTCAAAACACATCAGACTACAGGCATGACACACCACATGACAGGAAATTACATGAACGAAACATTTAGATGCAATGTGTGAAGAACAGCACTTGGGAAGATGCAAAAGTAAAGACAGTGCAAAGCCATTACATCTGACCGATAGTCAATCTGTGTCACTCCCATTCTCAGAAACTGAACCTCAGTCATACTCACTGCATATACTGTGAAATGGGAAGGCACGGACTGATGAGTGAAATAAGAGACAGATGGAAAGGAAAAGGGAGGAAATTAAGAATGAGAACATTAGGGGAGTAGAGAAACCTGTGAATTAATAGATGCCGTTAATGGAGATTTAAACCCAGCGCTGCTGAAACAATGAGGCAGGAAACTATGGAAGCTTGTTTCCGCCACAAAATAAAAATAAATAAAAGATAATTGCGACTTTTTATCTCACAATTGCGAGTTTACATCTCGCAATTCTGACTTTATTTCTCAGAATTGCGAGATATAAAGTCAGAATTGCGTGATATAAAGTCGCAATTGCGTCTTATAAAGTCAGAATTCTGACTTTTTTTCTCAGAATTGCGACTTTATATCACGCAATTCTGACTTTATATCTCAGAATTCTGACTTTGTATCACGCAATTCTGACTTTATAACACATAATTGCGAGTTTATATCTCGCAATTCTGACATCTTTTCTCAGAATTGTGAGATATAAAGTCCAATTCTAAGGGGAAAAAAAAAGACAAGACTTTTTTTTTTTTTTTTACCTTAGAATAGTTTATATCTCACAATTCTGACTTTATAACACGCAATTGCGACTTTATATCATGCAATTCTGACTTTATATCTCGCAATTGCGTGATATAAAGTCAGAATTCTGAGATATAAAGTCAGAATTCTGAGATATAAAGTCAGAATTGCGTGATATAAAGTCGCAATTGCGAGAAAAAAAGTCAGAATTCTGACTTTATAACACGCAATTGCGACTTTATATCTCGCAATTCTGACTTTATATCTCAGAATTCTGACTTTATTTCACGCAATTCTGACTTTATATCTCGCAATTCTGAGAAATAAAGTCAGAATTGCGAGATGTAAACTCGCAATTGTGAGATAAAAAGTCGCAATTATCTTTTTATTTTTTTATTTTGTGGCGGAAACAAGCTTCCATAGGAAACGGACCAGTAAAGATGAAGGAAAAAAATAAGAGGATGAATGAGGAAACAGAATCTGAATAAAAACTGAATTTGTAATCAAATAAATGCAGCCTTGGTGAATATAAGAGACTTCCTTCAAAAACATTCAAAAAATCTTACTGACCCCAAACTTTTGGAGAGTAATGTTTAAACATCCCCACCAGCAACTACATGCCGGAATTACACTTTACATTTATTCTCAGTTCATTTCCTGTTGGACATGATAAGAGCGCAAAGTCATAAGGTCATGTGATGGAAGGGTAAGAGAGTACCTGCCAAACTCCAGCAGGGTGGAATGAACCCGAGACTCTTCATCCAACAGCTCACCAGCATCTACCTGCCGTTTATAACGCCTCTGAGGAGCATACACCTCCTACGCCAAAGTGACAATATACAACCAAATTTCACCTCACAATATTCTATTATCAAATATAGAAGGATGAACAGATGGCACATCAGCTCTGTAGCTGTGGGGCTCATGGGGGCAATGTTAAATTCAGCAGAGATGAAAAAGCAAAGATAAAAGGTTATTGGATACTTACGCAAACATTCACCACAGTACTGATGGCTCGATCCTTCCTTAATGCAAACTCCTCATCCTAAAATAAACACATTTACTGAGTCTCAAAAGATTGAAGATTGTAACATGTTTGATATATTACACTGCTAATACATTCTAATTATATTTCAGTGTTAACCTGTTGTCTCACCTCAGGAAATGCATGTGTTTTCTGGAACTGAGAGATGGAATATGACCTGACATAATCTCCCATCTCCTCCCGGGTTTCAATCGCCTTTTTTACCAGCCACTATAGACCCCACAAAAGATGCATCGTAAGTGTTTCTTGCACTGTTTCTCAAGTCATTTAAACTAAATACACTCCTGTAAGTTTGGGGTCAGTAGTTTTTTTTTTTTTTTTTTTTTATTCAGCCAGGAGGCATGTGACACTGAAAATTGGACTAACAGCGGCTGAAAATTCTGCTTTGCTATTACAGGAATACATTTAGTTATTTTGAATTGTCATAATATTTAACAATATTACTGTTTTTACTGTACCTTTGATCAAATAAATGCAGCCTTGGTGAGCATAAATACTTTTAGGTGCCACAGATATGCAAGTGCACATACTTGTACAACAGGGAAGATGTGGATGAAATCCAACCCTTGGATCTGATGAGGCTCTAATCGGTGAGGACATTTCATTCTGGGCAGAACTGACACAATCTTTTCTGTCAGAGCGCTTAAATGGAAAAGATACAGACAATCACATTTACCAGAATTCAGTTTTGTCAGTCTTCATTCTTCTTATGTTACTGCATTGTTTAATCTACCACTCACATTTTCTGACCGATGGTGGAGTTTTCTTGGAAGAGTAGGTCAACGTCTATGTCAAAGTTGCATGTAGTTATACACCAGGTCATTCCTCCTACCACCTAAGTAAAAGCAGAGATTGTTCATAATTAATCTTATGGTGTGTAAAACACATATTTTGTTAATGCTGGAACAACATACCTTTCCAAAAATGTAGTCCTAACCCTATGCTTACCTAGCCTAATCCTAACCCTACCCATAACTTATCCCCTAAAATCAGAGGGAAATGATGGTGTATAATTGTTGAAATCATGTTCACCATGGTTGGTACATGTGTGCAAAGTCTGATGTACCTTGTCAAAGGGTGACAGTCCCTTAATGCGCGCTCTAAAATAACCAGCTGCAAGCAACAACTCCAAAATCTCAGCAAGCTTGACACTCTGCTCCTCATCCTCACGTGTCTCCACCTGTCAATCACAGTACATACAGCTGTCAGTATATGACGGTACAGACTCAGCAAATTAAAACACTCTTTAAATAAAAAAATCTGTATTTTATGTTAATCCTTTTCTGTTACTTGCCACTGAAGAAATGAAAAGGCAGTATTTATTGATTCTTAAATGTTCTAAAATTCTAAAAATGTGTCTAAAAATTGTAAGATTGAGCGGTTTTTAACAAAGGGATAGTTCACACAAAAATATAAATTCTGTCATCATTTACTCAGCTTCATGTTGTTCCAAACCTGTACGAGTTTCTTTTGTCTGTTGAACACAAAAGAAGATATTTTGAAGAATGTTGTCAACCAGACAGTTGAAGGTAGCCATTGACTTCCATAGTGGTTTTTTTTACCACTATGGTAGTCAATGAGTGCCATCAACTGTTTGGTTACAAACATTCTTTAAAATATCTTCTTTTTAGTTCAACAGAAGAAAGAAAGTCATACAGGTTAGTAAAAACTTAAGAGTGCGTAATGACACTATTTTTATTTTTGGGTGAACTGTCCCTTTAAATACATACATTTGTAGATACCTCATATATTATGCCTGTTATTTATTTTCTTAATGCATGTATCCTCACTTTTATATAAGAGGAAGAGGACTACTACAACATATGCGTCTCTTTACAATTAGAACACAACATGTATACAGTGTATTTATATTTAACCGATAAGTTAAGTGGCAGGATTATCTGATTGAAGCATAACCATAAAAAAATAAACTGGCTGCAAATGCAAATGTGCACACATGAGGGTTTAAGTGTTTTGTTTCCAGTGGTACCTTGATGAGATTGCCCTCCTGATCATATTGCGCTCCGATTTTCGAGCCCGTTCTCACTCTCTGGAACACAGAGGTGGCCGCCATGTTGATCACGATGTGTCACGTGAGATGGATAGCGTGACGCAAAAGTTGTCACAGTCAAAACCCATTTAAATGCGCACTACGAGAATATAGTGAACTCGTGGTTATTTTGTGTGTTTGACAAAGACGACATACTAATGTTGTATTTGCTTGGTTTAGGTTACCCAGAAGAAAAAATCCATGCTCTCATCCAGCTGACTGGCATGGTTAAATATAGGGCAGTATGAGGAACAGTTCTCATTTGTTCAGCTATCAGACCTTATTAAGACATTAACTTACAGGTTGTATTATTTGTTAAAGAAGTAAAGTCACATAATTGTTTTTGGTCTTGTATCAGTTTTGATGTTTATTTTTATGACAGGAGATGTGATACTCCTCCTGAACCTATAGAATGGGTAAGATGCATAAATGAAAATGGTAAGACAAATTATTTAGTATGTTTCAGTGTATTAAATATGTTTACTTCTTTAGTAGGTCTACGGAATGAATACAGTCACAGTGTAGGCATACTCTTCTTTTGATTTAATGTGAATAGACTAGCATCCGAGAAACACAGTGAATTCTACTCTTGTTACCGAAAACATTTTAATGTTATCTGTCATATTTAGAGAAGACGTGACCTTAGTTGACTTTATTGGCCTGAAGAGTTCATTAGGGCTTCTTGAGGACTAAAACCCAAGAGGATGCTTTCTGTACACGCTGTTGAATACATGCTGCCAAGAATTTCAGCTATTTATAAATAGGCCTAAAGGGTGATTCAAAATTGTATGGGATATTACATAATGATTAAATGACAGGTTATATTTATTGAACCACCTACAATTTATGATATAAACTAATCGCAAAATCTGTATTTAGCTTTTGATGTAGGTATTTCCTGCACTTATGTGCAAGATTGCTCATGCATTTAATCAGTCTTGGAAGTTCAGATGGAAATGTAAGAAAATATAGGCCTACTGTAAATTAAAACTAATATGATGGTTGAAGCATCTTCAACAAAAGGCAAATCAAAAAGCTAATTTATTGATTTATGCAGAGCATAAAAATGCATAATCCTGACATGTTGCACATCAGGATTCCAGATGCAGCGTATTCATCTGCATTAAAACAATAGTAATAAAATAGTAGTTCAGAATATTTGCATAAATGTTCTACTCTCTTTAATTCATGCAAACAAGTAAAGGTAAATAAGAAACCAAAAAGATATAATGTAGCAAATGTACATGCCAAATCAACATTTTGTATTAAAAATAATACTAATTGAATTAACCTTTAAATATATACACTCAGCATTATGATATTTCTGGGTATATGTCCAGGGGGTCTTGAATTAAGCTGCTAAAGATATTTTAGCATTTCTATGCTTTGCTTGTATTTGTATCTTTCCTCATTTGTAAGTCAATTTTACCAAATGAATTTATGTAAATATGAATGTAAATGTGGGTTGCGTTTGGCAAAGACTTCACAATTCTGTACATCCTGCAGATTTATGCTTGGGTGTCCAAATGGGTTTATAATTCAAGACACTCTTTTGAGTTCAATAATTTATGTTATTTACTGTAATGCATCACAAAATACAAAATTGTACATATTTTGCATAAGGTGAACACTTGTTTAAAATGTGTCTTTTTTTTTATTCTGTCTATTTATGGAAATTGTATCTTTTATAATGTAGACTTTGTATATTGTATAGGCCTATGGTGTAAAATTGTTTATCATTCATCAATTGTTCGAAATGCAGATTGTTTCAAATATTTGCTGTATTTTTGACAAGAGCAGAAAACAACTATTGCACCTAATAAGGCAGGGAGAAAAAAAAAAGGAAAAGTGGGAGTGTCTAGGACGGAATGAGGCAGAGGAAGGGGTGTAGGAAGGAGGCTGGCTATGCATCACTGTGAAAGCAGCCCAGACTGCGGCTCTGTTTTCCCAGCCCTGCACACGCAGCAGCAAAGACTCAAAGCCCATCCTCCTAATCTGATGTTTGTGTATCAGACGTGCTTCAGTCCGGTGAGTTCTGCTTATCCTCTTTTCCTGTGTCACTCCTCAATATTTGCTTCAGCCCTCTCCCGACTCTCTTTGCTATGTGTTAGGAGAATTACTTTGTCAGCATTTACTGTTGTTAGTTTCCTTTCCTCATTTGAACTAAAACTCTGTAATTGCAATATTTTAGGATTGTGCACATTTCAAAACAAATTCTGTTTTTGCTAACGCCTCATTTAGGGTTTAAATCACAGTGAAGACTAGTAATGCTGTATAATATCCTTTTGTTCAATACAGAATAATGGCAGGAAACATTTAAGAGCTAAATTTGATTCTGCTTAATCCACTTGGGATATAACAGAACATAATGATGGTGCCAGCAGAGGATCGTGTGGATCTCAGAGACATATTTAGCCATGACTCATGACTCAGTATGTCACGCCTGAGGGCACTTCACTTTTGCCTGGATGAACTTGTTTTGGGTTGGGGTTTTTTCCCCACTTTGGAGGAATATGCTAGTTTCCTCCCCATTGTAATATAGGGAAATTAGTTATGCAATCAGCCTATTTATAGATTTTATTTAGCCTGTGCATGTTTTCACTGAAGATGAAAAAAAGCAGATATGACAACATGCAACAACAGTTTGAAAGAAGCTTGTGAGCTCTTGTCTCACTACAGCACAACACTCGTAAGGAGTCACATCATTCACACCTCAAGGTGAAACAAGCTGTAAGTGGGACTTAAATGCATAATATATCTAAGTGTACAGAATACAGTAATGGAGAGATGTTAACATTGAGCTATTTCAGTTCAAAATTCTCAGCAGTCTGTCTTTTCCTTTATTAGCCTATTACCACTATAGTGATGTATTAACAAAAAAGTTCCTAAAATTTGAATTTTTGGTGAGACAGTGATGTACTTTGTGTCTGCAGAAAAGGTGCATTATAGAAAATGGAATCACCTCAAACATGCTGTGAGTAGACAGACGTTTTGTGTGTGTGTGTGTGTGTGTGTGTGTGTGTGTGTGTGTGTGTGTGTGTGTGTGTGTGTGTGTGTGTCCATTTTAAATAAGCTTGGTCTTTCTGAACATTACTAATGTCCATTTCTCGGTTTCTAGCAGGTGGACAGAGTCATCAAAACCTTGAAGCACTGAAGGCAGGGATGTTTTTACGCAAGGTGAAGTCTCGTATGTGGAAGCGTCAGCGGCACTACAAACTTCAGGAGGACTGCAAGACTGTCGCATATAAATCCAGCTGGGCAATAAACTCTTATTCTACCTGTATGTCACTAATGAGTTGATGTTTTTAGTAATTATCATGGCTTATAGTAATCATGTTAGTTCATGTCTAGTTTTAAAGATTGTGTGCCTAATTAATTCAAGATTGAGCTAAAAATGACTGATTTTGTTAGAAAAATATAGGTGGCGTGCCAAAAAAACACCCAAAAACATTCAAACAGACTTATATGAGGTATAGAACAGGGATGGGCAACTTCGGTCCTGGAGGGCCACTGTCCTACAGATTTTAGCTTCAACCCTAATCAAACACAACTGAACAAGCTAATCAAGGTCCTCAGGATTACTAGAAAATTACAGGCAGGTGATTTTTTCAGGGTTGGAGCTAAACTCTGTAGGACAGTGGCCCTCTAGGACCGAAGTTGCCTATCCCTGGCATAGAAAATAATTGCCTAAAGGTTAGAAATTATCCAAAAGGTCTTTATGATGAGGAATAAAAGTAGACACGTCAGGGAAGTAGATCAGATGACAGTAGTTGGAAATCCACCATGACAATGGTTTCTGAAAAATAGACTTAAGATGAATATCTTCATCTGCTTCTAATGATATTAAGAGCGCCATTGGTTCAACATGCACTACAATAGTAAAGGAATGAGCAATTGGTAATTTGCTTGCTTTTCAGGCACTATAACGTTTATTAAAAAAATAAAAACTCAGAAGGAGAGCTCTGAAATATTGAAGAAAAATCTTTACTTTTTCCCCCCAGTCTCCATCAGTGATGTGGAGGCTGTTCGTGAGGGACATCAGTCGGAGATGCTCCTCAGTGTAGCGGATGAGTTTCCCGCTGACCGCTGCTTCACACTGGTGTTCCGCGGCCGCAGAGGAAACCTGGATCTGGTGGCCGAGTCAGCGGAGGAAGCTCAGGCCTGGATTCAGGGCGTAAGAGCCCTCATGGAGAACATTGAGAACATGGATGAGAGCACCAAACTTGACCAGTATCCTTGTTATAAAAAAAGATATTTTCTTCCCTTTTTTATGCTATATTTTTGCGTCAAGTTCTGATCATTATTATATTTTATGTATTTATTCAAAATATTAAAACAGTTTGATAGATAGATACATATAGATAGATAGATAGATAGATAGATAGATAGATAGATAGATAGATAGATAGATAGATAGATAGATAGATAGATAGATAGATAGATAGATAGATAGATAGATAGATAGATAGATAGATAGATAGATAGATAGATAGATAGATAGATAGATAGATAGATAGATAGTCCAGCTGTTTTCAACTTATATTATCAACCTCAACCACTCCATTCAGATGGATCTCAGACTGGTTTTCGAAAGCAGATCGGAACAAGGATGGCAGAATGAATTTTAGGGAGACAAAAAAACTGCTGAAAATGATGAACGTAGACATGAACGAAGAACATGCATACTGTCTTTTTATGGTGCTTAAGTGTTGTTTATGTGATTTTGCATCATAAATTTTCATCATGTTGAACCTGTTCATCATTTGTTGATGTTTTGTCGCAGAGGGCAGATAAGTCTGAGTCAGGAACCCTGGAAGATCAGGAGTTTGTGGAGTTCTATAAGATGCTCACCGAGAGAATAGAGGTGCTGGATTTATTCCAGGATTATTCCAGTGATGGACAGATCTTGTCTCAGTGTGATCTGGAGGAGTTCCTGCGAGAGGAGCAGCTTGAGGGGGAGGCCAGTTATGAACATGCCCTTCAGCTGATTGATCGCTATGAGCCATCAAACACAGGTAATGATAACCACTACTATTCAGTTTATCATTTTTGGGTCACACAGATTAGGGTCCAATTCTCTCTATTAATTAACTATTAACTATTACTGTTGACTTTTGCCTCAATAAACTCCTAATTACTGCTTATTAATAGTTAGTAAGGTAGTTGTTAAGTTTAGGTATTGGGTAGTCTTAAGGGATGTAGAATACAGTAACTAGTTAACAATAACTAGTTAATAGTGAGAATTGGACCCTAAAATAAAGTGTTACCAATTTTTGTAATATATATTAATATTTCCTCACTCGTTAATATTTAATCAATGAAATAGTTGATGCCCTGTTGAAAAAGGGGTATGATTTAAATAAATTCTGATAAATTTTAATTAGATTTTAATGTATGAGGGAAAATAAAACATTTAGCTGAAAGTTGGCTTAGTGTAGCATTTTTGTATAATGTATATTTTTATTATACAAAATAATATATTTTATGATATATTTTTTATTTATAATATTTAAAAATTATTATTATTTCAATTATTAACTATTATTTTAATATTTTTTCCCCAATAAAAAATAGTTTCAGACTGAATAGTAATTGGTAGACCCCTGCAGTACCACCGTTGGTCCCCAAGGGATCATGACATGTACCCACTTTTGAAGACCCTTGCTTTAGATTTACAAGTATGAATATTCAATTAATTTCGGAACTGGTTGGTTAAAAAATTAAAAAATTCAATTGAAGAATTATTTGCATGCCGGTGAAGAAAATTAATGGAAAATACATCTGGGTCCTCTAGCTATTAATAATGGAGTAGTTGAGCACTTAATCTAGATCGCTGGCCAACGGTGAAGTGGTTCTTTACATCATGATTACTGAGTAACAATGGAAGTTTGATCAGATAAGAGGCTTCATTTTGTCTTCTTGTACAGCCAGAATGAATCATTCGATGTCAATCGATGGGTTCCTAATGTACCTGACGTCTCCTGAGGGATCCATCTTCAATCCAGAGCGGCAGGGCCTCTTTCAAGACTTGAGCCAACCTCTTGCCCACTATTACATCTCATCCTCACACAACACTTACCTCATGGAGGACCAGCTAAAAGGACCAAGCAGCGTTGAAGCCTACATCCAGTGAGTTCTACTTATTTATGGTAATACAGCCATGTGTGTAATGGTGAAGTGGCTCCAGTGAAGCGCACTATGAAGGAGTGAACAACAAAATCAGTCTTTAATAATAATCCAACAAGAACAAGCAGGAGATTTCAGTAGTAATAGTATAATAACCACATAAAGACGGAAGTGAGACCGAACAAAGAACTGAATGAACTGAAGGCTTAAATACATAGAGTAATCGACGGAAAAACAGAACATGTGCGTAAATTAGGAACTATGGAAACTAATGAGCACAGGGAACTCAGACAAACCAGAACAGGGAAAACAGAAGCAAAACACAATGAAACAAAACAGAGTAGAACTGCACGTTACAATGTGTCTACTTGATTACACTTATCTTTGATGATATTATTTGTAGAAAAGGATTTTATGAGCATGTAAGTAGTAATATCTCACACACACACGCTCTTAAAAATAAAATGGAGGTTTTTGCAGTTCCCCAAAGAACCTTTCAGTGAAAACATTTCACAAAATACTCATTTTTATTTATTGTAAAAGAACATTTTAATAATCTGACGAACCTTCTTTTGTTTGAAGAAAAGGTTACATAAATGTTAAAGGTTCTTCATGGAACCATCGATGCCTATAACAAACCTTTATTTTTAGGAGTATGATAATAGAGTGTTTCTGTTCACTCACTGTAACTTCAGAGAAAACATGTGTTTGCTTAGTTGAATACATTGTGCTTTGTTCTCTGTGTTCATAACTGTGGTTGTTCATTTGTGCTGGGTTGAACATCTGAAGGGCTCTGAAGCGAGGCTGCAGGTGTGTAGAGGTGGACTGCTGGAATGGAGCGAACGGGGAGCCGGTAGTTTATCATGGACACACATTCACATCTAAGATTCTCCTCAAAGACGTGATTACTACTATTGCAAATTATGCCTTTAAGGTGATCTTTATGCCCCAACACTTGTACAAATTCATGATTATTATTATATAGTATTAGCCAAATATAAAAAATATAATTATTAATAATATCTATTAATAATTATTAACCATGTTGTCAGCATTATTAATATTAGTACCAACATTAGTATTTATATATATTTCCATATAAATTATTTGCACCGGTACATTATAATCTGTTGCTAGATTTCTTAATCTTCCCATCATTCCTTCTCTCAGGCATCTGAGTATCCACTCATCGTGTCCATTGAAAACCACTGCAGCATAGAGCAACAGGAAGTCATGGCTCGACTTTTCAGAGATATCCTGGGAAATATGTTGCTGACGAGCACAGTAGACGCCAAAATGGCCAGTGAACTCCCATCCCCAGAGGTGAGCTATAAGGCCTTTTAGTGATAGTGATAGTGATAGTGGTGCACTTAACTCAACTGCTCTTATTGACTTCTGTCTGAAAAACATGGATGACTCACTTGGATCTTAAAATAATGTATGGTCTTATAATTATTAATACATCGTTAGCTAACTGCGTGATTTGTATATGTACTTGGACACAGTCAATTCTGATAACAGATCACTCTAAATTGTAATGTAGACACATGCATTTTCTGTAAAGCTGCTTTTAAATGATATATTGTGAAATGTGCTGTACAAATAAATGATAATTGAATTATAATCATAATACGTATACTGCAATGGGCACTTTCATTAACTATTGATGTTCACATATGAAAAAGATGTGCATCACCTATTGTTGGATTTGGATATTAATTTGTTTTTAAATATCTGTTAAAGGTACATTATGCAGTTTCCGTTTTTCTCAAACAGCGACCCCTAGAGTCGCTGTGGAGTACTTGTATTTAACGTTACTGTCGTAAATACCACTCATGCAGAGCCGTCGTTTTCTTTTCCTTGACTCTTCCAACCGCTTCCTTCATTTTCCCCGTCGACTCTGCCATGATTCACGTCTGAAATGCGTTCTAGTGTCTTCCATAGAGGCTGATTCATATGCTGTTGATGTATGTGACATTGTGCCGTAAAGCAAGTCGGGATTCTCACAAGATTTGTCAGGGCGCCACCTCTCAAAGCTGCATTGCTGTTTTGCCAGCGGCGTTCCCCCCCTGCTTTGCTATAGGGATGATTCGCCCCACTACGAGTTTGTTTACCATAGAAATGATTTCGAAGCTGTTATATTAAGGTACAAATCTATGTGTCTTTAATAAAAGGGATGACAAACATGTGCATTTGTTGTCTCATTTCTTTCAGGCACTTAAGAGGAAGATCCTGTTAAAAGGGAAGAAGATTGGAAATGAATCAGAGAGCCTCACAGATGAAGTCAGTGATGAGGACGAGGCAGCAGAAATGAATAAGGACTGTCCGGCATCGGAGAGTCCACCAACAGCAAAGGTAACAGTGGAAATATTGAGAAACTGAGAAAAAGCTCAAGTTATTGTTTTTGTTTAACATTGTTTTTGATTGCTTGCTTTTTCCCCTATGTAGAAATCGAAGCAAAAACTATGCAAAGAGCTCTCAGACCTGATGTTCTGTAAGAGCGTACATTTCCACAGCTTTGAACATTCCCGCACTTCTGCTAAGCCTGATGAGATGTCATCGTTCTCTGAGTCTAAAGCCCGTAAATATTCCAAGGAAGCAGGTCAGAAAGTTTTTTTTTAACGGCTAGTTTGCCCAAAAACTGAAAATCCTGTCTGCATATATTCAAAGTTATGTTGTTCCAAATCTGTATGCTGTTATGTTTTTAGGAGTTTAATCAGCTCTTTACCTTTTCATTTCTTTACAAAAATATAAACAGTATGTAAAGTGATGAATGATAAAATTCTGAAATTTTGTCAGGTTCAGATTTTGTTCTGCATAACACCAGGCAGCTGACAAGAGTGTATCCAAGTGGAATGAGAACGGATTCATCAAATTACTGTCCACTGGACATGTGGAACATGGGATGCCAGATTGGTCAGTATGGTAGATATTGAATTACACACCATTATGTCAGTACTAGAGAGTGGAATAATGGGTGCATGGCAGACAAACGCTCGATGAAAAAAGGAGCAGGGAAAGATGGCTAATGTGTTGTAAAGTGGACAGTGTATTTACTGTAATGTGTTCCTGATTCGTAGTGGCATTAAACTTCCAGACTGCAGGAATGGAAATGGATCTTAATGATGGGCTGTTTACTCAGAATGGCTGCACTGGATACGTTCTAAAACCTGAGATACTGTGCAACAGAGAGAGACTCTTTGATCCTGAAAAACCTGAGGAACGTGAGGATTACCACCCTTTACTCTTCTCTGTGAAGGTATTAAACAATATTTGTGTTCCTTCTGCCTTTTCCCTTTGAGATTTTATTTGTTGATTGTTCTTTGTTTTTTTAGGTTATTAGTGGACAACAGCTCCCTAAAGTAAGGCAAAAAGAATGGTCCATTGTAGACCCCCTGGTAAGGGTGGAAATTTATGGTGTTCCTCTGGATCAAACTAAACAGGAGACCAAATACATTGACAATAATGGTGAGGAAGTAAAGATTAAATGCTCTGAAGTGTTGCCAAATAATTTCAAGATAGACAAATGAAAAATTTTGCATTTGTACAAAACTGTTAAGAGTTCAATATGTAACTTTACCGTGGAAATATACATTTACAGACCATTGGAAAACTTTAATTAATGCTACTTGCAGTGATTTTTTTTAATTATTATTTTTCATCTGGACAGGATTCAACCCATGTTGGAATGAATCGTTGCAGTTCACAATCCACACCCCTGAGCTGGCACTGGTGCGGTTTGTAGTTGAAGACTATGATAAAGCATCTAGGAATGACTTCATAGGGCAATACACTCTTCCTTTTACCTGTATTCAACCAGGTAGGCCATTTTAACAAAAGAAAAAATAGTTTCAGTCTCATTCACTAACTATGCAAACACAGCATTTGTGTGAATGTTTCCAAACAGAAAACCTCATTCATCAATGAATTTAAGATAAAATTGAGAACCAATTGAAACTACATTTACACAGGTTCCAGATGGCATTAAAAAATGTGGTGTGTTTATATATCCTCTTGTGAATCCGGCCGAAATTTTGTGGGAAAATCTTTTCTGATCACATAAGAATGCTTGTATGCAATTATTAGTGAATGAGACCCAGTGTCTTTAGGCCTATGCTCTGAAATAATACACAATTAATTTGGCTTTCTTGCAAATAAAAAGTTTCTCTTTCCAGGATATCGCCATGTGCATCTGTTGTCCAAAGACGGAACGAGTATCCATCCATCCTCCATCTATGTTCATATCAAAATCGCAGAGCTGTGATTTCACAATTCCAGGAGTTTCATTTACAATGGTTGAAACTTGTTCTGAAGAGCTAATATTTCTCAGACAAATCTGTAAATTGTAAAAGGCAGAGAAAACGTTTTGTGCTTTATTTAAACAGCAATAGTATAGCAATTAAAAAATAATAATTAAGAGTACCTCAATTGTTGCATGGTGTTTGTAGTGCCTTCTCAATGAAAAAAAAGACTCTCGTATGGTGCAGAAATGTTTATTTGGTAAATGCAGATTTTTACTTTTATTTAATCTATGCAATATTGAGCATACTGATAATCAGAATATTTATTTCCTGTTTGAATGTTACACAATAAGGGTAGAATGCAGGTTGTACATTATTATTTGGATTTATGTAATTGAGTACGGTAAAGTACCTTTTATAAATAACCCAAAAGCAAGTGTTCAAAGTAAATGTATCTTATGCTCGTATTATGAACATGCCCTGGTAAATATATGTTTTTATTGTCTTGAAGGAATAAACATACTGAAATAAAGAAGTTTATTACGTGTGGTTTGAGGGTTATGAATACAAAGACATGTTATACTTTCACATGATCAACAAATGTCACTTGAAAAAATGAATACAGAAACAGTGCATGGTTACATGTCCCATGCTGTTTGCATGTGCTATAAAGCAGTTTGCTTATCCTCTTGTCTCTCTTCTTCCTCAAGCCATGTCTTCTGTGTACCCATACTAGAGGCCTCTTGGTCTTTACCCACACCATCTTGGACAGGCAAGTCTGGATGGTGTCTCTGAAGGTGCTTCACAACCTGAAATTTCTGTTTAGCCCGGTAGGGACAGTAGAGGCATTTAAATGGCAGCTGATTGGTGTGGGACAGGTAATGATGGCGGAGACCCGCAGGCCAGCGGAACGCCCTTTGACATACGGAGCACACGTAAGGCCGCTCCTCACTGTGCTTTCTCTGGTGTGTCTTGAGCAGAAAGCGCGTCTTGAAAGCCTTTCCACACTTCTCGCATATGAAGGAACGCACGTCTCTGTGGCGTGTCTCCCGGTGGATGCGCAGGGCATCGGCACGGTTGGTGCGGTACTCACAGTCCTCACATACGTACGGTTTGGCACCTGTTAGAAACGAGGATAAAACATCAAGGTGTGCTGGAACTTTACAGTTAGAGTAAGTTAGACTATAGCACATACCTGTATGTCTTGTCATGTGATACTTTAATTGGTTGACCCATTTGCATTTGTAGCCACATTCTGGGCAGAGATATTTACGCTCCTCCATGTGAATCCTCATATGATACTAAAATAAAGAGCATCAACAGAATTGAAAGTCATAACCCAAATCCCCCAACCTTGAATCCCCATCTTAGCGAATAATCATTCATACCTTTAGTCTTGAAGGATCAGCACATGCATAGTTGCACATCTCACAGTGGTAAGGTTTCTCTCCTGTATGGATTCGAATGTGCCACGTGATCTTCTGTTTGTTCCTGGTGGAAAACTTGCATTCGGTGCACTTAAAGAGACAGGTTCCTCCATGTGACCGTACATGCTGGTCAAACACCACTTGGTGGGTGCAAGAGAAACCACAAACATCACACTTCAGAGTTTTCTCCTCTGCTGGGCCATCTTCATGCTCATCTACCATGTGCTGGACCAGAAGAAGCCTTTTATGGGTGCTGAAGGAACAAACCAAGCACTGATGGTTGATGGCTATCTTACTTTGTTTCTCCGGACCATCTTGAGGATCTTTTGTCTTGATTTCAGAATGTTCACGCTGCACATGTGCTTTGAGAGCAGCTTGGCGGCAGCAGGTAAAGTTACACTGGGTGCAAGACAGGCTGTTAGCATCTGGATGTGCTCTGTGGTAGTGCTGCTTCAGGGCAACTTCAGAGCTGAAACGTGCATCGCATTGGCTGCAATTGTAGGCAAGATCACCAGTGTGGCAGCTCAAGCTGTGGCGATTTATGTCGTTGAGGTTATATGCTCTGTAATCGCAAAGTGAACAGAAGTGCGTTGCCTGTTTGTCATGAATGCGTTGATGGTGTAAGCGTAGTCTGGACGTGGTGCCGAAAGTTTGGTCACAGAGTTCACAGCTATGTCTCCCAACACCTGTGTGCAGGGACTCATGGGCCTCCAGCCGATAGCGACGAATTGTGCTAAATGAGCAGAAGCGGCAGCGGTGAGGGCGGACTCCCTCATGCTTCACGGCAACATGCTGTGTCAGGCAGCGCTTTTGTTTGCAGGTAAAGGAGCACAGATTGCACTGGAGATTACCAGACATTTTACCTCTAGTAACCTTCTTGTCTTTCTTATGACCCAGAATATGATGGTTGAGAGATTTTTCTGATTTGGCAACAAATGAACAGTGTGGACACTGTAATTCACCTGGTTTTAAACAGCCCTTTATTTCATGGCTTGCTAGAGCTCTCTTCTGATGACAGAGAAAAGGACAGTTGGGACATGAGAATCGAGGTTTGGGGTTTTGAGGTCTCTCTTCTTCTCCTGAATCTCTTTCTGAGACATTTGCCCCATCTTCCTCCTGATCATGGTCTGAGTCGCGAGGATTATCCTCTTGCTCAAACTGCTCTCCCATTTCAGCCAGATGTACCTTATGGGTGTTTCCGCTGCATGTTGCACAATGCCGATCTATTGTGACTTTCCTGACAGATGAGAAAGGACATTTTCTGCAAGTATACCTACCATCATTCTCAATATAGCCAGAGGTCTCATCATTTACAGATCCCTCCACTTCCGCTAGCTTGTTTCTAGTCCCGACAGTTGCCTTCCCTCCTTCAGATGTGCTTGAATCAGTCTCATTTACTACAGTTATAACAGAAGACAGTGGGCCTTCGTGTTCAGCTGAACCTTTTACTCTTGAATCTGTAGAATCAGTGACTTTAAAAGGTTCAGATTGTTTTTTGAGGGATCCTGTTTTATGAGTCAAACTCTGGATTTGTATAGATCCATCACTCCCTGAACTAGCTACACAACTCCCTGATTTACCTACAGTGCTTGCTAAATCAAACTTCTTTCTGCCCCTCAGCAGGCATTTCCGGAGGCGATGGGTGTTCAAAGAACGTTGCTGTTTAAAATTCATGCCACAGTCCTGGCAACGTAATCCTGCTTTCATGACCTGGCAAGACGACTTGCAGTGCCGGATTAATGCTGCATGCTTTCTGGTCACATAGGAGCAACGGCTACACTGAAACATATTGTCCCGCGTCTGGACAACAAGCATCTGCACCCTGCCTTCTAGTATGAGTGCTTCAGCCTGGTCTTTATCCTGTTTTCTCATTACCTGCAGACGACTCTCAGAAGCTGAGGGCTCTACAGAGTTATCCTGATGGAGTCCCTCCCTGCTCCTTACAGTTTCTGTCACTGGTGGCAGGTCTTCAGAGTCACTTTGATCCTCACAAGCTGCATCCTCCTCAACTGATGGTTCTGGGAAGTTCTGGTGGATTGTTTGCAATGTGTGAAATCCAACATGACTCTTAACTTGTGCATCAAATGCAGTGTCCTGTATGTTTACTGTCTCAACAAGTATCATTTGTGTGCTATTCGTGCTGGTTTGGGAAGTAAGAACTGGGGTGCTGCACTGTTCTTCATCATTTGGATGTCCTTCTGAAAGATTACTTGCCTCTTCTCTTGCAGACTCAAAACCAAGGCTGACTTGCCGTACTAAAGTAATTTCCTCAGTTTGTTCAATAGTGGCTGCTATTGCTTCTTCCTCATTATCATTTATAGACATATCTTGTGAGTCATCTATAGTCTTATTAGACTGTTTTGTATTCCCTGTTTCTTCCCTGTATTCTGAATCTGAAGTCTGAGGTGCTCCGGTTTTGGAGAAAAAGTTGTGTGTCAAATCAGCAGAGCTCTGCTCTTTCTCTTTCTCTGCATACTTCTCAAGCCAGCCCACATCACCTGGCACATATCCGTGAGATTTCTTTTTGTGCAGGAAGAGGCCTGTGTTGCTAAATGTGGTGTAATGGCAAAGTGCACAGCGGAACACGCGTGTCCGGGTGTGCCTGCAGTTCTCGTGGTTATGCAGGGCTTGCCGGTACTTTGTTGTGTAAGGGCAAAACTTGCACTGGTAAACAGGAGGTTGGGGATCTATGATTGTGGAGTGCTTCAGCTGCATGTGGTTGCGCAGTTCAGTTTTTCTCTTGCAGGAGTACGCACATACCTCACAGATCAGGGATTTTTCCTGGTGACGGAGTTTATGGCTGTTCAGCTGATCGATGCGGTGGCAACGATATGGACACTGATTACATTTGTACCTAAGAGAGAAGAGACAGTTCAGTAAAATAAACTGTAATGTTGTTGTTTTTTTAATCACATTTTAATTACAATCAAGGTACAAACCTCAGATCTCCTGCGTGCTTACGCATGTGGACACTGAGATAGTGTTTCCATTTCGTAACATATCCACATTCTGAGCACATGTGCTGCTTGTCACTGGAGTGCGTCAGCATGTGCTTTGAAAGGTACGTTTCATCACGGCATCTGAAGTCACATTGCGTACATTTGTGGGGCTTTTCACCTGTAAATACAAATGTTAAATATGTCTAGCCATGGCCAATAAGTAATTCGGAAGGAATAGTCCATTCAAAAAAAAAAAAAATGTATCATAATTTTCTCACTGTCATGTCATTTTTAAACCCTGTGTAAAACGCAAATTAAGATGTAAAGCAGAATATCCACGCTGCTCTTTTCCACAAAATAAAAGTGGATGGTGATTAATACTGCCAAACTCCAAAAAGTACAAAAAACACTGTAAAAGTATCATAAAAGCAATCCAAGTAAACTTGTGTGCTATCCAGTATTTCAAGTTTGCTGCAGCCAAACTACAGCTTTGTGCGAATCCTATGAAATTTGAGAGCAACAGCAGAAGGGAAGATACCTACATTTCACTTGGTTCCTTACGCAAATATATTGCATGACTTCAGAATACTTGGAATATATCACACAATTTGTATGGACTACTTTTGTTACAAATATGTATTTTATTGTATGGAATCAGAGGTGGACAGTAACAAAGTACATTTACTTGAGTACTGTACTTAAAGGTGCTCTAAGCAATGTCACACGTTTTTTCGGCCAAAACATTTCGTGTCACATACAGCAAACATCTCCTCACTATCCGCTAGCTGCCTGTTCCCTGAACACACTGTAAAAAAACGCAGTCTCTGTAGACAGCCCAGGCTCCAGAAATGGCAAGAAAAACAAACTGGCCCAGCCTGGACCACGAAACATAACAAACAGTGTTCCAGCCAATAACCAACAAGAATGATTTGGGGGTGGGGGTTGGGGGGTTAGTGCACGTGCACATGAAGGGGGGTGTGGGGAGTGGAGGAGAGAGAAGAATGAAGAGGGAAGTTAGCTAGAGGAGAGATGTCCTAGACAACGAACAACGACCATTCTCAAGAAAATTATATTCTTGAGAAATTGATATGGCCGACACACGACCAAAGAGACGACGTTCCGATGAACAAATAACAAAGAATAGGGAAAAAGAGAAGGAGCGCGAGAAGTCCCGAATTTACATCGGAAAAGCGTTCAAAAGGTCGGAGGGTCGAACTAGCCTCCGTTTTGTTTGACAATACTTTGAGCGTCAACAAGAAGTGACGTCACCCAACATGGCTTAGAGCACCTTTAAGTACACTTTTTGAGTATTATTTTTTCTGGAAACTTTTTACTTTAACTTCACTACATTTGAAAGACAAATATCATACTTTTTACTCCACTACAATTCTGTCATGGTCCTTGAGTAGAAAGTAGTAACGTCAGTCAGGGGATGATTTTGGTTGCAGGGGTTGCATTTTGGTTGGAAATGAAAGTCGGGTTGACGTAAGAACCCGACATCAGATTTTGGTAGGAAATGAAAGTCGGGGTTGACGCCAAATGACATGATTGCATTTCACTTATTCAATCTCACATTTAATCCCACTACTGGAACTGTGTTCTAGAAATAAATTTGATATTGATATGAGGGTAGGTAGGCAGGCATAGATTCAGAGGTATATAGTACTGTAAGCATTACATACAACAATTCAACAATAATAAAACAATGCATTGACATTTATTTTTGACACTTAATTACTTAAGTATTAAGGACTAAAATTAATTACAGAGTAATATTTGACCAGTTGTATATGTACTTTCACTCAAGGAAGTTGTTTACTTTGTCCACCTCTGTATGAAATATAGCCTAATATCTTCTGTATTTCATGAAAATATTTCATGAAATTATACAATGTTGGAATGGCAACAGTGTGAGTAAATGATTACCGAATTTTCTTTTGAGTGACCTAACCCTATAAGCACTTAAAGAACTATCTAGGGAAACTAAATATCTTACCAGTATGCATCAGCATGTGTCTTTTCAGGACTCTTTTGTGAGCTGTTACAAAGCTGCACTGCGGGCAGTGTTGTGTTTTCTCATTGGCATGAAAGTGACCAACATGTTGATCGAAGTCTACAGGGTTGAGGGTGGAGAAAGGGCAGAAGCTACAGTTCAGTTCTTGTTTCCCTGGATGTCCTTGTCTTTTGTGCTGCTGAAAATGGCTCTTATTTGAGCATGAGAAGTCACAGTGGGGGCAGTGATAAGCCTGATGCATGCGGAAATGTTTCTCCATGTCTTCTTGACTCTCGAAGAAGGAGCCGCAGGCGTGATGACGGCACTCTACGGCCTCAATTTGGTGAGCATCTAATACATGCTTTTGAAGCTGCTTTTTTTCTGTACACTGAAATGAGCAGCCTTTATGAAAGCAAAGCAATGGCTGTCCATCTTGTGTCTTATTGTGAGATTTCATATGGATCTTTAATGCCTGACTCTGACTAAATGTCTTTTGGCAAGTAGGGCACTTAAACAGCTCTCCGTTGGGAGCTTCATCCTCTTGATGCCCGTGCACACTGGCAAGGTGTCGTCGCAGAGAGTTGCGTTCCACCGCTCCGTACTCACATAGATGACACTGGTGCAGTTTCTGTCCCGTCTCTCTCAGCATGTGGATGCGTAGCTTACTCTTGCTGGTGAAATGGTGTTTGCAGGTTGGACATTGCAGAGTGGGGTCGGGAAAGTGGATGCGCATGTGTTCTATCAAATGGGAGCGAGTCTTGAAACAGCGTCTACATTCGGAGCAGATGTGGGTGCGAAACATGTGTTCTGTGCCTTCTGCAACATGTCCCACTAAATGGAAAAATGGGACCTGGTCAGACCTGGGATTACAATTATTTTAATCATAACATTCATGGTACTTACCTTTAGATGGAGACTTTCCTTGGGTAATGGTGGTCAATTTTTTCCCTTTTTTTGTTGAAGCTTTTAATTTTTTGGCCATACTTTTCCTTCTTTTAGATTGCACAGGCATATCTGTCCCATTCATATGAGACAAAACTACAACAGAAAGAAAATAAAACACTTCGTATTATCGACAAAAGACAAATTCATACCTGATATATGTGGGATAATGTATTGTCAGCCTATCATTATTACAAAATTACCTCTTTCAGGATTATACGAGATTTTGTGATCATAACTGGGTGATTGTATAGTATATTTATATACAAATAAACAAACATAAAACATTGATCTGAGTCGTAATTATTTTATTAGGACACAGAGAGATATGGCAGATGTGAATCTAACAACTGACCAATCAAAATCAAATATTCCAGAGCCGCATGCATGCCAAAGGACTATGTCTTACTGAATATATAATTAATAAGCATATTTGTTTTGTATGAGAATCATTGTATTTTACCTTCAGGTGTATCTGTTGCATTATTTTCCAAATGCATGAGCTGTTCTGCATCACATCCAGGCTCTTGTTGGTCCATGTTATAATTCGGGCAAAACTCCACAGGACATCAGTAAGTCAAGAGGGGTAAAACTCCATTACAGCATCAGGACCATGAAGTGTTTCTGTCTCTCAGGGCAACACAACTGTTCGGCATCACCGATGAGACCAATTGATTAATGGTTTATGCCGGAATACCAGACTTGAGATTGAAAGCCGATCAGGGTTCTTGTCAGTAAACACAGCATAAGGACATGATGATTAGCAATGAACAGCAACAGTATACAGTGCGATACATATTATGTGAACATTTAAAAGGAGGTTTTGTTGGAACAAACACGTTTTTATTAAACAGATTTTAGACCTACTGCGCCTAGGTTCGTGTTTCATTTGCTCTGATAAACATAAACAACACATTCACAAGGAAGCGCAGAAGATGGGTTAAGCAAACTGCTCTGTTCAGCATCAAGAGACAATTATAGTGATAACACATTAAATAAAAAACCTTTATTGTACTAATTACTTAAATTATATGATAAGAAATTACCTTCATTTGTTTTGATGGAAACAATGTAAGCGGCGTCATTTCTGGGCCTTTTCTGTTCAAAGAGGAACATTAATTCTGACATAATAATATTGTATACATTTTGAAGAATTATCAATTATAAAATACCCTAAATCTACATTTAACTGTTCATAAGGATACCTAAAAGTGCATAACGAGACTGCGTCGTAAACAGTCACAACGGAACTATTAATGTGAAACACATTTCATACGGAACTATATTCTCGAACAACGGAAATAACACAGAGGTCGCCATGTGATTTGCCCATTTCATTTTAGTGAATCGGTTCTTTTGAACAGTTTGTCTGAAAGAACTGGTTTAAAAAAACCTAATTCAAAGTAGGACTGATTTGTGAATTGGTTCAACCGAGTCATGGAAAAGATTCGACTCACCCAAAAGAACGATTTGTTTACGCTGCAATGAGAGAGAAGGATTGCTTACTGTAGGCAGGCTCTGCTTAATTGCACTATTTACCTGATGGTCACCTTTGTCTTTTTTTTTTAAGTTAACAGAGAAAATGTTTGTAAAATGCGGTGTGATATTTGCACTACCGTAAGTATAGTGACTTTTAAATTCTGCTGTTATTTAAATAAAAATATAGACCTGATTAGTGAAAGCTTAGTATAATGTTTTATCAGTTTCTCATTAAAATGAAAATGGTGTCACCTCATTTGCTCTGAATGCAGGATGCATATTGAATGGAAGGGACAAAAATACTTTTCCTAATTGCTTAAGAGAACCAGAAGACACCTTCATCATGACCCTGTCAGATTTCATTGGAGCCCTGAAGGACAACCCTTACTTTGGGGCAGGATTTGGGCTAGTTGGTATTGGCACAGCACTTGCAGTTGCTAGAAAAGGGGCACAGGTCGGCATGATCTTCTTTAGGAGACATTACATGATCACACTGGAGGTCCCCAGCAGAGATAAAAGTTATCACTGGCTCTTAAGCTGGATCACTAAACATGCGAAACACACCCAGCATCTGAGTGTTGAAACCTCATATATGCAGCATGAGAGTGGGCGAGTCCATACGCAGTTTGACTTCCATCCAAGTCCAGGCAACCACATCATTTGGTAAGATCACAATTTATGAAGAGATTTTTACTTTTTATTACTGCTGGCTGGTATCTGAGTACCCACTAGCATTACCAGTCAAATTGTAGTTCTCCTTATTACACTCCCCATTGCTACATTACTTGCATTCTATATTTGTGTATGTATTTTGATGTTACTTTGGACAGTTTACATTTGATATGTTGCTGATTTGATCTTCCTCTCAGGGATCAAAGGTATCCATCTCACTAATTGAGGCTATGTGTTTCTCAGGTATGGTAGGAAGTGGATTAGAGTGGAGAGGACCAGGGAAAAGCAGATGGTGGACCTGCACACTGGAACACCCTGGGAGTCCGTCACCTTCACTGCCCTGGGTAGAGACCGGCAGATATTCTTCAACATACTTCAAGAAGGTATGTGACTGTCAGCTGAATTCTTTAGAAATGCATTGCAGCCTTAAAGGGATAGTTCACCCAAAAATGAAAGTTCTGTGTCATCATTTACTCACCTTCATGTCGTTCCAAACCCGTTGAAGTTGGGTTCACACAAATGAAGATCTTTTTTATGAAATCTAATAAAGAGATTTCTGCCCCTCCATTGACAGTCTACGCAACTACTACTTTAAAGCTTCAAAATGTTCAATAAAGAGATCCTAAAACAGTAAAAAAAATTACGAGACCGATCGCTTTATATGATGAACAGATTTTATCTAGGCTTTTATTCACATTGATCAGTAAACATAAACAGAAGCTCAAATGAGCCTGCTTGATCATGTGTGAGAACAAACCTCATTGGTTCTTGCAGAAGCTCAAACATGTTGCATGACTAATGGTATTGGTTCTCGCACGTCAAGCGAACATGCTTGAGCTTCCTCACACAAACTGATGTGTGAGCTTATGAATGTTTATATGTGAATAAAAGCCTAAATTCAATCTGATCATAATATAAAGTGATTTTGGCCTAAACCGCTCAATCCATATGGATTAGTTTTACGATCTCTTTATGAATGTTTTGTAGCGTCAAAGTGGTAGTTGTGTAGACTGTCAATGGAGGGACAGAAAGCTCTCAAGTTTTATTAAAATATCTTCATTTGTGAACGAAAGTCTAATGGGTTTGGAACGATATAAGGATGAGTAAATGATACCAGAATTTAAATTTTTGTGTGATCTAACCCTTTAATGATTAATTATGTGTCCGTGCAGCACGTGAACTTGCTTTAAAGCAGGAAGATGGCCGGACTGTAATGTACACTGCACTTGGAGCGGAGTGGAGGCCATTTGGGTTTCCAAGGCGACGACGACCCCTGTCTTCAGTAGTGCTGGAGAATGGTGTGGCAGAGAGGATTGTGGATGATGTAAAGGAATTCATAGGCAATCCTAAGTGGTACACTGACAGAGGTGAAATAGGAAATGATAACTTTTCAAAAAAATCGTTTTTTAACCTTCCATATCAGAACATAAGGCGTGTGCACATCTCTAATGTCACTAGAAAGCATTGTAATAAATAAAAGTATTGCTTTTGTGTTTGTTTTATGTTTCAATTCATATCTAATTTCAGTTTTGTTGTTGAATATGCTTCAATAAGGCATTCCATATAGGAGGGGCTATCTGCTGTATGGACCCCCAGGCTGTGGAAAGAGCAGCTTTATGTAAGTATTGTTACTTTCTTTACAGTTCATGTTACTATGAATGAATAATAGTGTCTTATAAAGGTATGTTTTTATACAGAGTGTAGATTTGAACCTCACAATATTATAGTTTTACTGAGTTTTTACTGAGAGACTTGGTGAGCTTAAGAGACATCTTTCAAAAACATCAAAAAAACCTTATAGAACCCAAACTTTTTTAACAGTAGTGTCTATACCTGCAATGTTATGTATTTGTATGTATTAATCTTTAATAGTCTATGTTGCTAGATAAAATGCAAATACTGCTATTTATAGATGCAGTGAAAATAACATCTGACTTTTTTTAAATGGTATAGTATGGCTGCAAAAAAAGCTATTTTAAACATAGAGCAAAAGTGCAATTTGGAGTCCCAAGTCTTACCATTCAGAATTATTTCAGAACTGCACTGGCAGGTGAGCTGGGTTACAGCATCTGTCTGATGAGTCTCAGTGATCGCAGCCTGTCTGACGATCGCCTCAACCACCTGCTGAGTGTCGCTCCGCAGCAAAGCATCATCCTGCTAGAGGACGTGGATGCAGCCTTCGTCAGCCGGGATCTTCTGCCTGCAGAGAGTATGACTTACAGACTTCTGAATATGTTTATATGCTGAATTATAATTAAATTAAAATAATAATAATAGACAGTGTAATTATCAATCATGATAATCTAGGTTGGGCCCTAGCGTTAACAAAACAGTGGAATATTTTTGCATTTGTAATGTAATTCAAACTTCCTTGCCATGTGTTCTCACAGATCCACTGGCCTTTCAGGGCATGGGAAGGCTCACTTTCAGTGGACTTCTGAATGCTCTGGATGGAGTGGCATCTGCAGAGGCCCGAATTGTGTTCATGACAACTAATTTCATTGACAGGTAAAACTTATTACTGCAACTTGTTCATCATGACTTACACATTACTTATTTTGTTTGATGTTCTTTAGAATGAAAAATATGGATTTTCTTGCCCTTTAGCCTTTAATATTTTTAAGAAGTGCCAATTGGGTTTGTTTTACAAAGCAAGGTAGTGATAGTCAGATGTATTGGCAGATAAATGAATATTTATCAAAATATATATGAATTATATTGTATTTTATATTTAAATGGTTAGTTCACATAAAAATGAAAATTCTGTCAATTACTCTTTCGTCTATTTGTGCTTGAACGGACACATACATGCAAAATTTAATTTAACAAAATACAAAGAGAAAATAACTTTTGTACATTATATATTTACATTTGATTATTCAGTTTCTGTACCTGAATACTGTTAAATTTACCTGAAAAACATAAAGCACTGTTTATTTCATTTGTATCTTGGTTTTTGTGACTAGGTTTCAGGTTCCTCAGGAATTCAAAAACAGGAACAGAACAACTAGTAAATAGTAACATGACAGACAACTGAATAGCACTAAACACTGGGCTTAAATACACAGCAAACAAGAGAGGGTTCATTAACTAGTCACAACTAGTAACCATTGATACAAATGGGCAGGGGACGGAGGAAGACTGAACTAATTAATACTCTGACAACAAAACACTAGAACTGAAATACACACATGAATCAAAACATATGACAGTATTTTTTCGTATTTATTTAATTTGTTTACTATTTTTCTATGCAGATTGACTCACATACAAAATCACCCCAATCATTCTAGAATGATTAATTCTTTCCAAATAGAGCTATTCATCTGGTAAAACTATTTTCATATTGCAATATATATTGCAGAAAAACATGCAGCCCATTTCCAAACTTATAAGACGTTCGTTCATCTTCGGAAAACAAATGAAGATTGATCTGAGAGATTTCTGTCCCTCCATTAAAAGTCTTTTGAACCAAAATTCTGACGCTACAAAATGTTCACAAAGATATTGTAAAATAAATCCATATGAATCAAGTTAATTAATCCAAGTCTTCTGAAGAGACTCGATTGCTTTTTATGTTGAATGGATTTAATTTAGACTTGTATTCACATATAAACATTGATCAACGAGCATGAATAGAGCACTCAAATATGGCAAATGGAAGCTCAGCATCGTTTGCGTGACGCACAAGAACAAACCTCATTGGTTCTTCCTGAAGCTCAAACATGCTGCCATGACACGTGAGAATGAACCTTATTGGTTCTCGCATGTCAAGTAAGGATGCTTAAATTAAATCTGTTTGTCATATAAAGCGATCCTTTCTCTTCAGAAGACTTGGATTAAACCGCTTGATTCAAATGGATTTATTTTATAATCTTCTTATGAACGTTTTGAAGCTTTTTGTTCAATAGACTTTCAATGGAGTGACAGAAATCTTTCAGATTTCATTAAAAAATATAAAATATTTTATATTTTTTCATTAAAAAATATAAAATATATGTTCCGAAGATGAACAAAAGTCTTATGGATTCTTTAATATATAAAATATATTTAATCCATAAAAATATATATTTAGTAGCAATAATATGCATTGTAAATTACACAAAATATATTTTGTTTAAAAAAATCATCAATAAAATGCTCTAGTTTCTGTTAAAATTTCTTTTTGTGTGTGCAATCTTAATAAAATATATTTAAAAAATCCAGTAATAATGAAAGAAGTACCAGTAGTCATGAACACCTGTAACCGTGAACAGTGTGTTTTTCTTGGTATTGGTGATATGGTGTTGTTTCCTTTCTCCCATTTCTCTTTTTTCCCCTCTGTGTGCTGAAGACTTGATCCGGCTCTTGTCCGACCTGGCCGTGTTGATCTGAAGCAGTACGTGGGCCCCTGCTCTCACTGGCAGCTGACTCAGATGTTCAGGAGGTTTTACCCTCAGGAGTCTGCAGCCGAGGCTGAGAGGTTCGCCGAGCAGGCGCTGGCAGCACAAACAGACCTCAGCGCCGCTCAGGTACAAGGACACTTCATGCTCTACAAGACAGACCCGGCTGGCTCCATCAAAAACATTGCAGAGATCAAGCAGTGAAGACCTACAGAGACAATACAGACTTTTGAATGATGCAAACTGAGCAACAGGCGAGTGATAAACAGTGTGGTTGAATAATTCTTTGAAGTTTACACAGTCTGGATAAAGACTCTTCTCACATCAGAGTATTAAAATCTAACTTGTGGAAAATTTGTGTTTGTATATTGAATTTTTTTTTTTTTTTCTGGGAAAACAGCTATGGTAAACACAGGTATATGATTTTGAAAAGGTTCAAAACGTTGTTTGTGTTTGTTCGCTACAACCCTGTAGGAATTGGAACAAAGGGTTAATGTTTTAAAAGGGATAATTTACCCAAAATGTAAATTGTCATCGTTTCCTACGGAGGAGGATTAGGGCCAGGCAATAATAAAAAAATAAAACCATCTCGAGATTAAAGTAATTATAATGCGAGATTAAACTCGTTAAATTTCGAGAAAAAAAGTCGAAATAAAATCTTGAGAATAAACTCATTAAATATCGAGAATAAAGTCGTTGTGTTGCGAGAAAAAACTCGTTAAATTTCGAGAAAAAAAGTCGAAATACAATCTCGAGAATAAACTCATTAAACATCGAGAATAAAGTCGTTGTGTTGCGAGAAAAAAACTCGTTAAATTTCGAGAAAAAAAGTCGAAATACAATCTTGAGAATAAACTCATTGAATTTCGAGAATAAAGTCGTTGTGTTTCGAGAAAAAAAGTCGAAATGAAATGTAGAGAATAACGCATTCGATCAGTGTTCATTGCATAGCCTACTGATATCAACCTCATCAAGGTTTCGTGGTTTCCCAGGATACCATAAGACACATTATTAATCGTTGTTGTTTGTGTACGCCTCCATCCACAGAATGTAACGACTGTAACCATCTATACAGCCATTAATGGCAATGCTGTACGGTTTTAGTTTATCATAGCTTTCCATATGCCAGAGTGTATTTGGGCCAGCGCAAGTGGCGTCTTCTCAAGCGTCTCCTTCGTCGAAATTCCACACCTTGAGGATCAACAAGTTTAATAATGCGTCTTATGGTATCCTGGGAAACCACGAAACCTCCATGAATTTCATGTTGGACAAAAGCGAGTACATCGCGCAAATTGGACTGATTTTTTCTTCTAAAAACACCTAGCCGACCTAGACCTAATGTTCTATTCTTTGTTACTGAAAGAAAGTCAAAAATATAGATTGTCTAAGTGATCTAACTCTGTCATGTCCTCTATCAGGTTATGCAATGAACACTGATCAAATGCGTTATTCTCTAACGTTACATTTCATTTCGACTTTTTTTCTCGAAACACAACGACTTTATTCTCGACATTTAACGAGTTTATTCTCACAATTCTTCGACTTTTTTCTCGAAATTTAACGAGTTTTTTCTCGAAACACAACGACTTTATTCTCGAAATGTAATGAGTTTATTCTCAAGATTGTATTTCGACTTTTTTCTGGAAATTTAACGAGTTTTTTCTCGAAACACAACGACTTTATTCTCAATATATGGGATTAATATCCTGCCATGATTCAAAACTGAAAATAAAGTTCTGAAAGGTTGAAACTAAGTGTTCGAAAACTCAAAATCTTACAAAAAACAGTTTTGCAAGATCGAAAAATAAGATTTGCAAGCTTGCAAAATGTAAAAAAATAAAAATATCTCTGCAAACATTATGTTGTTTTTGAGATTTCCTTCTTCAGAACTGCAAAAAAAATTTTTACGATGTTGCGCAAACAATTTTTCAGAGTTTCAAATTTGTCAGTGTTCTCCCACTGTATTAGTTTGTTTTCCAGGGTTGAAACCTTGTAAATGGTGATCTGAAAACTGGTGTGCGAATGTGTGAAAAAAAAGTTTTGAAACTCTGAAAACAGAGTTTTGCAGGCTTGCAAAGTGGTAAAAAAAAAAAATCTCTGCAAACATAATTTTGTTTTTGAGTTTTCCTTCTTCAGAAGTGCAACACTCTTTTTTTACGGTGTTGTGCAATCATTTTTTCAGAGTTTCGAATTTGTCACTGTTCTCCCAGTGTATAGTTTGTTTTCCAGATTTGAAACCTTGTAAATGGTGATCTGAAAACTGGTGTGCGAATAGGTGAAAAAAAGTTTTGAAACTCTGAAAACTGAGGTTCGAAAGGGCGAAACTTATTACATTACATTAGCACTCCTATTGCATACTATTTTTTCAGAGCTGAGTTTACAACACCCACTTTGCGGAGATACGGCCACACAGTTGCGAGCTTGCGACTCACGTGATTTGTGGCAGCGTTGTCACGCAGCTCTGCTCTGAAACTCTGAAACTCAGACTGAGCGAAAATGAAGCTTCGCAACTTCGCAACTTCAGAAAAAGCCTGGAGGGAGGGCCGTCTGCTCTTGGCCAATGCTTTGATGTCTGCTGACGTACAGTCCAGTCACAAGTCGTATTTACTGGAAAGGTGGGATTGACCGACTGCTCCGCCAATGACGAAAGCCAAAGTATTCATAAACTGATTGCACACTGGCACGTCAAAAGCGTGCGTTTCAGCCAACACGCGATTTGCCAAAAGCGCGCGTTCTTAATGTGCGTGGCCACGGAAACGTGTGATGTGCTATTTAAAACGATCTGCTATTTTATGATTAATAAAAATGTTTTTAACCACTATTTTTAAGACTGCTCCTCCCTGACACCCGTGGGACACTTGCCATTCTACATTTATAACAATAATATCTTAGTCTAAACCTAAAGTAATCTTGAAAAACTACATATAATTTAAAAGCTTTCAGACTCTATTATTCATATTTGAAGACTAATTATCAAAAGAAATGACAGCAGTAGTAGCCTGGCTAACGTCAGTACCTCGTCTCATTCTCAAAATCTGGTCCATGGTGTCCAGGCTGCCTAGCAGCGTGAAAAACAAGGCAGCATGGGGAAACCCAGGCTACAGCAGTAGATAAATGCCTATAGATTCTTCATTTGTGATGTGGAGGCAAACTATAACACGCTTTGATTCTTTCCGTACATTTTTATGTGTTTTAGAGATTAAATTCAAATCAAATATTAACATTTCTGCCCAAACTATTTCTGAATAGGATGTCTATTGTCTACTTCATAAATATTTGGAATAGTATGGAAATATAAGGTTCAGATCACTAAAAAACATATATGGAAATCGAAGAGTCATCGGTGGAGTCTGGATGTCATCTAGTGGAAAAGTTTGGTACTGCGCACAATAAAATCTTTCCTAAAGCTCATTTATTGAGACATCAACCTAAAATCTGGCCCAGAACTTGTCCAGATATTAGCACTGATTTTCTTGAAGTTTTAGGGTTGAAAATGGTTTGTAAATATATATAAAAAACAACATGTTACTTCATAACTTTTTAAAAATTTAATTTAACAACTTTGTTTTACTTTACTAATCTGAGAAGTGTACCCTTTTAGTACCCTGTTCGCAGTGCATTAAGTAATGTTAACAAATACTATAGATTTGTTACTTTTTATTTTAATAATTAGTAAACGTTGTAAACATTAACAAAGATCAATAATATATGAAACCTTATTTTAAATTGTTACCGAAATTACAACTGGAAAATTTGCGAGATGTGTCTCAAACGAAGGGATTAGGGGATTGTCCGAGGTGCTGAAATAAAAAACTGTCTGTTTTCTTTCTTCTTTTTTTTCTTTTCTTTTTACCTAAATGATAACTATTGGATTATAATAACTCACCGATTATAATCCTCTCCTCTGTCAAATTTGCCATCGATAATTCCATGCTGTTTTGCTTGGGTTTAATGATAATACAAGAGTCCTAAACCACATATAGGGACAAAAGCATGACAGACTCAAGCAATGACGCCTTCGACGTGCGATAGGAGAACAGGGAACGAGCACGTTCTTTTCGCCTGTTTGGACACTTCACACACGTTTGCACATATGTTTGGTTTACCTGTTTACACGTTCATAACATGTGGTCTGACGTTAGCCAGGCTACTACTGCTGTCATTTCTTTTGATAATTAGTCTTCAAATATGAATAATAGAGTCTGAAAGCTTTTAAATTATATGTAGTTTTTCAAGATTACTTTAGGTTTAGACTAAGATATTATTGTTATAAATGTAGAATGGCAAGTGTCCCACGGGTGTCAGGGAGGAGCAGTCTTAAAAATAGTGGTTAAAACATTTTTATTAATCATAAAATAGCCGTGGCCACGCACATTAAGAACGCGCGCTTTTGGCAAATCGCGTGTTGGCTGAAACGCACGCTTTTGACGTGCCAGTGTGCAATCAGTTTATGAATACTTTGGCTTTCGTCATTGGCGGAGCCAATGGAAAGGTCAATCCCACCTTTCCAGTAAATACGACTTGTGACTGGACTGTACGTCAGCAGACATCAAAGCATTGGCCAAGAGCAGACGGCCCTCCCTCCAGGCTTTTTCTGAAGTTGCGAAGTTGCGAAGCTTCATTTTCGCTCAGTCTGAGTTTCAGAGTTTCAGAGCAGAGCTGCGTGACAACGCTGCCACAAATCACGTGAGTCGCAAGCTCGCAACTGTGTGGCCGTATCTCCGCAAAGTGGGTGTTGTAAACTCAGCTCTGAAAAAATAGTATGCAATAGGAGTGCTAATGTAATGTAATAAGTTTCGCCCTTTCGAACCTCAGTTTTCAGAGTTTCAAAACTTTTTTTCACCTATTCGCACACCAGTTTTCAGATCACCATTTACAAGGTTTCAAATCTGGAAAACAAACTATACACTGGGAGAACAGTGACAAATTCGAAACTCTGAAAAAATGATTGCACAACACCGTAAAAAAGAGTGTTGCACTTCTGAAGAAGGAAAACTCAAAAACAAAATTATGTTTGCAGAGATTTTTTTTTTTTTTTTACCACTTTGCAAGCCTGCAAAACTCTGTTTTCAGAGTTTCAAAACTTTTTTCACACATTCGCACACCAGTTTTCAGATCACCATTTACAAGGTTTCAACCCTGGAAAACAAACTAATACAGTGGGAGAACACTGACAAATTTGAAACTCTGAAAAATTGTTTGCGCAACATCGTAAAAATTTTTTTTGCAGTTCTGAAGGAAATCTCAAAAACAACATAATGTTTGCAGAGATATTTTTATTTTTTTACATTTTGCAAGCTTGCAAATCTTATTTTTCGATCTTGCAAAACTGTTTTTTGTAAGATTTTGAGTTTTCGAACACTTAGTTTCAACCTTTCAGAACTTTATTTTCAGTTTTGAATCATGGCAGGATATTAATCCCATAGAAATAAATATGGGAAGCCAAACAAACCAAAAGTGGGACGAGACAGCGGGGGTTTACAGAGCTCGCGCCGCGCTGACATGTCATCTGCGCGGTTCAATGGTCTGAGCCGCGCGGCCGATTCGTCAGCGCAGCGCGGACGTGTTTCCTAGCGACACCAAATGGGCAGCGCGGCCCATTTAAACAGATAAAAGTTAATTTGGCGCTACTCAATTATATTTGACCCATAAACCTCTGCTATTATTAATGTAAATGAGTACAGCAGATTTTGATTTACATGAACCTAAATAAAAAGCCATGAAAAATTAATAATTGCAAAACTGCTGTGTCAAACTTAAAATTAACATTACCTTGGCAGTCCCCTGGTATGTAAAATTGGTAGTGAAAATGGGGCGTTCACATGAGGGTTGAAAATATGGTCCACCATATACGTCTTGTATAGCCAGTTCATTGATTGTGGTGATGTACGTTATAGTGTGTGTGTGTGTGTGTGTGTGTGTGTGTGTGTGTGTGTGTGTTCTCAATGGCAGAAAGTGTCCAAATCACACTGAATTCACCCTATAAATCAATATCACAAAATATCAATAACATAAAATCGATCTTTAGTTTTAACATTTTATTCAAAATTAACAAATGATTGTTTTAATTATGGAATTCAGACATAAAAAGCTTAAAGTCTACAAATGATGGCTGAATGCAAAACTTACTACAATAATAAAATACATTACCTGAACATGTAGCCTAATTACTGTCCGATATAATTACCAGAAGGTTGGCGTGCTCCTCAAGACGACTACGATATTTAAAGTCAAGTTTCTGCTTTATACAGCTCTTTCCGTAGCATACATATGTGCAGTTCTTCAAAGTATCGACGCACAACACTACTCTTTACTAACACTATTAAACATAATAAACATAAGATATGTATTCATTTCATCTAGTCTCTCTTCTTCTTTGTCTTCTGTAGGGAAAAACTCTTAAACTTCAGCAGAGAACCATTTTTTTTGTAAGAAAGGAGGGGTTTCTTTATTGTACATTCATTTGCATGTATGGTTTGCGCTGCGCTGTTTAAATTGGTCAGCGCAGCGCTGGTGAGGATTGTTCGCGCCGCGCTGCCCATTGGGTGTGCTAGGAAACACGTCCGCGCTGCGCTGACGAATCGGCCGCGTATGGGATCAAATTCCCGCCAAATATATAGCGGTCGCGTATAAAAAAATAATAAGCGTAAATCAAAAATTTAAAAACACATGTAAAAATATATTGCACAAACTGAAAAAAAGAATGCAAAATGATCAGAATAGCAAACAACGTGGTCACGGATCAAAATATAATAAGCGTGAATAAAGAAATAACAAGCATGAATAAAAACTTTAAACACATTAAAAGTTATTTTGCACAAAACTTAAACTTATGGTCATGCTTTGTTAAAAAGTATGGTTTTATTACTGTGTACTTTGTGCTTTCTTGCATTTTCTGCTCATATTTTACTCTTTTGTACGCTTGTGATGTTTTTCTCTTCGCTCTTCTTTCTATGTTCTGCGCTTGCTCTTCCAAATGTTGCAGTTCGAGTTTCATGTAAATTAGGGCGGGCTTAAGCGTCACCATTGGTCCACTAGTTCTAGATTGACAGATACTCCTCTAGCCAATCAATCGAAGAGGGGAGTTGACGTCACACCAATGCGACTCGTGGCTACTGATGCTTACTTGTTATACAGGGGAAGACGACCATCAACAGGACACCTTTAAACTGCATGTGTGCCTGCAACTCAAACTGTTGCCGGTATACGTATACCTGGCAATATGGTATAGTTAAATTCGTCATCCTAACAACGACCTGTTACAGTTATGCCTGTCTGATGATCCATCATTCACCTCTAATGCACTGGACCTGGCACCGCGAGCGTCGATCTTCTCCAAGCAGCCACCACCACCTACTGGCCGTTTTACTTTCATATTTAAAATCATATTTAATCAATAACAAGGATGTGTAATGTCGGTCCTGACTCCTGGGTGCAGAGTTTAGCTCCTTCAACCCTAATCAAACACACCTGAACCAGCTAATCATCGTCTTTAGGATATTTAAGACAGGTGAGGTTTTTAATCGGAGTTGACGCTAAACTCTGCAGGACAGCGGCACTCTAGAAACAGCGTTACCTATCGCTGATGGAGATGTTACTGTATTCAAATTTTAAGCTATATTTAAAACATTAATTCTAAAGTAATATGCAATTATGTAGCTATGTAAGTAAACACAGTAAGTTTGTAATAAACCACTGTATTAAATTCAACTGGTTTCTCTATATCTTCTCTGTAACACAATCATTTTCAATAATCTTGTCAAATTTGGCGAGGTTAATAAAAAAAAGGTAGGCAATGCGTAGCGGCGAAAGGTCAAAGTCCTAAAGTCTTCAGACAATGGCCGTTTTTAACTTAGTTTTTGCGACGAATTGTAGTGTTTCATAATTGCAGGATGTTTCGCTAACAGCAGCCTTAACATATTGGCATCATGAGCCAAGTAATATTGTTTAACACCAATTACCTGTGTGCACATTAACATTCTCATGTATCTAAAAAAAAAATGAATTTAATTATTTATGTCCAGAGTTCAGATAGCTTTACTGCTTGAAAGTCTTTGTAAAGTTAAATTGAACTGCCGTCTTCCCTTGTAAGTGTAGCACTCCTGAAAAAGAGTATAATGATTAAAGAAAAATGAAACAAAAGAGAGTGCAGCAGTGCTTCTTTGTTGTTATATTTACTCAGAATGAAGTGCTTCACGGGCGCGCACCACCCACTGAAGTGTGCGGTGACGTAATCACGCTGGTATGCCAAGCGAAAATAATTAATTTAATAAATGCACATATCAAAGCACAAATAAGAAATTGAACAGTATATAAAAGTATTAGAAAATAACATTTTAGTATATTATAATGGGATTGAAGAAATTGTACAAACATAAACAGCTTGTACCACGAGTCGCATTAGTGTGACGTCAACTCCCCTCTTCGATTGATTGGCTAGAGGAGTATCTGTCAATCTAGAACTAGTGGACCAATGGTGACGCTTAAGCCCGCCCTAATTTACATGAAACTCGAACTGCAACATTTGGAAGAGCAAGCGCAGAACATAGAAAGAAGAGCGAAGAGAAAAACATCACAAGCGTACAAAAGAGTAAAATATGAGCAGAAAATGCAAGAAAGCACAAAGTACACAGTAATAAAACCATACTTTTTAACAAAGCATGACCATAAGTTTAAGTTTTGTGCAAAATAACTTTCAATGTGTTTAAAGTTTTTATTCATGCTTGTTATTTCTTTATTCACGCTTATTATATTTTGATCCGTGACCACGTTGTTTGCTATTCTGATCATTTTGCATTATTTTTTTCAGTTTGTGCAATATATTTTTACATGTGTTTTTAAATTTTTGATTCACGCTTATTATTTTTTTATACGTGACCGCTATATATTTGGCGGGAATTTGATCCCATAGCCGCGCGGCTCGGACCATTGAACCGCGCAGATGACATGTCAGCGCGGCGCGAGCTCTGTAAACCCCCACTGTCTCGTCCCACTTTTGGTTTGTTTGGCTTCCCATAAATAAAGTCAGAATAGTATGAAGGTAAAACAGTAGCAAAACTCGAGAGCTTGCTAATTTGAATGTGAGAACTTGTAAAATTAATATTTGTATTTGTAAGTTGAAATTTATACTTGCAGCTCTGATGTGAAAAGCTGCATCTATCGATTTGCACACACAGACAATACTCAGAACACCTGTGTTTTGAATTCGAAGTTGCAGATTAATAGTTACAAATGTGTAAAGTGTCATTTACATAAACAAAATGACAGGCACAATTGTGTACTACACATTTATCTTTGTGCTTTAGTTCAGTTTCGTTGTACAACCACAAGTCGGCACTCACAACCTCTCATATCTGGCAGTACAACTTCAAATCCTAGCGCTTTGACTTTTGCTACTCTTTTTGCGATATGCCTGTAGCAAAACTCACTCGTGCACTTGTAAATGCAGACTTGCGAGAGCAGAGTCGGGGGCGGGGCTGGGGTCGGAATGAAGTCATTTTATTGGTCGATGCCTCACCAATGAACAGAATATGAACGCAACGCGTTTAATTGAGACAGTGGTATTAAAAGACCAAACAGGAAACACCATAAAGCATAGCCTATACAGAAAAAAATTGAGCACAGAATATGAACGCAACGCGTTTAATTGTACGTTTTCCTCGAAACCCAAGAAAACGCTTAATGAGGCTTAATGGACCAACAGTTATAAAATAAAAATTAAAAACAATAAAAAAACACATAATTTGTTACTTTATTAATAAAACACTAGGCAGCAAGTTTATTTGCACTGAACACACATTTGCTTATATATATATATATATATATATATATATATATATATATATATATATATATATATATAATGAAGAGTTCAGATGCTCATATATTTAAATTCAATAATTTCACTTAAATGGCAGTGAAGATTACCTATTAATTATCATTTAAGTGAAATTACTGAACTTAAATATACAAGCTTGATAAAAATGATCATTCTATAAGAAAATTTCAAATGGCATTTAGAGGCTTTTGCATCTGAACTCTTCATATATATATATATATATATATATATAGCCTATATATATATATATATATATATACATATATATATATATGTGTGTGTGTGTGTGTGTGTGTGTGTGTGTGTGTGTGTGTGTGTGTGTGTGTGCCAATTCCATTGCAATATGAAAATGCACCTAAATTATCTGATAAGAATGTAAAATGTATACCTTAATATGCAATGTAAGTCGCTTTGGAAAAATGTAAATGTTTTAAATATTCACCCTAGCCTAACTGTTGGACACACAAAACTCTTTTACAGTCTATATGGTATATATACCATATATAGGGCATATATATATATGGCATACGTCATATGTTTTACGTCATATTCTGTGCTCATCTGCTTTTCTGTAGTATGCATTAGCATTGTGCCTACTGAGTTTGATAATTTCGTTTATTTATTTTAATATCAGTCTAATGCATTAAGCCATGTTAGTGTTTCAGTGCACGCGGGTTTCGTGACATCATCGAACTCCCATTTCATTGGCTAGGTGCCAACCAATAAAACGGCTCCTTTGACCCCCCCTTCTCCCGCCCCCCTTTCCCTCTCACCGCCTCTGAGTTTCAAGTGCACAAGTTAGTTTTGCACCTGATATGTCGCGAAAAGAGTAGCAAAAGTCAAGGCGCGAAATTTGAAATTGCAGTGACAGATTTGAGAAGCTGCAAGTGCTTAATTGAGGAAGTACCGCGAATGTGAACGTAAGATTAAACGCAAAATATATATTACAAGTTTGTGTCTGTCGTTGTATTTCTGTGAATGGCATTTTACACATTTGTGTCTACTTGTCTGCAGCTTCAGATTCAGAATACAGGTTTGTGACTATTGTTTGCGAGTGCAAATTTCAACATTCAACTTCAGATTTTTATTTTACAGGTTTTCACATTGGAGCTGTGAGTGTAAATGTTCATGTACAAGTACGAATATTTATTGTACAAGTTCTCAAATTCACATTTACATGCTCTCGAGTTTTGCTACTGTTTTACCTTCATAGTATTGCGAGATGTAAACTCGCAATTGTGAGACAAAAAGTCGCAATTAGGCCTTTCTTTTTTTTTTCTTCTTTCTTTTTTTGTGGCGGAAACAAGCTTCCATAGATATCGAAGGGTTAACCAGAGAGGCTTTTGCCCCACCTCCCTCTCCCTCCCGTGTGAAAGAGGGTCGGTGTAGAGGAGACCGTGTAGACGGTGTTTCCCTCACTCTTCTCCCTGCTTCCATAATGGCTGTTCGTTTTGCATTGAGCTCTGCAGAAAGAAGGATTGGATTTGGTTTTCTGAGGCCCACAACAACGACCACGGACATCAGGAGAGGGGCAGTGGGTAATGCTGCAGCTTCTGTCACTGTCCAGGACAGCCACGGGAAGCTCAAGACTGTGGCTGACCTCCCAGAAATCAACATATTTAGGATGTTGTACAGACTGATCTTTAAAGGGTACCTGAATCGCGTGCATGAGATGCAGGTAAAGAAAGAAAACACAGCCGTAGTTTATTTATCATGTGACTGTAACTGCAGGACTGTTTAAAATGATTTCTGCCTCCCCTTATGTGCTCAGACTCTCACTGTTTTGCATTCAAAGACATTGAATAGAAAGCTAACAACTGTCTTATTACATTTTTCTGTTTAAACATTTCTAATTAAACACTTTAAAATTCAGTGAGCTTGTTGTTTATTTGTTGCTCTGATCCAGTTTGGAGGTGCAATGCAATTTAGCTCAAAATTAACCATATTTATTCTTAACTTGCACATCTTATTTGTTCTTCACCTCTTGTTTTTCCATCTCTCCAGTTACATGATAAAGAGCTTTATGGTCCCTTGTACAAAGTGAATGTTGGAAACCTCCAATCCATTGCAATAAACAGTGTGGACTTACTGGAGGAACTCCTTAGAAAAGATGAGAAGTTTCCTTGCAGAGGACACATGACTTCGTGGACAGAATACCGTGACCTGAGAGGCCTCGGCTACGGCCCTTTCTCAGAGTAAAAACATTTGGCATAATGGTTGTTTATCTGTAACATTTGTTTTGCAACTTATACATTATGTAAGACTAGTCATGTCAGGAGATTTTATGAGGTCAAAGTGCATTTGGCTAATGTAGCTGTGTGATGTTATGTAAACTTATCAGGTTATGATGTTTTTTGTTGCTGTTCTGAAAAGAGAATATGTTCTTCAACAGAGAAGGAGAGAAATGGTACAAACTGCGGACAGTGCTGAACAAACGCATGCTGCATCCAAAGGACTCGGTTCAGTATGGAGATGTGGTCAATGCGGTGGTCACAGACTTCATCAAACGGATTTACTATCTGCGGGAAATGAGCCCCACTGGTGATCTTGTCTCTAACATGTCCAGTGAGCTTTACCGGTTTTCCCTTGAAGGTATTTCCCCTCCATAAGCACTTGAAATTAGATAAAATCGGTAACACTTTACAGTAAGGTCTCATCATGTAAACATTTAGGTAATACATAAGTTAACATGAACTATATGAGCAATGTCTTTTTACAGCACATACTAACCTTTGTTAATGTTAACAAAAATACATTTGTTCATATCTAGTCACAGTGTTATATACAACTTTTGATTTTAATAATACATTTTGAAATTAACTAAGATTAATAAATGCTGTAAAATTGTTGCTTTTTGTTAGTTCATGTTAACTAATGTAATAAACTAATGTTAACAAATGGAACCTTAATTTAAAATCAGACAATAGAAGACACAACTGGCTTGTCACAATTAAGGGTAATCGGGAACCAACCTGACACTCGTGCAAGACCTAATTATGCAACATTAAACATCAAAGGGTGAAATTAAATAATTATTTAAAAAAAAATGCAGCATAATTGCTTGAAAAATACAACGTTTGTAGATATTACTCTCCACTAAATATTTTTTTGTGTGCAAATATAGTAAAATGCTAAATAACCTGTAATGTTTATTTGTCAAATTAAACAATTTAAGTTGCACTATAATTTGGGTCCAACGAGATTTTTAAAGTCTTAATAAAATATAGATTTCAAAATAGTTTAATGTATTAAGATATTTCTTCACTATCAAGTTATTTATTTTATTGAGAAAGTTAATTAAGTGACATCCTTCTGCTATAAGATCCCTGATATAACGATCTGCTTTGAGTGCTGCACAGTCAGCAGATGTTTCACAACAGTTTTAAAGTCATCCATTTTACAAATCAAATTATAGTCCTTATATTATCATTGCAATTAATGTGCTATCAATTTATCATGCATGCCAATTAATAGCATAATGTTTTCCATTTGCCCACAATAATTGTGAATATTCTGCCTGTTGCTTTTCTCATACAGGAATCTCATCCATTCTGTTTGAGACGCGCATTGGTTGCCTGGAGAAAGAGATTCCTGCAGAGACACAGGATTTCATTAATTCTATTGCACAAATGTTCACCTACAGCATGCCTGTGGTGATGCTGCCCAACTGGACTCGCAATTATTTGCCCTTTTGGCAGTGGTACATCAATAGCTGGGATGGAATATTCAAATTCTGTAAGCTTGTTAGTTCACACATCTTCTTCAGATAAACAAGAGATACAGACATGTTGTGCAGAGAGATGATGTATTATACTTGGATTATGCACAGCCGGAAAGATGATTGACATGAAGATGGAGGCCATTCAGAGGCGCGTGGATGCAAATCAGGAGGTTGCTGGGGAGTATCTCACCTATCTGCTGTCCAATGTTAAAATGAGCAGTAAAGATGTTTATGGAAGCATTTCTGAGCTTCTGTTGGCTGGAGTGGACACAGTAAGAAAAAAATACTCTATCTTTGACTATTCAAACAAAATATATAAGAGTTTTAAAATGATAGAACATAAGGCTTTGTTTATGTTCATGGTCTAGACCTCCAACACCATGTTGTGGGCACTGTATCTCCTCTCAAGAGATCCAGAAGCTCAAGAGGCTCTGTATCAGGATGTAACCAGAGTCTTAAAGGGCGACAGAGTCCCAACAGCACAGGAAGTGAACAGCATGCCTTACCTCAAAGCTGTCATCAAGGAAACACTGAGGTGGAGGATTATGTTGTGTAACATGGTATATCTTTGAGAAGCAAAATACAGCAAATTCTGCATATATAATTGCGTATTATAATCTCTTTGCACGTGTAATCTCCTGTGCAGAATGTATCCTGTGGTGCCCATAAATTCTCGTCTTATTGCAGAAAAAGATATTGTCATTGGTGGACACTTTTTCCCAAAAAAGGTATATTGTCCTAATGTTGTTAAGAAGAAAAGAAGTATTATCAGTTTAAAAACTGGCATCACTAAATCAATGTTTTTTTGTGTGTGTTTTTTTAACAGACAACATTCTCTCTGTTCCACTATGCAATCAGCCGTGATGAGAAAGTCTTCCCAGAACCACTGAAGTTCAAACCTGACCGCTGGCTCCGAGATGGCAGAACAAGACCCAACCCATTTGGGTCAATCCCATTTGGCTTTGGAGTCAGAGGCTGTGTTGGCCGTCGCATTGCTGAATTGGAGATGCATCTGGTTTTAGCAAGGGTAAGAGAAACAGAGAGATTTATTTTTTATTTTGTGCCAGACAGTTATGTTACATGTTATATATTGTGCTTTTTGATCGAATCTTTTCATTCCAGCTAATCAAGTTGTTTGAAATCAGACCGGACCCAACTGTAGGTGAGGTTCAGTCACACAGTCGTGGAGTGCTTGTGCCAGACAGAAAGGTTAACTTCCACTTTGTGGAGAGACCGAAGATACATTCTGAAGCATAGCTAAAGAAGACCACTGTTTCAGCAAGACATAAGCTGCATGTGTACATATGAAAATTATCAGCTGAAGTGAATCATGGTAAAGGGTTTGTTCACCCAAAAATAGGCTGCTAGGTAACTGATATCTGCCATCCCAGAAAGGTTAGTAAAGACATTGTTAAAATAGTCCAAGTGACAACAGGCTCAACCTTAAGTTTATCAAACGACGAGAATACTTAAAACTAACAAAAATAATGACTTTATTCAACTATTCATTTTCTTCTGTTTGGGCCTCTGAGTGAGTTCACATAGTGTAACCATAGACAGTAAAAGAAATGGACACAGCAACCCCATTGGATTCAATGGAGAAAAGTGAAGTCAATTTAGAAGCACTCACTACCTGATGGCTGACCGTACTACGCAGACTCAAACTGAGCTTGACGACTTAGATGTGATGTGAACAACCTGTCTGTCTTCTAGTAGCTGTGCCAAGAGAAATCTGAATCATTCCCTTCCGAAACTTGCAGAGACGGAGAGTGTGAGTAGGAGCTGTCCATGAGCTAGGAGCAGGAGAAACTTTTGCTAAGTATTTTGATGAATTATTTTGTCATTTTGCCTCCACGTCCCCCCGATTGCCCGCGAGCTTCTCCTCCTGTCTATACGGTAATCTCTCTACTGTGCGACAGAGAGTCGCGTGGTTACGACGGAATCGTTAGCCTATTTTTACAAAAACTGCTTCTACGGGGCCATAACGTAAGAAAAAAGGTAATGGAGCCTTTTATACATTTTCACGTTTTTTTAGAAATAAATAATGGACAAATGGAGTCTTTAAACGGCTCCGATGTAAAGTTATTCGCTGTCGAAGTGACGCCAAAATGAATGGGAGTCAATGGAATGCTAACAGCAGGTGATGGTCCGCTATTCAATGGCGGCGGCCGGGGAAGCTTCAGTGTTTTCTGAAACATTGGCCCCCTGAGTGTAACAGCGCAGCGCTTCTGGGTTGTACGTCAGAACGTAGGCTCACTATTGGCCGACGCTGGTGTGTGATGCTGGCCAATAGTGAGCCTACTTGCGCACAAAAAGTATTCTCGTCGCTTGAGCCACTGTAGTCTCTTGGACTATTTTTTTAACGATATCTTTACTAACTTTTCTGGGCTGGCAGATATCAATTACCTTGCAGCCTATGAAGTAGTGAGCCAGCTCTCAGATTTAATCAAAAATATCTTAATTTGTGTTCCGAAGATGAACGAAAGTCTTATGGGGTTGGAACAACACGAGGGTGAGTAATTACTGACAGAATTTTCCTTTTTGGGTGAACTAACCCTTTCAGTGTGAACTTCTTTATCTTCATTTGAATATGATTCCGTTGTGCTTAGGAATGTGCAATATGGACCCTGTATCACACTGTGAAAAATATATATTTTATAGCTCTTGCCATTAAATTGTTGTTGTGCGTTGTATTTCATTATGCTGATATGTATTTTTGTGAACTTGAATTAATAAATAAATTAAACTTTTTAATGATTCCAAAATATCTGTGTTTTATTATTGCTCAGTATTAGTGGAAGGGGATCTATGAATATGTATACTATATATCATTGCAATATATATTGGAACGCAGCTGAGGGGAAATAAAAATAACAGCAACTGATATTATGTTTTATATATATATATATATATATATATATACTGAGGTTAGGGTTAGATACCAAGATACCAAAGTCTCCGGCACGGACACCTCCATCTCTGGAAAGGACAGCACTGTTCTCCGGCACGGATACCACCGTTTCTGGCACGGACAAGTACACGGACACCGCCATCTCCGGCACGCACACCACCGTCTCCGGCCTGGACACCACCGTCTCCGGAAAGGACACCACCGTCTCCGGCCTGGACACCACCGTCTCCGGAAAGGACACCACCGTCTCCGGAAAGGACACCACCGTCTCCGGCATGGACACCAACATCTCCAGAACGGACAACAACGTATCCGGAAAGGACACCACTGTCTCCAGAACGGACAACAACGTATCCGGAAAGGACACCACCATCACCGGAACGGACACCAAAGTCTCCAACACAGACACCGGCACGGACACCACCGTCTCCGGCATGGACACCAATTACTCTGGCACGGACACCATATTCAAGACTTTCAATGCAGGGACAGAAATCACTCAGATTTCATTCAAATATCTTCATTTGTTTTCCGAAGATTTTGAACGAAAGTCTTGGAATTACATGGAATAGTAAGTTATACAACAACAGATGACATGGGGCCTGTACCATGAAGGTAGTTGAACAAACTCGGGGTTACAGGATAAGTTTTGAGTTGACAAAACCAAACCGATGCAATCAGGCTTTATTGGTACCATGATGCAGCTCATCAACTTTCTCTGTCAACTCAGGCTTTGATCCTCAAGCTATGATTACTCCACGCGCGCGTGCACATAAAAGAGTGACGTCGACACTGAACAACCAATCGCGGGTCGCGACTTTTTCCGCGGAGGAGTAAGAGATAATCATTCATAATTACGATGAATTTAAATATGTATTTCAAGCTCGAAACAATACGGTTTCTGCGGTCAAAGCAAGAGAAGACTGTTGGAGAAAGATTGCTTATTGTTAATGTGTAAGTTAAACAAATACGTTCTATATTTATGTAAAATTATGTATGTATGTATGTGTAGCCTATACGTGTAATATAGCCTATAGCCTATTTTTATAATATATAAAAATGTGCATGTACCAGTACTGAGAAAAATTAATATTCATTGATTTTTAGATGCAACCCCAACTCCAACTGTTCTTGGCCGCAGATAAAAACAAAATATAAAAATATAATTCAAAGTGGTGAGTATTTACCACAACCTTTTATTACTTTTGTGAACATTTTATCACAAACACTTGTTTGCAGAGAACAGAAATAAAGAATTAAATTCAGAAAACCAGAATACACTGGCAGAGTAGTTGGCTCTGAGTAGGCAATAAGGGACGGCCGATTATGGATGGGATTACAGGTGATGTACAATCTGACCCTGGTGCTGGCTCCTCTAAGCAAGTAACACTGGGTACGTGTGCAATACATTACTACTTTTTTTAAGTTGTAAATATGGCTGACTGTATGTTCTGCAGTAGAGGGAAATACAGTGTCCCTGTTGAAGCCAGCACACATACACACAGTCTCCAACACAGAGGTCAGTATGCAGCAGACAGAATTACCAAACATAACCTGCTTTTCAACAGTTATGCTTTACATTGGCCTATTTTTATTTATTAGGGTGGAGGAAATGATGAAGACACTGTGTCTGTGTGTTCTCAGACAGTTGCTGATGTGAATGCACTTGGCTTTTTATTGTGGCAAACATTTGAATGTGTGGCATAAAAAAGGGAATGGCCCTTACACATCTCTTTTACTGTAGGATTTTTCACAACCTGCCCCAGAAACTGAGGCCTCTACCTCAATGGGCTTCAGAAGAAATGTGTAAGGATTTAAAATCCTTGACATAAATTACAGTCAGTCCTGTGTTTGTAGGAAGTCAAGGAACTTTTTGTGATTTTGATGAGCCTCCAGAAAACTTGTAATGATCATGTTTGTGGTGGAATTATGTTTCAGGTGGAAAAAGACTCAGTCAGGGCCCTGTACAAAACGAGTCTTGAACTAGACTGCACACTAAAGGAGTCTTGAACTAGACTGTCCACTAAAGGAGTCTTAAACTAGACTGTCCACTAAAGGAGTCTCGAACTAGACTGCACACTAAAGGAGTCTCGAACTAGACTGCACACTAAAGGAGTCTTGAACTAGACTGCACACTAAAGGAGTCTTGAACTAGACTGCACACTAAAGGAGTCTCGAACTAGACTGTCCACTAAAGGAGTCTTGAACTACTAGACTGTCCACTAAAGGAGTCTTGAACTAGACTGTTCACTAAAGGAGTCTTGAACTAGACTGCACACTAAAGGAGATTTGAACTAGACTGCACACTAAAGGAGTCTTGAACTAGACTGCACACTAAAGGAGTCTCGAACTAGACTGTCCACTAAAGGAGTCTCGAACTAGACTGTCCACTAAAGGAGTCTTGAACTACTAGACTGTCCACTAAAGGAGTCTTGAACTAGACTGCACACTAAAGGAGATTTGAACTAGACTGCACACTAAAGGGGACTTGAACTAGACTGCACACTAAAGGTGTCTTGAACTAGACTGTCCACTAAATGAGTCTTGAACTACTAGACTGTCCACTAAAGGAGTCTTGAGCTAGACTGCACACTAAAGGAGACTTGAACTAGACTGCACACTAAAGGGGACTTGAACTAGACTGCACACTAAAGTAGTCTTGAACTAGAATGTCCACTAAAGGAGTCTTGAGCTAGACTGCACACTAAAGGAGACTTGAACTAGACTGCACACTAAAGGGGACTTGAACTAGACTGCACACTGTAAGGCCCGTGAAATTGGCCCAATGGAGGTTTTCCAATAACACAGGGAAGGAATCACGTGTTCTGTCCTCACTCATGCAAAGTATTTGGTTGGTTAAATTTACAATACATTTAGTCATGTATTCTCTCGTAATTTCATCTGACTCCATAAATGAAAGGTTTTGATAATATCTGTGCCTCACTAATAGTGAGCGAATGACTATTCCTTTTAACCATTAAATGAACAATGTCAAAATCAGTTAGAATAATCACATGTAACAATTTAATATTTCAGATATTAGAGATCAATTCCACAATCAATTCGAATATCTAAAACATGGTTATACATTGGTTACACCAAATAATCTTACCCAGCTTGTACCTGAGATAGGGAGAGAGAAAGAGAAAGAAAGAAAGAAAGAGAGAGAGAGAGAGAGAGAGAGAGAGAGAGAGAGAGAGAGAGAGAGAGCTACCACCTATTCCGTTTCGTGACCAGCCCAGAAGAAGAGACCCCAGAGCCAGAGCTCACCTTCCTTTATTCCCTTGACCAGGTGACATGGGGGATGGGGAAGACCACCCTCAAAATGGCTTCTTATTCAGCAAAAGGGGGGTGACATTATCTGGACCAGTTTTCTCTAAACTTCTATAAACCTTATTTCCCTTTATTTTATCTATCTGGATATGAGATATCTGTACCACTCACTTTGAGACCTTTCAAATGACACTAAAAACATAAGTTATTGATCAACATTCGCATCAAACCATGTTCTTGAGTGTGTTCTTTGTTGTTTCTGAGGGGAAGTGAACCTCACTCCCTGTACGGGGGAGGTCGAATGTTAATTAGCTTGCAGGGCCCTTTGTCTCAGACCCCAACCAGTATTTTCAGTCTTACAGATTTCCCTCCTTGATCCCGTGGGTCACATTCCGATGAACACTTACGGGGTCACAGTAAGACGTTTGTTATTATCTTTGAAGATGTAGCCCAAAAATTGTCTTTGCAATGTTGGCATCTGTAGAAGCTCAGTGGGCTGTGTTCACCAGCAGAACACCTGTTCTCACCAGTGTTTCGCTTTAGTCCAGCAGGTGGACGAATGAGTTCAGGTTCTCTTCCTGTAATCCTGTGACATGAGCAAAGTTCATAGAGTCAACCTGGACCTTTTGTGACTTGTTCAGTTGACGTGTCATTCCTTCATGGAGAAACTTCCGCTTCCCTGGCACCTTCTTCACGATGATGATCTGACCCTTCTTGACCCACCCTGTCACCTCCAGCGGTACGGTGGTCTGGGCAGACCTCAGTGGATGAAGGGGTTCTCCTTTGACACCTGAAAAGCATCTTAAATGTCCGCTTCACGATTGAGCACATATATGAACTTACAGTCGTAAGGAAATGCACAGGAACGCATAATGCAATGAAGCAAAATCATGTCATGTACAATGTAAAATACCATGTTCATGTCAGCAAATGTGAGTGGTACATTTGGTCTCATTAATTACCTGATTTTTAATTACCATGCCAATAATACTCCTATAGAGGGTCAAGGAAGGACAAAGGAAGATCTTACAAGCTCTTACCCAGTTCTTAGAAACATTTAGATAAATAACATTCTAACAAAACAACCAGTGCTGGGTTAATGAGATAAATGTCATTCTAACAAAACAACCAGTGCTGGGTTAATGAGTGTCAGCTAAATTTTGGTGTAACCAAACACAAAGATTCAATTGAATTGATGTCCAAAAACATTGTTGCAAGTAAATTGGACAATATACAAATATGCAGAAATCAAAATAAGTTTCAGAAAATTAAAATCAAAACAAGTTTCAGAAATGTTTTTCTGAATTACTCAAAGGAATAAGCAGAAATCAAAATAAGTTTCAGAAATTAAAATCAAAACAAGTTTCAGAAATGTTTTTCTGAATTACTCAAAGGAATAAGCAGAAATCAAAATAAGTTTCAGAAATTAAAATCAAAATAAGTTTCAGAAATGTTTTTCTGAATTACTCAAAGGAAAAATATGCAGAAATCAAAATAGGTTTCAGAAATGCAGCAAGAGGTTGGTGTAAACCAATCAATGGTTTTGTGTGTTTGTGTGTGAATATTTTTTTAGAATGTCAGAGTGTGTTTTTGTCTGTGAGAGTGTTTTTGTGTGTGTGTGTTGGTGTGTGTGTGTGTGTGTCTGTGAGAGAGTGTGTTTGAGAGTGTGTGTATTGATCTGGCTAAGTCACAGATGATGACAGAGTTGAATTGTAAATTTTTGTACTTGATTGAATTGGTATTTATCCATTTTAATTATGTTTCTGTTATTAGTGGTAAGTTGAGAAATCAGGGGCCCTCTGATCTTCCAACTCCCACCAACAATCATAGAGTTTGAAATTTAATGGCAGGTCTGCCTTAGAATTTGTCTTGATTTGTGACTGTAGCCATTCAGTTGTTCATGTGTGTTACAATAGTTGGCAGTTTGTTGTGAATAGCGTACGCTATTTTCTGTGTCTCTGTTAGACCATGATCATGAGATCAGCTCCACCCTGTGTGTGTGAAGCTATCTGGATCTGTTAGTGTGAAGATGACACATCTTCGTCTGATGTGCAGTGTTCAGCCTGGATAGACTCTATCTATCCCAGGTGATGATGCTGTGAGGGTATAGTGATGGAGGTGTGTGTTCAGTTTTTATGTCTAGGAGATGGGTGTAATGTAATCTATAACAATTGTGTTGCAAATTTCGATCCAGTTCTAAACTGGGAGGCCATATTTATGCAGTAATGTGATAGTGTGACGTGTGGAAAGGCCTTTTATAATGTCTTTTCACCCATCTCCCGAGTCTCAGGTTATGTTCTAACAATTCGGCTGTCCTGGCCTTGATCCAGGTGGGGTCCGCCCCATCCTGGCGTCCGTCCTTCGAGGAATTTGCAGAAGTAAACCTGAGACATAAAACAGAGGAGAGCGAACCACAAACAGATAATTCTAATATTTCAAAACATTAAATTCAGACGTGTAGAATTCTTTTACTTGTTAGCAATTTTAATTCCAGATGTCACATGAAACTGGTTTCATTGACCAAGTCTGAATTGTTGCTGTTGTTTCAGTGTGTTGTGACACCTGAAGCTGCTTTCTCAGTTCAGCCTTCAGTCCGCTGCATGTGCAATGCTCATTGCTCATCTCATTACAGCCAGATCTGTTATGGTGTCATTCACACATTTTAGTTAGTGCAGATATTTTTTGACCTGCAAAAAACTGTGGTACTTCTGTCTGCTGTTTAGCATTTTACACCCTCCTGGTAAATTTACTTCTCTGATTAGATTACATTTTAGTTGTTGCACACCTGTGCCACAATTCTAACCGTGTTTTAAATGCATACCCCTCCCCTTTTTTGGCACTGGGTAGCACACAAATGAAATTCTGTTTCAGAAATTGATGATTTCGAATTGACGAAAGTGACGAAAGTCACACTTCTCCAATTATTGTCCTGCTCGGCGAGTGTAATATAATGTTTATTATAATTCAAGTTATAATATAATTATAAGATCTACATTTGCCGTTTCTCTTTTTTCTTTTCTAGGTTTCAAATACCTTTTCTTCTCATTTAGTCTTTTTAAATGGCCATTTCAACGTTTGATTCTTCTATTTACTCTTTTTTAATTTGTATTTTCCGTTTATAGATAAGGAAACTATATCGCTTTGCAGTCCTTCTCCTAAGGATGCACGACACAAGTGGTCAGTCCCGAAGATCAGAAGCTGAGGCAGTTAGCTAAATAGCTAAGATTTTGCCGTAATTCCCACGTGCAACAATCAAAGATATATTCAATAGCCCCCTTGGATGCCCTTCAGGAACTTAATTCAATCGTTTTCCAAAACTATTAAATTAGAACAGAAGTCATCGGAAGCGTCCAAGCTAGGTTGATCAACCAGCATCTCGCTGATCCTAGTCGGACTAACCCATCCTCTCATCCAAGTCGCCCGCACACTTCCTGATATCAGTTATTAGCCGTGGCTAATCTCTGACGCAATCTTGTGGTAATATACGAATCCGTTAATCTTATTTGGGAAAACAAATCTCAGAGTAATTCAGAATAAATTCAAACGTAATAATTTATGATTTTTGTCCAAAGTTCAGAGTTGCTACGTTCTCTGACGCGTCTCTGGAACTTTGAATATGAAAAGGTTTTTGTTTTCAGGATTAATGAGATGCGTTCGCTGTTTCTGATTTTCAAATTCATTGTGAATCACATTATAGCCACCAAATTCAGCACAGACACACGCGTTTAATTCAGTTTACAGGATACATGGCCTAGAATACAACATCTACAACCTTTACCTAAGTGTTCCAAATACACTCACAGCAAAGCAATAGAATACAACATCTATATCACCTTTGCCTAAGTGTTTCAACTACACTTACAGTAAATCAATCCTGTGTTTCAAGAATAAACTTTAAATTAGTCTATGTGCATGTTGTAGCACAAACAACCAAATTGTGTTCTATGTGCACGAGGTGTTAAGCACAATTTCAAATTTGAAAATGCAGACAGGTTCAATGAATTTAGATGTTAAACTATTAAGCTATTTGCTATTGGGCTGCTACCCAACTAGCAAATGACGCTAATAGCTGAGGGCCTTGAGTAACCAAAGTTGTCAGGTCAATAAGAGTTTTAGATGCATTTGAGCTTAGGTTACTTGCTGAGTGCTGGTTCGTGTCATTAGATTGTGTTTGTCTGCGTTTTATGAAATAGGGTGGAGGTCTGCCTCTGCCCAGTGACCAACACTTTTCCTCTGTATGGCCTGTTTTGTGACAGGAATTACAGAATCTGTTCAGTTTGCCACAGTGTGGCTTTCTGAATTCTCCTGTAGATGGAGGATCTTCATGACATTCTAACACAGCTACCTCACCATGCATTTGTTTCCGTGACTCAATTCTTGTTGCCCAGCTAACAATACCTTCAAATGTATTTTGTGCTGGAGAAGCACCACACATGAGTGATTGCTGTACACGCGGCCCTGCATTTGTAAGTAGGAATTCAAGGAGAATTACATTGTTGTGGTTAACACCTTCAATTCCAGAATACTCCTCAAAAAGTTCAAACATATTTTCTGCATATGTCTCAAACAATTCTTCAGTACTCTGTTTCCGATTGAGAATCAGTTCCCATCCAACAGCACTACAACCACGCAGCTCGCGAAGGCATTGTTTTAGTCTATTCAAGATTTCGCACTCAGGCTCATTTTGATGCATTGACTGCACAATGGTGCCCGTCATCAAAACTTGTGGTATCTTATAGATCAGAACATTTGGAATTGAGCTGATAACAATTTGCCAAACATCTTTTGGTTCGAGCTGAAATGCATGTTTTAGGCTAACAATGCGTCTCCACCATGGTTCGAATGGCCCTTTCAGAGGGAATGGTCCGATCTCTGCTTTAAACCAGCTACATTCAGTTACTGTTAAAGGACGCCGGATGGTTGACTCTGTGCCGTTTGGGTGTTGTATCACCTTAAGGGCTGAAACAGGCACTCTTTTCATAACCTTGTCACGTGCTTCATCTGTCTGAAAAGGTACAAGATTATTAGAGCAGGCTGCCTCATCTAAGAAGTGTACATGTTTAGCCCAATCGCTGTTAAGCTTGTTGGGAGACTTGCTTTTAGCATTTAGCTTAGCCCTAAGATCTGCAATGGTGTCTTTGTGGTTTTTACACTTTTTAGTCAGGGCTAACAGCTCAGCCATTAATTTCTCTAGCTGTGTTTGAAGATCTTGAATCTTTTCCTCAGACTTTTGTGCCTCTGCATTTTTAGAATGCACTTCTTCACATTTAGCATCCATAAGCGAAGATAGAAATTTTGTTGAGTCATTTAGCCGTTTATAACTTATGAAGTTTAAAGCCTCAATTATTTCACCATGTTTTGATTTCTTCTGTTTAGTGCCAACTGTTCTCCACCAAGTGAAAATTTCATTGTCAATAGCATCCATGTTAAGACCTTTTCTACTTAGTTTGTACAGTGTAGGCTCAACCTTTTCAGCCCATAATGTAAACAGGACATTATCAGTACACATGATTTCACAATAATGGGCCTACTTAGATTATTCTGATACTTCTAATATCAGTTTCATACAATTCATGCAAATGGAGACCTTCCCTCCTAGTCAGCCAGTGACACAAAACAAGGGTTAAGCGTTTTGGGCGCAGCATGGCTTTAGCATTTAGCATTAGTCTTGGGCGCAGCATGGCTTAGCATTGACAATAGCTTTTAGCATTAGCTTTGAGCGTTTTGAAAACAACATGGACAATAGCATTTAGCATTAGCCTTGAGCGCAGCATGGCTTTAGCATTTAGCGTAGCCTTGAGCGTTTTGAAAACAACATGGACAATAGCATTTAGCATTAGCCTTGAGCGCAGCATGGCTTTAGCATTTAGCATTAGCCTTGAGCGTTTTGTAAACAGCATGGACAATAGCGTTTGGTGTTATCCTTGATTGCAGCATGGCTTTAGCATTTAGCATTAGCCCTTGAGGGTTTTGAAAACAGCATGGACAATCAAATTTAGCATTATCCTTGATATTTGAGTTTTAGCCTGTAAATTATATCATCTTGTTTTCCCAAAATTTTCTTTCCATAAACAATGCATCGATCTGCCTTTTTATTTATAAAATCACGTGTTTTCCGATCGTTTACAAACTTAGATTTGTCTTTCTGTTGTTTGCTCATTGTCATCAAGTGTTGCTAGTGTTTAAACAAAGCCAACACAACAATGGCCAGAAAACATGCTTCTGATTTTAAAACTTTTTAGGCTTTACTTTTTCAGCTCTTCATCGAGTTATTAATTATTTGGGAGAGGTTATTCTCACTTTAGGTTTCGTTTCTTGTTGCTTAGGCAAAACAAGATCTTTAAAATCTAATACACAAGGTTTTTCAATCTTCATCTGGCTGCCGCATCACATTTCTAAACAAAGCAGGGCTTTAATTCCGACCAGTAAACAATGCAAACATTTCTTCAACACTTCTATAAAGGGCAGAAAAGGTTTACTTACCATACCGGCGGAAGAAAGAGAAGATGTTTCAAAACCTCATGCTGTTTTTAGAATCCCAAATACTTGCTGGAAAGGACGTTTTCTCGTGAAACTGTTTTTATCTGTTTAGAGATCACGTTTCGGAGGTCACCACTTTGTAAGGCCCGTGAAATTGGCCCAATGGAGGTTTTCCAATAACACAGGGAAGGAATCACGTGTTCTGTCCTCACTCATGCAAAGTATTTGGTTGGTTAAATTTACAATACATTTAGTCATGTATTCTCTCGTAATTTCATCTGACTCCATAAATGAAAGGTTTTGATAATATCTGTGCCTCACTAATAGTGAGCGAATGACTATTCCTTTTAACCATTAAATGAACAATGTCAAAATCAGTTAGAATAATCACATGTAACAATTTAATATTTCAGATATTAGAGATCAATTCCACAATCAATTCGAATATCTAAAACATGGTTATACATTGGTTACACCAAATAATCTTACCCAGCTTGTACCTGAGATAGGGAGAGAGAAAGAGAAAGAAAGAAAGAAAGAGAGAGAGAGAGAGAGAGAGAGAGAGAGAGAGAGAGAGAGAGAGAGAGAGAGAGAGAGCTACCACCTATTCCGTTTCGTGACCAGCCCAGAAGAAGAGACCCCAGAGCCAGAGCTCACCTTCCTTTATTCCCTTGACCAGGTGACATGGGGGATGGGGAAGACCACCCTCAAAATGGCTTCTTATTCAGCAAAAGGGGGGTGACATTATCTGGACCAGTTTTCTCTAAACTTCTATAAACCTTATTTCCCTTTATTTTATCTATCTGGATATGAGATATCTGTACCACTCACTTTGAGACCTTTCAAATGACACTAAAAACATAAGTTATTGATCAACATTCGCATCAAACCATGTTCTTGAGTGTGTTCTTTGTTGTTTCTGAGGGGAAGTGAACCTCACTCCCTGTACGGGGGAGGTCGAATGTTAATTAGCTTGCAGGGCCCTTTGTCTCAGACCCCAACCAGTATTTTCAGTCTTACAACACTAAAGGAGTCTTGAACTAGACTGTCCACTAAATGAGTCTTGAACTACTAGACTGTCCACTAAAGGAGTCTTGAGCTAGACTGCACACTAAAGGAGACTTGAACTAGACTGCACACTAAAGGGGACTTGAACTAGACTGCACACTAAAGGAGACTTGAACTAGACTGCACACTAAAGGAGCTGACTGTGAGCTGAGGAGGCTCCAAACAAAATCAAACAGCTAGATAAAACTGATCTCAGTATGTATATAGTTATATACTGTATATGTATATATATATGTATATATATATATATACTGTATATGTGTATATATATATATATATACTGTATATATATATATATATATATATATATATATATGTATACAGTATATATATATGTATACTGTATACATATATATATATATATATACTGTATACATATATATATACTGTATACATATATATATATATTATATATATATTATATATATATATAGTATAACTTATTTAACCAAGTAACACTTTAGTATGAATATTTATTAATGCAACTTTCTCTTGCTCTCTTTCTCCCTCCCATCCCACAAAACCAATAAACAATTTGAGACATATCTGCAGTTTCAATGTGCTTTTATTAAGTGTAATATTGTATGGTGATTGCATCTACATCTGCACCAGCTGGTTGGTCAAGTGTGATCGGGTCAGTTTCATCGGGGAGAAGCTGGTTTTGTGGTGTTTCTCGCTCCGTTCTACTGGTGGCCAGGCCCGGATTGGGTAATCGGGAGAATTCCCGGTGGGCCGCTTCACTTTTGGGCCGGTCGAGGAATTTTTTATTTTTTTCCACATTTCAATGTCACGTTAGTAACATTACACGTTCCGCCTTCCACTGCAGCGCGCTGCCTCTGCATGGGTTGTACCATGTGAGGGAGTTCTCCCCTCCCCTACTACTTGAGTCTTTTCCAAAACGTTTTAGGTAGGCTACTGCGGCCGCGGGTCCGCGGCATCGCCGGCGCCTACCGCGCCTGGCCGGCCCTACCGTAACGGTACGCGTCAGGGAGGATGGCTGGGAGGAAGAGGCCAGGAGGTATGGAAGCTTGTTTGCGTCACAGAATAAAACGTTTTAAAAGATAATTGCGACTTTTTATCTCACACTTGCGAGTTTACATTTCGGAATACATCAGAATTGCGTGAAATAAAGTCTCAATTGCGTGTTATAAAGTCAGAATTGCCTGAAATAAAGTCTCAATTGCGTGTTATAAAGTCAGAATTGCCTGAAATAAAGTTGCAATTGCGTGTTAAGTCAGCATTGCGAGATGGTCAGAATTGCGTGATATTAAGTCTCAATTGTCAGAATTGCGAGATATAACTGTCAGAATTGCCTGAAATAAAGTTGCAATTGCGTGTTATAAAGTCAGCATTGCGAGATGGTCAAAATTGTGAGATATAAAGTCGCAATTGCGTGTTATAAAGTCAGTATTGTGTGAATTAAAGTCGATTGCTTCTTATAGTCAGAAATTGCAAGATATAAAGTCAGAACTGCGTGAAATAAAGTTGCAATTTCTTCTTTTTAAAGTCAGAAATACAGAATTGCGAGATATAGTCTGAATTGTGTGATATAAAATCGCAATTGCTTCTTATAAAGTCTAAGTGAATTATTATTTAACCTTTACATTATTTGTTGAACTATGGTATTAATACCAACTACACAATAGTAACAACTGAACTGTTGCTTCATTTATCCAAATTGGAAAAAGTGCTAATTTGGAATTCCACCGTGGAAAAAGTGGGCCGGTCTTGGGCATGAACTCCAGGGCTGAAAAGTGGCCCCACTCCGGCCCTGCTGGTGGCTAATATATTGTGCAGAATGGCACATGCAGCCACTATCTGTAATGCCCGCTCTGGTGACTCTTAAGGGCCGAACACCATTGAAACGTGCATTTAGGATGCCAAAGGTCATCTCTTTACTCTGGTTTTACTGAGGGCCACACTGAAGCAGTGCTGTGGCCCTGTCTGAGGGTCATGATAGCGGGTTATTGTGTAGGTTTTTCTATCTCAGTTCAAATTAACAGTGTTTTGTACTGTACCAAATCTAACTTGCTTTCCTCAAAGTGCTGACACAACACAGACTCACGGAAAATTCGTGAGACAAGCACTGGAGCCAGGCCATTTGGCATCCAAACTTTATCATATATGTTCATGACCACAAGTCGTCTGCTGATGAAATGTTTATTAAATCATTGTTATATCTGTTAATGTTACTATTAATTTAAAGATTCATCTCACAGAAAATAATCATCTCACATATTCACATCATCTCTACCTGAACATTATGGCTGTGATAGGACTTCCTATTAACATAATCTGCCTCATGTCATGTTCCCCTAGAGCAGTGGAGATTGGAGCAATAGACTGCATACATGTTGCAATGACTTGGGAATCCTATCATAAGATTAACAGAATAATAATAAAAAAAAGATTTAAAATAATTCTTAACATACATTGTATAGTAGCCTACACTTGTGAAATTTGCTTAAAAAAGTGTTCATGTGATGTCACCCTATCAATATATCTTACTGGCAATTTTATAAAAGCCCTCTTTTATGGACATGGTCGATAAATGTCCGGGGAACACTACACTATTAATGAAACTTTTCACTCCTGCAGAGCGAGGACCACCTTGCGAATGGTTTGACAAACCGTGTTTTCCCCTATAGCTTCTGTGCGTCACCCACCGTGCAAGAATGTAGCCTACCACTTGCAAAAAAAAAAAAAAAAAAAAAAAAAAACACGCAACGCAATACCATTTGCGGTAGCCTACAGTAAGTGCAGTAAGTGTGCTTGAATTCGACGTGTTAAATTCTTTATGTGCGGCTCAAGAAGTTCGCAAAGATAAGAATTTCCTTCCGCGGAAAATCTGTATCTTCCATACAAGTAACTATCAGTTAAGGCAAGGGGATTTTGTCAGGCTATAAACTCTTTCTCTACGAAGTGCTCGTTAAACAATTTGCGCTGAAATGTCCACCGGATTTGGAAGAAAAGGTGAAGCCATTGCAACAGACACTAGTCAGGTCCGAATCTTCAAGATTGTGTAACCCTGTAGGCATTTTTGAGGAAAAGTTGTTATACCACATTTTTAGAAAGTTCAATGTCTCCTGAATAAGGATCCACCGTATAACACTGAAATAAGTGTCCCATTTTCTTGTAATTGTTATTGAAACAATAGGTGCATTATTCACAGCCGAAACACTAGAGGTGGATAGGGTAAAATTTTTAAGTTATAGATATCACCATAAAACCTTTCCAGTTTTTCACTTACATAGAGACAGACATTTTTTGTATTACAAGTTTTCTGAAATGTCATGTTTACATATGCAAATGAGGCATTCCAGTATATATATATATATATATATATATATATATATATATATATATATATATATATATATATATATATATATATATATATATATATATTAGTGGTGGGCCGTTATCGGCGTTAACGCGCTGCGTTAACGCGAGACTCTTATCGCGCGATAAAAAAAATATCGCCGTTAATCTATTCTCCAAGTTGGGTTGGAAGATGGCTCTACTACACAAGCTATGATGACGCAATCTACCCGCGGCCGCGAGGTAAACCCGCGGCTGCAGCGCATATTCGTCATCATCTTAAGTAAACACGGCTGAAAGTATAAGCTGGTGAAAAAGATCAACATCTTTTGCAACATCCATTATTTGGACTTGGTTCAGATTTAAGCCGTCCGACAAACAGCAAACTATCAGAGGTGTGGACTCGAGTCATGTGACTTGGACTCGAGTCAGACTCGAGTCATGAATTTGATGACTTCAGACTCGACTCGACAAAATGTACAAAGACTTGCAACTCGACTTGGACTTTAACATCAATGACTCGTGACTTCACTTGGACTTGCGCCTTTTGACTCGAGAAGACTTGCTACTTCCCATGAAAACTGGGGAAAAAACGTTCACACGCCGCTCTGTTCATTTGCATCTGTGAAAAAATGTGCACCACCTGTATGCATGCAGAGAGCACGCGCGCTGCCTGCAAGACATCCAATCACTGTAGTCCCACGTTGTTTTGATTCGACAGCATCTAAGCAGGCACATTGCAAGACAACCAATGAAGCGCAACAGGCACAACGCATGCTACGAATTTGAACGAATGATGTAGCCACATATCCATTTTCTCACGCACAGAAAAATCGCGAAGCAAAGAGGACACGGAGACCGACAGACTTGACAGAGCAGGTTAGTTATGATATAAAAAATCTCTGCTCTCAGACTCTGTCACTTTTATTACGAAATTCAGACAATACCGTTTTGGCGCTTGTAAATGTGACACGACAGATCCCTAGCGGCACGTTAACCGATCATCTCTAGCTGATAGTAAATAACGTTAAACGCGAATGAACACTGCTGAAAGATACAGTACAACTTACCGAAATGTATATTCCTCATACATAATATCGACCCATCAATCAAAGGGGTCAATAAAACAGTTGGAGAACAATTATGTCATAACATTTACCTCAGGAAAGCCATTTAATGACCATAATATAAGTTAGGCACGTTAGTTGGCTAGAAAAAAGAGCTATAGAGAGTATTTTGCTAAATATGTGTACTATTGCATGTTTATTATATTTTTACTTATCATTAAATAAAGTTGTTGTTATAATTAAAAAACGCATTATATTTAATTTGTGTTATTTTTAACCAATACTGCCAGCTGATAGGGATCTCTGTTTACAGCATTAGGTGAGTCGTTTTTTTCTTGAGAAAAATTAATGCCTATCTTGTGTAGCCTACCTAATATTTATCCAAATGAGTCAATATTAAATCAAATCATAATAAGTGAATTGAACTGAAATAATAAAAAAGCGTATTAGCTTACCAGAAATCGAACCATGTAAACATTGTAACATGTTGTCACTAAACCTAATAAAATATAGTTTAGTTACTTAAAGGTTTTGACAATCACAATACACTTATTGTGATGCAAAAATTACAATTATTAAAGGAGAACTCCGGTCAATTTTAACATTGAGCTCATTTTTTTGTAAATTTGGAGTGCTGTCAATACAGAGAACAACTACAAAAATCGGTGTTGCCTACACAGAGTTATTCAATTTTTAAAATTTGCACCCTGTTGACTTCAATGGGGCAAGTACTAAACCTGCTTTTAGCCTCTTAACATCCTTGATGTGTTATTACAAGTGCCCAGCCTTGTGAGTGATTCCTTCTGAGTGAACACGAGCGGATCTGACTGCAGTAGATGTGAAAGATATGTATAAAAATGATGTTATTTAAGCCAGCGCAAATACCTGTTTACATCCTGTTTTTCGGTTGAAGTCCAAAGTAGTCGATTGCCGAGTTCACGCATGTGATCATAGGTAACTAAACCTATGCGCGTGAACTCGGCAATCGACTACTTTGAACTTCAACCGAAAAACAGGATGTAAACAGGTATTTGCGCTGGCTTAAATAACATCATTTTTATACATATCTTTTACATCTACTGCAGTCAGATCCGCTCGTGTTCACTCAGAAGGAATCACTCACATTTTCTGTGCACTTGTAATGACACATCAAGGATATTAAGAGCCTAAAAGCAGGTTTAGTACTTGCCCCATTGAAGTCAACAGGGTGCAAATTTTAAAAATAGAATAACTCGGTGTAGGCAACACCGATTTTTGTCGTTGTTCTCTGTATTGACAGCACTCCAAATGTACAAAAAAATGAGCTCAATGTTAAAATTGACCGGAGTTCTCCTTTAATAATTGCATCACAGTTGCACCCATCTACCGCCCCCCTTCCTTCCTGTTCAGCAGAAGAAATAAATTCATGTGAATTTTTTTGTGAAAATTAAATTTTCTGTTTTTTACTGTATTTGATTAATGTCATTGTATAAAAAGAGGTTTAAATAAATACAAATCTTACAGACATACATGATTTGTATACATTTTATTTCTGTGGTAAGAGGACTTGAAATGACTCGAAACTAAAATGGTAGGACTTTGGACTCGACTTGAGACTTGTTGGCTTTGACTTTTGACTCGACTCGGGACTTGCCTCATCTTTGACTCGACTTGACTTGGGACTCGAGGGCAAAGACTTGAGACTTACTTGTGACTTGCATAACAATGACTTTGTCCCACCTCTGCAAACTATAGACAGAGTGTGTGGGGTAACGGTTTGTTACACACGACTAATCTGTTCTACCACCTCAAATTCAAAACGAAACATTATATCACTGAATACCAGCGCGCGCGTATTATTCCGAATAATACGCGCGCGCTGGTATTCAGTGATATAATGTTTCGTTTTGAATTTGAGGTGGTAGAACAGATTATTCCTATTCCAATATATCTAAGTGGTGTAACGTTAACACATAATCTCTGTCTACGCCCGATTTTAAGAATCGTTGTTGTGTTTCTTTTTAACTGAAAAGACATCAGTTAGACAATATTCTAATTTTAAATTTGGGGTTTCATAAGCTCCAAGCTATAATAAACATTAGACCTACCGTATTTTCCGCACTATTAGGCGCACCGGATTATAAGGCGCACCTTCAATGAATGGCCTATTTTAGAACTGTTTTCATATGGCGCACCGGATTATAAGGCGCATAGAATAGAAGATACTGCAGTCAAACGTTTGACTGGGTTTGCGTTATGCAATGGTCACCAACCTTTTCAAGCCTAAGATCACATCCAAAGTCGAAATGTAAACCAAGATCTTCCACTTGCAAAAAAACATAAAAAAAAAAAAACAAGTGGCTGAGCTGTAAAACCTTGTTTATACTCGACGCGTCCGCATAAGCGCGAAGGTAATAAAAAAACTAATATCCGTCTGCTCGGGCAGATTCGGCTTAACAGCGCGCGCGCCTCCGCATCAGAAGATGCACGACTTGAGCCGAATCTGCCCGAGCAGACGGATATTAGTACATCTCATCATCACACCGGCACCCAGTTTGCGCGTCTAAATCAGTTGTATGGTCTGGTGTTGTCTAAAACAAAACAGTTGCGTCAAGTATAAATGCCTCGTCTGTTTGGAGAGTTGCGCGCGCAGTCAGCGGAGGCTCGCGCTCCGGTGCCAGCCGACAGTATAAACAAGGTTTTAAGTCAGCGGTTGTTTTACAGACATTAACATAAGGTGCCAGGTCCATATATATAAGGCGGTCCGCACTATAAGGCGCACTGTCGTTTTTTGAAAAAATGAAAGGCTTTTAAGTGCGCCTTATAGTGCGGAAAATACGTAGGCTACTTAAGTCTCTGCAGCTAGTGTACTTCAATTTTATTTATCTGCAAAATTATGTTGTATACTTACAGTTTTGCACAATATATGTTCTCAAAACTACATATACAGTATATTATAATAAAACCATTTCAGAACAGGTTACACAGACCCTGCTAAACAACTGCCAAATGTATTTTTTTAAAGGGTGTATGTAGTTTTGAGAACATATATTGTGCAAAACTGTAAGTATACAACATAATTCATTGTCGCAAGAGGCTGCAATGTATATCACAATATAGATTTTAGGCCATATCGCCCATCCCTAATTGATAGCCTATAGTAGGCCTAGTTGATTATAACATAGGCCTACCTAATGTTGCCTACGGAGGGTAACAGTACAGTAGTAACCTTTTACAGTGAGTAGAACAGCTTTCTCAAGCAGTTTGTGATGCATTTTGGAAACAGGAGATGAACCCCTGGTCTAATGCGCCACCTGACTTGAGAAACCCGTTCTCAAAGACTTACTTTTATAGTCATTATTTGGGTAGCACACATATTATGAATGCCATCGGCAGAATTCAAATGAGCCATTTTAATCTAGATTAATCTAGATTAATTTCAAAATTAATCTAGATTAATCTAGATTAAAAAAAAATAATCTATGCCCACCTCTAATATATATATATATATATATATATATATATATATATATATATATATATATATATATATATATATATATATATATATATATATAAATAATTCGAGGGGCAGGCATACCAGTACGCGGTTCTCCCTTTCGGGCTAGCCCTGTCTCCTTGCGTCTTCACAAAGGTTGTCGAGGCAGCCCTTGTTCCTCTCGACGACTGGCTGATCCTAGCTCACTCTCGAGACAAGGTTTGCAAACACAGGGACCTAGTGCTCCGGAACCTAGCTTGTCTGGGCCTTCGGGTCAACTGGGAGAAGAGCAAACTCTGCCCCGTGCAGAGGATCTCTTTTCTCGGTATGGAAATCGACTCGGTCGCCATGTGCGCGCAGCTTACGAGCGAGCAAGCGCAGTCACTGCTAACTTGCCTTCGTCAGTTCGAGGGCAAGAGTGCAGTTCCACTGAAACTATTTCAGAGGCTCCTGGGGCATATGGCATCCACAGCCGCAGTAACGTCGCTCGGTTTGCTTCATATGAGACCGCTTCAGCTTTGGCTTTGCAATCAAGTCCCAAGGTGGGCATGGCAACACGGCATGCTCCGAGTCCCAGTGACTTCGACCTGCCGTCAGACCTTCACCCCGTGGACGAACCTCAGTTTTCTATGGGCTGGAGTGCCCATAGAACAAGTTTCCTGGCATGTTGTTGTATCAACAGATGCCTCCACAATGGCCTGGGGCGCCATGTGCAATGGACATGCTGCCGCGGGCTCCTGGACAAGACCCCAGCGCCTTTGGCATGTCAATTGCCTCGAGTTGCAGGGTGTACGTCTTGCCCTGCACCGCTTCTGTGCGTTGCTCAGGGGTCAGCACGTATTAGTCCGATCAGACAATACCGCCCCAGTAGCGTACATCAACCGACAAGGTGGTCTACGCTCCTGCCGTATGTCGCAACTCGCCCGCCCCCTCCTCATATGGAGTCAGAAGCATCTGAGGTCGCTTCGAGCCATTTATATCCCGGGAGACCTGAACCGTGCAGCTGATCTTTCTCGGTTTCAGCCTCTCGCTGGAGAATGGAGACTCCATCCCCAGTCGGTTCAGCTGATTTGGGATCAGTTCAGTGACGCACAGGAAAATCTCTTTGCCTCCCACGACTCACCCCACTGCGACCTGTTTTATCTCTGCCCGAGGGCATGCTCGGCACGGATGCACTGGCGCACAGCTGGCTGCGGGGCCTACGCAAGTATGCGTTTCCCCCAGTGAGCCTTCTTGCGCAGACTTTGCGCAAGATCAGGGAGGATGAGGAGCAGGTAATTTTGGTTGCTCTGTATTGGCACAACCGCACCTGGTTCCAAGAACTAGTACTCCTCGCGACAGCACCTCCCTGGCCAATTCCTCTGCGAAAGAACCTGCTTTCTCAGGGACGGGGCACCCTATGACACCCTCGTCCCGATCTTTGAAACCTCCATGTGTGGTTCCTGGATGGGACGAGGCAGGTTTGAGTACCCTACCACCAGCGGTGGTGGCTACCATCACTTCCGCTAGAGCATTGTCCACGAGACATGCCTATGTGTTGAAGTGGAACCTCTTCGTCAACTGGTGTTCTTCTAAACATCTAGAACCCACCAAATTCCCGATCAGTGTCGTGCTTTCCTTCATGCAACAAGGGTTAGAGCGAAGGTTGTCTCCCTCCACCGTGAAAGTGTATGGTGGCGCCATTGCCACACATCATGATGCAGTTGATGGTAAGTCCATTGGAAAGCACGACCTGTTCATCAGTTTCCTGAGAGGAGCGAGGAGACTGAATCCTCCTCGCCCTCCTCTCGTTCCCTCTTGGGACCTCTCAGTGGTTTTAACTGCTCTGCAGAGTGCTCCCTTTGAGCCTCTGCAATCAGTGGAGCTTAAGTTCCTGTCAATGAAGACAGTGATCCTGGTTGCATTGGCCTCCATCAAGAGGGTAGGGGACCTGCAGGCATTTTCGGTTGACGAAGCGTGCCAGGAATTTGGACCGGCTAACTCTTACGTGATCCTGAGACCCCAGACCCCTCCATGCTTACGTAGACAGAACACATTGTTTCAGGACTTCAGACCTGCTCTTTGTCTGTCATGGTGGGAAGCTGAAGGGAAAGGCTCTCTCTAAGCAAAGGTTGTCTCACTGGATAGTGGACACCATTGCTTTGGCTTACCAGCAGCAAGGTCGACCATGCCCCCTTGGTGTGACGGCCCACTCCACCCGGAGTGTGGCATCCTCTTGGGCTCTAGCGCATGGTGCCTTGCTAACAGACATCTGTAGAGCTGCAGGCTGGGCGACACCTAACACGGCCTCTGGGCGACCCCCACGTGTGTAGTCCACTGTAAGCCTCTCTGAGCATGTGTCTTTCCCTCGGAAAGCCACCTTGCCACCCCTGGGTTTGAAATATTCCACCTGCAGCTGGACACCCCAGTGATTCTCAATATGCAGCCCCTGGGGTCATGTGTATTCCAAGTCCCCCCCTTCGGGCTGGGCATAATTGCATATTTCCACTGATATGCTTCCCAGTGTACCTTGGTACCTTGGCATAATTCCAGCAGCCATTAAAAACTGTCCCTTTCATGTTAATGTTGTTTTTTCATTGTTTACATGTTTAAATATTCTGAGAATGCATAGTTTAGTTCTAATGTTTAATGTTTAAACTGCAATAAATGCATTAACACATTTTTTTTTTTTGGCAGCCATTTTGTTTTTATTGTTTATGCCAAAACAGTGATGTTTACAACTTGTTATATGGCAGAAATGAATTCAGCACCTAAAAATCATATAGAAACAACACTTGAAGTACTTTTCCTCAAAAATGCCTACTGCATCTTATCCAGGGCTATTTATCCATTTTGGGACTCGACTATTGGAATAAGTTACGTCACCTATATGTTTCTTTGCTCTCAGCTGATTGGTCAAACTTCAGTCTGAGATCTTGAATCCAGAACATAACCTGCCCCGGAGCAGGTTAGCCGTGCAGCGTAAGATACCATGGCAACGAACACCGATTAAAGCCGAGCTACTTTCATAGTACCTAAAATCCAGGGTTGGCGGAAACTAAGCTGAAACATAGCTGGCTAGCCATCTAATCCGGCTTCATGGTACAGGCCCATGATGCACTAATTGTGATGTAAATAAGTAAACTAAGTTATATGTTTTTTTGGCACATAACATCAATATTATAAATGTTATCTAATCCTTTTTAGGTGAGCGAAAAAATTCTTTTTACTAAGCATTCAGCAAATTTATTTCAGGAATAAGAGCCGTTGTAAACAGGGTGTGTTTTTTTGAAAAGGTTCAAAACCTTTTGTTTGTGTTGGTTCAATACAACCCTGTAGGAATTAGAGCAGAGGTTAATGTTAAAGGGATAGTTCACAAAAATGAAAACTCAGTTTCCTTACCCGCATGTCATTCCAAACCTGTTTGACCTCATTTCTGTGGTGTAATGGAAAAGAAGAACTTTAGCAGAATGTTCACACTTCCAGGGGCCAGCTGTGGTCATCATTCATTTCATTGTATGAAAAAGAGCAACTTTTGAGTTCCAAGGAGGGACATGAGGGTGAGTAAATAATGATGTTTTTGAGTGAAGGAAATTTCGATTTTCTCCACAGGTGAAAAATCATTATGTGCAACAAACCTGCTCACAAAACTACATTACAACAGATATTGAAGGGTTAACCAGAGAGGCTTTTGCCCCACCTCCCTCTCCCTCCCGTGTGAAAGAGGATCGGTGTTGACGGTGTTTCCCTCACTCTTCTCCCTGCTTCCATAATGGCTGTTCGTTTTGCATTGAGCTCTGCAGAAAGAAGGATTGGATTTGGTTTTCTGAGGCCCACAACAACGACCACGGACATCAGGAGAGGGGCAGTGGGTAATGCTGCAGCTTCTGTCACTGTCCAGGACAGCCATGGGAAGCTCAAGACTGTGGCTGACCTCCCAGAGATCAAGACATTTAGGATGTTGTACAGACTGATCTTTAAAGGGTACCTGAATCGCATGCATGAGCTGCAGGTAAAGAAAGAAAACACAGCCGTAGTTTATCATGTGACTGTAACTGCAGGACTGTTTAAAATGATTTCTGCCTTTTATGGACTCAGACTGTCAATCTTTTGCCTTTAAAGACACTGAATAGATAGGAAACAACTGTATAATTGAACACTTTTAAATAATTCAGTTTACTTCTTGTTTATTTGTTACTCTGAATCAATTTGGAGGTTGTTTGTTCAACATTTGTTGAACACCAACACTTGTTTGTTCTTCACCTCTTGTTTTTCATCTCTCTAGTTATATGAAAAACAGCTTTATGGCCCCTTGTACAAAGTGAATGCTGGAAACTTCCAATCCATTTCAGTAAACAGTGTGGACTTACTCGAGGAACTTCTTAGAAAAGATGAGAAGTTTCCTTCCAGAGGAGACATGACTCTGTGGACAGAATACCGTGACATGAGAGGCATCGGCTACGGCCCTTTCACAGAGTAAAAACACATTGGCATAGGTTTCTTTATCTTTAACATGTTTGGCAAATTCTACATTATGTAAGACTAGTCATGTCAGGAGATTTTATGAGGTCAAAGTGCATTTGGCTAATGTAGCTGTGTGATGTTATGAAAACTTATGTTGTTTTTTGTTGCTGTTCTGAAAAGAGAATATGTTCTTCAATAGAGAAGGAGAGAAATGGTACAAACTGCGGACAGTGTTGAACAAACGCATGCTGCATCCAAAGGACTCGGTTCAGTATGGAGATGTGGTCAATGCGGTGGTCACAGACTTCATCAAACGGATTTACTATCTGCGGGAAATGAGCCCCACTGGGGATCTTGTACCTAACTTGACCAATGAGCTTTACCGGTTTTCCCTTGAAGGTATTTCCCCTCCATAAGCACTTGAAATTCCACTTTACAGTAAGGTCTCATTTGTTAACATTTAGTTAATACATTAGTAAACATGAACTATATGATCAATATATTTAAACAGCACCTACTAACCTTTGTTAATGTTAATAAAAATACATTTGTTCATGTTAGGTCACAGTGCAATATTAACATTTACAACTTTTGATTTTAATGATTTAATAGTAAATGTAAAAAAAAAAAAAATGCTGTAAAAGTGTTGCTCATTGTTAGTTCATATCAACTAATGTAATAAACTAATGTTAACAAATGGAACCTTATTGTAAAATCAGACAATAGAAGACACAACTGGCTTGTCACAATTAAGGGTAACCAGGAACCAACCTGACACTCGTGCAAGACCTAATTATGCAACATTAAACATTTCACATCAAAGGGCGAAATTAAGTAATTCTTTCAAAAATGCAACATGATTGCTTGAAAAATACAACATTTGTAGACATTTTTCCCCACATAATATATTTTACCAAATATGGCAATATACTAAATAACCTGTAATTTTTACTTGTCAAATTAAGCCATTTAAGTTACATTACCATTCAAAAGTTTAGGTGTGGCAAGATCTTACTTGATCAAAAACAGTGCTGTAAAAAGCAGCAATATTGTCACAATTTGTAATATAATTTAAAAGAAAACTGTTTTGTATTTTAATATATCTTAAAATGTTATTAATTTTTGTGATAACAAAGCTGAATTTTCAGCATCCATTACTCCAGTCTTCAGTGTCACATGATCCTTCAGAAATCATTCTAATATGCTGATTTAGTGCTCAAGAAAAAAAATCTTATTATTATTATCAATGTTGAAAACAGTTGCTTAATATTTTTGTGAAACTTTGATAAAAAAAATTCTTCAGTGAATAGTAAGTTCAAAAGAACGCCATTTATTTATTTTAATTTAATGTGTCTTCTTTGCTAAATAAAAGTATTCATTTAAAAAAAAAAAAATCTTACTGACCCCAAACTTTTGAACGATAGTGTAGAAGCGGTTCCCTTTATCCATGACTTTATTTATAATTCAAACTTAATCAAATAGTTTAAAGTATTAAGGTATTTTTATTATGAATTTATTTTATTGAGAAAGTTAATTAAGTGACATCCTTCTGCTATATGATACATGATATAATGTTGTCATGCAGCAGTAACAGCGATCTGCTTTGGGTACTGCACAGTGAGCAGTTTTAAAGTCATCCATTTTACGAATCAAATTATAGTCCTTATATTATCATTGCAATTAATGTGCATGCCAATTTATCATGCATGCCAATTAATAGCATAACGTTTTCCATTTGCCCACAATAATTGTGAATATTCTGCCTGTTGCTTTTCTCATACAGGAATCTCATCCATTCTGTTTGAGACGCGCATTGGCTGCCTGGAGAAAGAGATTCCTGCAGAGACACAGGATTTCATTAATTCTATTGCACAAATGTTCACCTACAGCATGCCTGTGGTGATGCTGCCCAACTGGACTCGCAGTTACTTGCCATTTTGGCAGTGGTACCTCAATGGCTGGGAGGGAATATTCAAATTCGGTGAGCTTGTTAGTTCACACATCTTCTTCAGATAAGCAAGAGATACAGACATGTTGTGCAGAGAGATGATGTATTGTACTTATGGATTATGCACAGCCGGAAAGATGATTGACATGAAGATGGAGGCCATTCAGAGGCGCGTGGATGCAAATCAGGAGGTTGCTGGGGAGTATCTCACCTATCTGCTTTCCAATGTTAAAATGAGCAGTAAAGATGTTTATGGAAGCATTTCTGAGCTTCTGTTGGCTGGAGTGGACACAGTAAGAAAAAAATACTCTATCTTTGACTATTCAAACAAAATATATAAGAGTTTTAAAATGATAGAACATAAGGCTTTGTTTATGTTCATGGTCTAGACCTCCAACACCATGTTGTGGGCACTGTATCTCCTCTCAAGAGATCCAGAAGCTCAAGAGGCTCTGTATCAGGATGTATCCAGAGTCTTAAAGGGCGACAGAGTCCCAACAGCACAGGAAGTGAACAGCATGCCTTACCTCAAAGCTGTCATCAAGGAAACACTGAGGTGGAGGATTATGTGGTGTAACATACATAGCCAGATTAAAATCTGACAGTGGCCAACCAAACAGCAAATTCTGGATATATATCTGCATATTATAATCTCTTTGCACATGTAATCTTCTTTGCAGAATGTATCCTGTGGTGCCCATGAATGCTCGTCTTATTGCAGAAAATGATGTTGTCATTGGTGGACACTTTTTCCCAAAAAAGGTCAATTGTCCTCATGTTGTAAGGAAGAAAAGGAGAGATGCCAGTTTAGAAATTGACATCACTAAATCAGCTGGGTTTTTTTTAACAGACAACATTCACTCTGTGCCACTATGCAATCAGCCGTGATGAGAAAGTCTTCCGAGAACCACGGAAGTTCAAACCTGACCGCTGGCTCCGAGATGGCAGAACAAGACCCAACCCATTTGGGTCAATCCCATTTGGCTTTGGAGTCAGAGGCTGTGTTGGCCGTCGCATTGCTGAATTGGAGATGCATCTGGCTTTGGCAAGGGTAAGAGAAACGTCTTGGGTTACTTAGCTGTAACCCTGTTCCCTAAAAAACGTCACCTGCAAACAATACAGATGCAACACACACACACACAAAACAACGGCCAAGAGGGACGTCACACTCCTGCTCCTGCGTTGTAAACGGTGGAGGGCAGAAAGCTCCAAGAGTGACCGGGTGAATGGTCGAGAGTGGAACCTTAGGCAGGTTGTCAAGATGAGGATGCAAGATCATTTTCACCATTCCTGGGGCAAAGTCTAAGCAAGATGGTGAGGTCGACAGAGCTTGCAAATCTCCAATTCTCTTTAGTGAAGCGATTGCCATCAGAAAACTATTTTTTAGGATCAGAAGCTTGTCAGACGCTTACTCTAGAGGTTCAAAGGTTCAAAAATCAGCCCCTCAAGGACTATAGCTAGGTCCCGTGAGGGAACTTTGATTCTAACGGGTGGCCTTAGTCACCTGGCACCGCGAATGAAGCCGGCGATCAGAGGGTGTTTCCCGACTGATGCCCCATCAACCAGGGTGTGGCAAGCCGAAATGGCGGCCACGTACACCCTAAAAGAGTGGCGGGGCATGTGTCTGCTAATATTTTCTCCTGCAGAAACTCCAGCACTGAAGCAACTTGGCAGTGGACTGGGTTCACGTGATGTGCAGTACACTACCACTCAAAGACACCCCATTTAGTGGCATATATCCTTCTCGTGGGGGAAGCCCTAGCACTGAGAATGGTCGCAATAACTTCGGCTGAAAGCCCAGTGTCCCTCAGCTGGTACCCTTCAGGGGCCAAACATGAAGGTTCCACAACTCGGGCCGGGGATGAAATATTGTCCCATGTGCTTGCAACAGAAGGTCCCTTCTGTTTGGTATCGCCCAGGGCGAGCAGTCAAGGAGGGTTATTATCTCTGAGAACCAAACTTCGTTTGACCAACGCGAACTCAGAGAGAAGCAGAGGGGACATTGCACTGTCTCTTGAGGCGAAGATGTCCATCTCTGCTTTGTAGAATCTTTCCCAAATTTGTTTAACTACCTCGGGGTGGAGTTTCCCCTCTCCATTCGGTAATGTCTGTTTGGACAGTAAGTCTGCTCCCCTTGAGGGACAAGAACTTGTCCTGAGCCCTAAGCAGAACTTGTTGCGCTAGCTTGTTCAGAGGGTGCGAACGCAGGCCGCCCTGGCGATTTATGTAGGAGTATACTGTAGTGTTGTCCACCTGCACTAGTACATGGTAGCCTCTTAGCTTCTGGAGGAAGTACTTTAGAGCCAGAAATACAGCCATCAATTCATGGTAATTAATGTGCCATTAATCGAGAAGATGACCTCTCAAGACCCCTTGAGCTGGACGGCCATCTTAGACCGCTCCCCAACCCTAACGGGAGGCATCTGTTGTTAGCATTTTGCGATGACAACAGTGGGACCCTAGGCGAGGAACTGGGGTCTGAGCCAAACAGAAAGTGTATGTAGCCCACAGCACGTAGCCCTTATATGCCTCTGGGTGTTGGCCCTGAGATATAATCTGGAGATATAACCCCTTGGCTTTGAGCCACAACTAAAGTGGCCTTGTGCAAAAGGCCCAAAGGGATCACCGTGGATGCCGATGCCATGATCCCCCCTCTCTCTTTTGGGAAACAGAAAGTGCCGACTGTAATAGCCTGACTTTCTCTCTGTGAGGGGAACACGTTCTATGATCCTCTGTCCAGAGATTGCAGCTCTTGTGACATGAGATGTACCTGCTCCGGTTTGACAATTGTGGGGACCACGCTGTTGAAACGCGGGGGTAGAACATGAATTGTATCTTGTATCCCTTTTCTACAGTCATTCGGACCCGAGAAGAGATACCGGCCAGTAAATTCCATGCTACCATATTTTCTGAAAGGGGTACCAGTACCAATTTCAATACTTCCTGTTGAGGGAATGTTGGATGTTCCGTTTCCTGGGCAAAAACAGGAGGCGACGGAACACCCAGCATTTCGATGGAAACCGCTGCCCCCGAAGCAACAGAGGTGGCGGGGATGTTATAGTGGTTTCGTAAAGGTGCCAGGAAGGAGCCACTTGGTAGCCACCCCCACATACCTGGGTGCAAAGCCACCAGGACCTCTTCTTTTTGGTGGCGATATTCCTGATGTCATGTCTCCTGTGAGGTTATTGAGTGTGATGAGGCGGTCCCCAGTCTCTATGAGGGGGAGCGCGACTCGCTACACTCTTTTTGTGCCTCTCTCCTCCAAGAAGGACTGGGTTGGGGCTAGGTGGTCGACGGCCCCTCCCCCTGAGCATGGCGAGGAAGAAACTGTCCAAACGTTTTCTTCTGTCTCTTCACCTCCCTGAACCTGCTGACTACTGTATTTACCGAGTCGCCAAACAGGCTAGAAGGTGAGAGGTGGGCATTGAGAAGAAAGACTCCATTTTTTACTCTGATGCCCGTTCTGCTCCGGGCCAACCAAAGCACCCATAGAACAGCCAATGGTACACACCGTCTGCTTGGTCACGTGGAGAGACAGAGATCTCTCAGAGACCCAGGCGAGAGATCTTATCATGGAGGTCCTTAAAGAAGGGGAGAGACCCTGTTTGAGACCCTTCCTCCTGGCCACCGAATAGAAATCTGTCCTCTAATTTAGAGCATCTGGGGAGATCTTGTTCCTGTTGCCAATCCAACTGTAACCTGGCCACCTTGAGTAGCTTCTCTTGCACTTTGTCATCACGCAAGGTATGCTCTGAGGTGGTGAACTCAAGATACATATCATAAAAAACAAGAGAAGAACTGTCCTCCACCCGAGCCGAAGAGAAGCCGCGGCACGCTTCGGAGTCAGGCATAAGGACATCGTGATCTGGAGAGAGAGAGCGATAGAGACCGATCCATCTCTCGCCCCTCACCCAGATCAACATGCGAGCCCTATGATCTCAATGTAGGTGCTGCCCTTTGAAAGTAAGTAAGGCGAGCACGAAGCACCTTAACTGTGAACAATTCACAGTGCTTGCAATCGCCCTGGTCCAATGCACGGGCAGCATGCTCTTCCCCCAGACAAACAAAGCAGAACTGATGTGTGTTGAGTTCAGGCATGGGCTGTGAACACGAAAGCACACAAAACTTACTCTGTATGATGCTCATAATCCTTTTGAATTGAAGAAAAGACTGCTCGCTGTCAGAAATTTCAACAGAAGATAGGCAGAGAGCTTGAATCACACACACACACACACACACACACACACACACACACACACACACACACACACACACACACACACACACACACACACACACACACACACACACACACACACACACACAGTATGGCTCTGAAAACAAAGAAAACTGAAGGTGCACCTACATCACATCTAATTATAGCCTCTGACGAGCACGCACTCCAGTGAGGTCACTGTCAGAGGCCGTCAAGTTCAAAGCCAAATTCTTTCCCGGGTTTATACACATAATTCACAGATGGTCACATGAAGACGTGTTCCCACTGCTAAGCGCAGCATTGAGAGTTGCTTTTGAAAGGGAACAGACATATTTATTTTTGATTTTGTGCCAGACAGTTCTATTACATTTATTAATTGTGCTTTTCAATTGCATCTTTTCATTCCAGATAATCAAGTTGTTTGAAATCAGACCGGACCAAACTGTAGGTGAGGTTCAGTCAGTCAATCGCACAGTGCTTGCGCCAGACCGGCAGGTTAACTTCCACTTTGTGGAGAGACCGAAGATACATTCTGAATCTGAAGCATAGCTAAAGACGACCACTGTTTGTGTACATATGAAAATTATCAACTGAAGTCAATCATGTGAATATGTCAACTTCTTTATCTTCATTTGATTATGATTCTGTTGTTCTTTGGAGTATGCAATATAAAGGACCCTGAATTACACTGTGAAAAATGATTTTGTTCCACACCCTATTTTATATAGCTCTTGCCATTAAATTGTTCTTGTGCATTGTATTTCATTATGCTGATATATTTGTATTTTATGAACTTGAATTAAGAAATAAATTAAACTTTTTAATGAATCCAAAATATCTTTGTTTTATTATTGTTCAGTATTAGTGTAAGGGGATTTATGAATATTTATAATATATCACTGCAATAGATATACATTGGAATGTGTTGTGGATAACAGCAACTGATAGAAGTTAAACAAATTAAATTATGTAACAAATGAAATGACTACGGTAATATATTTGTATATGTATGCATATATATGTATAACATTGGAAGTGGATCAAAACCTTTCATCAAAGTTATACATGAATTTTGAACAATACCCGGCCTTGTGTTAAGACAACTTTGATGAACTTTTTTGATCCACTTCAAATGTTGACTACTGTGTATGTATGTATAAATTTTTTACATAACAGAGTGTGCATACTTTTTGTAATAATTCAACGGTCCATCGTCAATTATTCCTTACAATAAAACTCAAAAGTAGTCAAGAAATTGTTTCTTGAAAACTTATAAACTTGATTTATCCAAATATATACAAAAAACTATCATAACAATTGGAGTGAAAGAAAAGTTTTAAGTTCACATAACTTAATGGGGCTATGTTTTACAATGTTGTATTGCTGCTAAATCATGTAGTGAGGAATTCTATGTTTCAAAACGGGGACAAGACATTCTTATTACAGCAAATTATGTCGATTCCAAATTATGATAGTCCTCTTAATAGCATTTCGCTATAAATTTTTACTATGGACAGAGCCCATATTAGACATTCTCTGCTATGGACTTGTTAAAGGTAGACCTAAAGTTATGACATATATTCTATTTCACATTTCTGCATATTTGGCGTCATATTTGTTGTGGATTTCTATAAGATGTTCGTTATTTTTAGCGCATTCACCTGTAGTACTTCTCATCATCCAATGGCGTCATGCTCTCGCCTGCCTGTAGAGGCCGCAATCGCCTAGACTATCGTTGGATCGACGCATCTGTTCACGAAGAAGAGAAATAAACATCCTGTCCGAGTCCGACGAAAACAGCGCTTAAGTATTTGCAGATATTATTCCTTTTCGATTTGAGTGGGTTTAGTTTTTATATAATGTAGAGATATGATGAATACAAATATTATTAATACTTTAGTTAATTTTGTGAGCTTGCAAAGGTAAAACGTGCTCAGCCTTCAGTACTCACGGCTTTATTTTTCTTTGAGCTCTTAACACGGTTTGCACATTATACGGATATTTCAGTTAAATACGTTCTATATTTGGGTTTAAATCAACCAAGCCACAGGTAACTGATTTCTCTCTTTGTTTTACAGGATTCAGAGTAACGTTACGTTGGTCATGATGACCAGCAGACCGATTTGCTCAGGATCACATCAGTAAATCTTTAACAGTTGCTGTTCCTGCTTCATCCATCATGAATCCAAACATCTTCGGTCAACCACAAACTGCCTTTCAGGCATCGAACAACACTAATCAGTCTGGAAACCTATTTCAGTCCTTTGCCCAGCAGAACCCAGCACAGGGTGTTGGCTTTGGACAACCCTCAGCTTTTAGTCAGCCAGCTTTTGGCCAGTCAACACAACAGTCATCTGTCTTTGGCCAAACACCTACTTTTGGACAGGGTGGTGGGTTATCTCAAGGATCGGTGCAGCCGCCATCGTTCTCCTTTTCGGGAACAGCCCCAGCCTTTGGGCAGCCGAGTTTGGGTCAAGGCACGCTTGGATATGGACAACCACCGCCATCATATGCTCAAGCTACAGGACAGAATCCGATGTCCGCTTTTGATCAGAGCTCAGCTTTCGGTCAGCCTTCTTCGTTTGGTCTATCCTCAAGCGCCTCCCAATCGTCGACCAGCTTCAGCAGCAGTGTTACCAACCAGCACAGTTTCGGTCAGCTTTCTGCCCTCTCTGGACCCACCGCAACATCCTCCTCAAGTTCCTCAATAGGGGGTAGGACTGATATTCCCCCTAGTGGGAACCAGTTTACTTTCAAGCCACCCAATGAATCTGTTTTCAAACCTATTTTCAGCGTCAGCCCAGAACCTCCCAGTTCAAATCTGTCTTCAGCCTCTGAAACTATTGGATCATCCAAGGCCGTAACTAGTACTGTGGGCAATTCCTCTGGTGTTTCGTTGTTCTCATGCGTAAAGCCAAGCGCTCTGGGCTTCAGCTTCTCACAGCCAGCAGCAGCCCCTTCTGTCTCGCGTTCGAATGCAAATTTTTTACAAAAGGAGACGCTCAGTGGTGGCAGCAACATTCAGTTCACCTTCTCTCAACCTGCCAACCCTTCCAGCAGTAGTACGCCTGCTTCACAGCCCACGACTCCATCCACCTTCAGCTTCTCAGCGCAGACCCTTCAGCCACAGTCAGATACCAAAGTACCTGCGTTTGGTGGTACTGGCATTGGATCTTTTAGATTTGGGGTCCCAACAACTGAAGCCCCACAAAGAACGGATGATGATAGAGCAGGAGATTTGCAAAGCAGTGGAGGAGAAACAGCTTTTGTGAGTTTCGGCATAAAACGTAAAGAGGAGACGGTAGACCCAAATCCAGCTAAAAGTGATAGTAGTGAAATAGGAGCAGAAGGCCCAAGACAACCCGCTAAACGCCCACTGCTGAGAAGCCGTGGCCCAGCTGCTGGGCTTTTTCGCAATGCGATGTCTGAGCTCCTGAGATCCAAAGCCAGCCCAGTCAAGAGAGATGATCATCCTCCAGAAAGACCAGATCCACCTGGTCCAGCTAGTGATGTGGCCACTACACCTCTGAGATCTCAGGCTCCAACAGTTTTGAAAAAAGCAGAGGAAGTTTGTAAGATACATTTCTTTTCTTGTGATGTTTTTTTTAAGGTTCACACACTAATTCTGTATGAGGTGCTGTTATTGGTTAATATTATTGGCGGATAAAAAAAAATCTGTACTATTTAGTCTGACAAAATAAAAATAAAAAAACACTAAAAACTTAAATTTAGACATCACAACAAAAAAATTTACAGGATGGAAAATGGACATTAATTTAGAGATTACATTTAAAAAATAATTGTATAATTTTTATAATATAGATCACCTAAATGTAAAACTATATATACTTTATCGTCTGATGCTGATAAAAAAAATTATAAAAAAGGGCTGATATGGCACCGATATAATAATGCATCTCTAATTTTTATACTAAACTATTTTGAAATATATATATTTTTTTGTTAACATTGTTGTGATCATTTGTCTTTGTAGCGCTCAAGCCTGAAACACAGACACACACTTCAGGTAGACGTGCTGCTCGAAAGGATAGCACAGGCAGTTTGTCTGGTCTCTCTCCTACTGATGCCACTGTTATACAGTGCAAAGGCATCCCACCCAAACTCAACAGGAAGGAACTCGTCACAGAGCATTTTGGGCACTTTGGGAAAGTGCTTAAGGTGTATTGCAGGCCTCAGAAACATCTGGCCATTGTGTATTTCCATGATCATGTGAGCGTGACCAGTTAAATACATGATACAAAATTCTCATTGGCAGAAAAGTAGTTTTATTTAATGAACGTGTTTGTGGTTTAATGAAGTGAACTCTTTCTTGCCTTCAGGCATCTGCAGCCAAAGCCAAAAAGAAAGGAAAGATGTTCCAGAGGAATGAAATTCAGATATTTTGGCAAAGAAAGAAACAGAGTGAGTAACAGAACTATTTAGAAGTTTGTTTACTGTTTAATTAAATAAACTAAAAATTCTAATTCATGAAATGTAAGATTTATTGTATAATTATTCAAATTAAAATCAAAATTGTGTTTTGGCCTTGTGGGGCCAAACTATTAATTTGAGTTTATTTTATCAATATAATGAAAGCAAGATGAAAATATTTTTTTAAGCTTAATTAAAACATTGTTGAAAATATGATATAAAGAAATAACACTGTAAGATGCATTAACTATGTACTAAAACCTTTTTTTTTTTTTTTTATGTAGAAAGAAATTAAGAATTGATTCAAATATCCCCATCATACATTTTTTGGTACTGCCTTGCTTGAGCTAAAAGCTAAACTGAAACGATCTGCTCTCAATCATTTGTCATTACAATAGTTACAATACAAATCACAGAAAATGAGGACATGATGGCTTTTTTTTTAGCTGTGGACTGATGAGCATATGAAAACCTCTCCTGTTGGTGACATGTCAAACATGTGATCTGCTGTTTAAATGTCATTTGTATGCCTGTTTTTAATGTGTTACTTTAGCCTTTAATCTAAGCAAAAACAGTAATGTTAACTTTTCTTAAAATCGCAATTGCAATTATGCACAAAATTATGCCTAATATTATTATAAATGCTGTGAACTTTCGTACTGTTATGCTCATAAAGTGCTTGTCATTTACAGGTCCTGGTGAAAAAGCTGCTAAACCTTCAGAGGTCAAAGATTTTACGGGGAACTCAGAGTCTGGGGCTGATTTGTTGCAGTCCTCCCCTAGTTGCAAGCCTCTTCCCAGAGCACTGCCCATCATCACCACTAGCTCTCTTACTAAAGGGTAATTTAAGACACGTAATTTCCAACAATCCCTTTGCATGATGGTTATTTGGCCTGATTATTTATTGCTGTGTGTTTTTTCTGTTAAAGCTCTCCGATAAAAAAATCATCTGTTGCTAAAACGCTCCAGTTTGAAATTGAGGCACCACTGGAGTTGGTCTCAGAGGAGCGGAGCGTAGAACGGCCTAATAGTAACCTGCCCTCAGTACTGCAGCCTCTCATCGGTCAGGTGGCTGAAACAGCAGAGGAGAGATACCGCCTCCTAGAGCAGAGAGATAAGATTTTACGGCAAGGTCTCTGATACCATTTTGTACTGAACTTTTTGTAATATAATATTATTTATATTGTTTGTTTTAGAATATAAATTATAGGGTAATAATGTTCTTTTTGTCTCTGAAGCTCGGCCCAAAAGAACAGACCTGGATATGTCTAAAGTCTTTGTGGGAACATGCCCTGATATGTGCCCGGAGAAAGAACGGTATATGAGAGAAACCCGTAACCAGCTGAGCATCTTCGAGGTTGTCCCAGATACAGAAAAGGTTTGTGACAATACAGTCCAATAATGATTTGAAATCCACATATTTATTGGAGTTCTTGGCTAAGGTTCAATATTATGTCAAAATGCCTTTGCCATTGGTTAACTTTGAGTTATTTGACTAAATCTGCTTAGGTGGATCATTTTGCTGCCATCAAAGAATATAGCAGGTCTTCGGCCGATCAGGAAGAACCTCTCTCTCATGAGCTTAGACCACTTCCCGTGCTAAGCATGACTATGGACTACTTGGTGACTCAGATTATGGACCATGGTGAGGGCAATTACCGTGACTGGTATGACTTTGTCTGGAACAGAACGAGAGGCATTCGAAAGGTGGGCATAACAACTTTTAGTCTTATTTATACTGATGTTATCATTTTCAAATATTAAAACTGATTGATTTAAAATATTCAATGTGTGTCAATGTGAATATTATGTCACTGTTGTGTTTTTTACAGCTTAGCCTATTTTTTGAAATTATGCCTGAACCTCTTTTGTAGGACATTACCCAGCAGCATCTATGTGATCCAGTAACAGTACAGCTCATCGAGAAATGCACCCGTTTCCACATTCACTGTGCTCATCACCTCTGCCAGGAACCCATGATGTCTTTTGATGCCAAAATCAACAATGAGAATATGACAAAATGCCTGCAGAGTCTGAAAGAGATGTATCAAGACTTAGCCACCAAGGAGGTGTACTGCTCCAATGAGGCAGAGTTCCGCCAATACAACGTGTTGCTTAAGCTCAATGATGGAGATATTCTTCGGTAATGCGCCTCATCTTGCTATTTTTTGTGTTTTTTTAGCAGTAACGCTAATCATAAAACTATTTGGAATTTGGAATCAGCCCTTTTTAGGCAGTTAAGTCATCCCTGTTGCTCAAACATTAGAGCATGGTGCTAACAATGCCAAGGTCATGGGTTTGAATTATGAACTGATCAAATGTATACCCAAAGACTTTATATAAAGAAAGACGGTGCACTCGTATTACTATGATTGGGAGAAAGTGCAACACGCAATATGGAGGAACAAGTCTCGCTTTCTAAATAAGAGCCAATTGCCTATTGGTAAAGTCATTGCGTCACTGTAGCTGGCATTAGAAGCTCCGGTTCCCATAGAAACAGTCAGTGTTCTGAGACGCACGCTTAGGACTGGGTGCCCGCATTAGCTTGGTCCATCCTGAAAAATGCATTTTTTTGTCATGATTCGAGTGTTTAAAAACAAAATTTATGAGACCGTTGTTATTTCATTGGTGATTTCAAATATGAAATTTAAACGTAAGCTTGGCGAACAGTTTTGGAGAATTTGATGTTTCCCCATTCAAAGAGATAAGAGCTGCACTTGCATGCCTAGAGGCCTTTCAAAGATGGCCGGCAAATGAAATGATTTCTTAAAGAGACTTTGGTATACCTAATTAGGACATTTAAGTAGCTTTTTATAAATGTGCCTTACAAAAAACATTACTGGTGTGCATTTTGAGTCAAAACAATGGCACAAACATATTTTAAGATATGTCAGTGCAAGTTGCTTTCAGTTAAAACAGCTCAAACATGCATTTTAGTCTGGTACTAGGCTTAAGCCTGGTCTGTGAAACCAGGTATATATGTAATAAAAGTTACTTTGGATAAGCGCCTGTCAAATACGTAAATATAAATGTATTAGCCTTAATGTCTTGCCATATTTTATATGATCAGAAAATAAATGAATTTGACTCTTAGGTTAGTGAGCACATTGAAGAGGGAAATAATCTGGCTTCCAATGACAGCACAGAATGGTTCTGAAACAGATATTTGCTGAAGAGTACCAATCAGCAATTCCTTGCACTGACGGTATAAATAATACAAATGGATTTGCTTTGTGTCAATCCAGTGAGGTGCAGCAGTTTCGCAAAGAGGTACGGGGGTCTCCGGAAGTGGATTTTGCTGTGCAAGCCTTTGCAGCACTCAACAGCAATAACTTTGTCCGGTTCTTTAAACTTGTGAGTGCAGCTTCCTATTTGAGCAGCTGCATACTTCACAGATACTTCAATCAGGTAAATGCATCTTACCCAGAGGGTAGTTCAGTAGCCAGTATTTATGAAGTACTTTGTCATTCATTACACTTTTAAGTTTCTTAAGAACTATTTTTGTCTCTGTTTAGGTGAGAAGCAAGGCACTGAAAATCCTCAATGTGGCCTTTACTGTTGGGTCCCAGAGATCCACCATTTTCCCAATCGAGGACTTTGTCAGAATGCTCATGTTCCGCAATGCCACTGAAGCCACAGACTTTATTCAACAGCATGGCCTTAATATCAATGATGGGTATGTCCTACTTATATTCTCTGTTGTCTTGATTTTTGCAAAACATCTTGTACAATGTTAGATCCTTTCTCAATGCAATAGTATCCAATGTTATTTTGGAGATGCAGAATTCTTGAAAATGAATGCTTTATTTTGTTTATCATCCAGCATGGTAGAACTTAGTCGGACAGCCTATCAGGAGCCTGATTTCTCCTTGCCGCAGAGCAAGTCTGTGGCTATTGAGAGGAAGAGAACTGTTCTGATTGGCGAGGTGGTGAACGGTGGACTGCTGCCCAGCCCGCCTCAGTACAATCCCGTTTGCAGCTTTGACTCCAACAACAAGTACACTGGAGATCGTCTATCTTCAGAGGCTCCACCAGCTGCCCTGAAACGTGTGAATGCACTTCAGTTCTTACTTCATTAGTGAAAATTAGAATGTGCTTTTCTTTACAAGATATTTTTTTTTGGCAGGTCCTCCACAGAGGCAGGAGTTGAAGCCTGTGGTGGAGTCTGACTCCAGGCCTCAGGTGAAAACAAGGCTTCTCGTTGAACCACGGCTATTAATGGATGTCCCTGGCATGACCGAGCCTGTAAAACCAGACTATATAGAGGAAACCGGAGAGAAGTCCCAAACAGGAGAACCCACTCTGCCTGGGGTGACACAGATAGTTTTCCAACCCATATTAGCCCCGCAGCCAGTCCGACCTCCATCTCCTCCACCCAAACCAGAGCCAGCCTACACAGATCAAGTGAGACACTTTTCAATCTTAACCACAATGAGCAGCAGTCCTACAATGTGCTACATACATAAGCTCACTGATGATACAATTATCTCTGGCAGGATATCATGGCAGAGGTGGATGCGGTGCTTCATGAGGTAGTGGAGGCCGAAGTCTCTAATGTAACCCGTGCTGCTGCTGAATATGTGTCTGTAGCCCTCAGGTAGGAACTCTTTCCTTTATTGACCTACAGGTTTAAAATTCTTGAGGGTGAAAATTAAACTATTTTTCAGCCAGAAGATTTCACTTCCCTTTAGGCCAAAGTCTCTTTTTGTCACAAAACAAACTTTTTTTTTTCTTAATGTATCTGCTCATATGTGTCCTGCAGTGCAAGTGACAGTGAGCTGGAAACGGTTGTGAGTGAAGTCTTACATCAGCTGCTGAGGGAACTGTCCACATCAGAGATCAGAGCTGAGAAGGAGAGAATTGAAGAGGAGAAACGCAAGAAGGAAGAAGCCAGGTGTGTGAAAGACCCTCTACATTCATGATTTAATACAATGCTTGTGTTTTTGTGTTTAAGTTTCATACTATTTCATTTTTGTTTGATTTTAGGCAGAAGGAAGCCTTTCTTGAGCAGTTCAGTGGGGAGATGTGTCTTAAGATCAGCGATGAGGTGCTAACAGAGAGCATTAGAGCGACCGCTGAGGCTGAGATAAGGTGTGCCTGGTTTGTCTGTCACCTTTGGCTTTTTAATGTTGTAGGATAGTTCAATCAAAAATATTGTCATCACTCACCCTTAAGTTTTTCCAAACCTGTATGAGTTTATTTCTTCTGTTGAACACAAAAGAAGATATTTTAAAGAATTTTGGTAATCAAACAGTTGACGGTAGCCATTGACTTCCATAGATACAAAAATACAATTGAAGTCAATAGCTACTGTCAATCGTCTGTTTACCGACATTCTTCAAAATATCTTCTTTTGTTTTCAACAGAAAAAAGAAAGTCATACAGGTTTGGAGCAGCATGAGGGTGAGTAAATGGTGACAACATTTAATTTTTAGGTGAACAATCCCTTTAAGTTTAATCGTTTGTTGTAGTCTTCATTTGTCACTTTGGATAAAAGCATCTGCTAAATGAATAAATGCAACAAAACAAGTTATTATGATGCATTACTTGACTGTGAAACATGACTTGGACATGTTCTTGACAGGTTTTAATGAACTTCACCAATAAACATTTGCAAAACTGGTAATGCGGTACTTCTCTTCCAGGCTTGCTTTAGAGATGAAAGCGGCTTGTATTGCTCGCTGCACTGCGGAGGAATGCAACAGCATAGTAGAGGAGACGATGGCTGAGGAGGTGGCCGCGATGGCACAGGAGATCTTGGACGATGAGTTGAGGCGCATCCGCAAGTTCATCAAGAGGTTTGAGGAGCTAATTATTTCTCTTTATGTGTATAAAGCAGGTCTTGGAGGTGTGTTTTATCCCACTTCTTTAGAAATCTTTAAAGAACAGATGTGTGCATGTACTCTAGGTGGCGTGACGTGGTAGCCGTGCGTCGTCAGCTAAAGAGACAGATGCGTGGTTTCCCTGCAGCCCCTGGCTGTGTAGATCCACAGTTTAAACTGAAGGCCCTTGTCCCCAGTGCTCCTTCCAGCCCCTGTCTGGTCCTTTTGGCTCAGGGGATGGTCAACCTGGGCAACTCTGGGAACATGGCAGTTTCCTGCACAAGGTCTGTTTTTGGTGATTTCAGTCTAGTTATTTTATTTTGCTTGGATTTGTTTGTTGTTTTGAATTCGTCTAAATGATTGTTCCTGGTTCTGACTTTAATATTATAGGTTGCTGAAAATGAGACAAGAAGCGGTTCATCAAATGAAAGTGTCCTACTACTACAATCTCTTACTGAGGTAAGTACACTGGGGATGCAGTTTGGCATAGATGTGCAGGATGCAGATCACTGTGATTTTCTGTATGCTTAATTGTCCTTCTTTGGCAGTGAGCGTGTATGGATGCCTCTTGACCTTCCCACCCTTGTGGCAGAAAGCACCCCTAATGCACCTGACAGAGTCTTCTGGAAAGCCACGCTTCTGTTGCCAAGCAGCTGCGATAGTGACATAAGCTTTGCCAGCAGGTAAAGAACAAAATGATGGGAACATTTCTTAAGACATGTGAAATTATAACTAACATCTTTTGTTTTATTTATGTTTGTTTCCATGCAGGATTCTGACAGACTGGCTTGAGGTTAAATTGGGTGGAGGAAATCAATCTGAAGATAGTGAGAAAGAACCAAAAGGGAAACTAAAAACATTGTGCATCAGTCACAGCCTGACAAATATTAAGGGACAGACTCATGAAGTTCACATTTCTATAAAGGTGAGCCTCAGAAGAAATGAAAATTCTGTCATTATTTACTCAGTTACAGTGAGGTAATGAGGAGAAAATGGACCACAGGGGGAAAAAATGTGTGCAGTGCTGCAGTGATGACGTATTTTTGTAGGCCATCGCGGAAGTTAGCATCACCCTGGTTCCATTGTCAAAAACTCTGTAGGATTTTTTCGATTATTGCAGAAAATAAGCTCTGTGACCAACACATTTTTTTTGTCTTTACATAATGGTTATCAGGATAATCTTCACAAATTAACACAACTGAATTTTTAAGCACCACAGTCGAGTGACTTCAATATCCTCATCACTAATCTTCTGACAGCTCTTTTAGTCTTTATAAAAAAGAAAAAATAAATTGCCTGAAAGTTTGAGTTACAATAGTTTGCAAGACAGTTTGCTGTAAAAACAGACTAGTGAATAGATGAGTTTACCTGTTCGACGTGATGTTTAATGTCCCTGAAAACCTCTGTAGTCAAAATTAGCCACTTGTTAGCAACTGCCTTTTGAGTATGTTGTGTTTCAGGCATTTACCCAAGAACCTATTAAAAAAAAAAACATTGACGATGGAACTGAATGTAAAAAAACAAACAAAAGGATTTTGACCTACAAAAATGTAATTTCTAGCTCATTAGAATTGTATCCAGGGGTCCAAATGTCTCTGCATTTACAGATGATTAACCCCTGTGTCTCTGTGCAGGCATGTCATGGCCCCCTAAGTGCAGAAGACCAGTGCCTGCTGGAGGAACAGAAGGAGCTCCATGGTACCAACGCTCTGCTGATGCTGCTTCCCCCTCTAAACAGTGCTGGACAGGGCGAAGAGGATGAGGATGTGACCCTGCTCTCTGCCCTCCTCCAGCTGAGGCAGGTGCAGCAAGCCAGCTGCTGGCACTCTCCTCTACCACTGGTTGTGGTGGTTACTGGCAACCAAGACAGTGGTATCAGCGATCAGGGTTTGGAAGAAGGCAAGTTTGTTAAAGAAAATACATTGTATAATAGACAAGGGGTGTTAAAGACTACAATCTGATTATTTTATTGTCTCTCTTTCACAGCACTAATGTTGAATATGTTAGTGAGAGATGGCCTCATCTCTGAATACATCTTTGTCCATATTCCAGCAACTCTCACTGACCTGCAAGGCTCAGAACAGGTTGGTCTGCAAAAAAAAAACCACACAAATTGAAGTAAATATAGTTAAACCTATTTGTGTTAGGGATGCGATCATATTGGTATCATAAACATCTCACTGAGGTTTTCTTTGCTACTGTCTGTCACTTTTAACTTTCTTATTGACAGTTGTAAGGGGTTATTATGTCCAGGTCACATTTCTCCTCGAAATTGGAAATTGCATTTTAAGTAAAGAAAATTAAGCCATTTATTAGGATGATTCATTTGACAATATAAAAGATTAATCTAATATTTTGTTTATAAAATGACTTCATATTCTAGTAATAAACCTTAAAATCATTAGTGTACACTGTACAGCTACCCTCATTCAGCAGATTTGTCTGCAAAAAGTTTTGAGAATACACAGTTAATTTCATTAAAAATATGTCTGTTAGGGATGCGTGTGTGTGTGTATCTTATCAGTATCAGTCGATAAATGTGACCTTATAATGCTATTGGTATTGGTCCAATAGGCAAAATAGGGTGATATATTTATAAATGATAGCTAACTAAATATGGATGATGTACTTACACATTCTTTTTATAACCATTCCACTTCAGATGAGTCTTGTTGTGAGGTGGCTTGCCGCCCGCTCTCCCGCTGGCCCAGCCCTCTGCTCTCAGACCCTGCTGCAGGTTGTTGAGTTAGGTCTGTGCCGTGAGTTCCACTCCAGACTACAACGAGACAAGCAGGACAGGAAACATGCAGGTCTTCCGTCTCAGCGCCCGGAGCCTATTGTGCAACTCTGTAACAGTGTGCTGAGTTTTCTGGCAGGTGTGGTTTCGTCAGAGCACCTGTCCAGTCTGTGCTGGCCACCTCCTGAATTCTCTCTCCCCGAGAACAGCGAGCTGATTCCTCATCAGGCCTGGAACTCTCCAGAACACCAGGACTGGCTGAGGAGAACCATCCTCAGTCGGCAACTTCCTGAGTGGGATCTGCCTCCCGTTAATGGTAAGGGAGAATACTATGAAAAACAGGAAATCCACACTCCAAACAAATTCAAAGTTCAAGATCAAGTTTTTTTTGTTTTTCATGTACAAATTGGCACATTTTTCATATCTTTTGCTAATGGGAGAATGCAATACCAGAAGCTTGTAAAGTGTAAAGCTTTTAGTGGATTCCAAACTTTTTACCAGTAATGTCTCTTATGCTCAAAATACAGTAAAAACAGTACTATTGTAAAATAGTATTGCAACTTAAAATAACTGTTTTCTATTTTAATATATTTTAAAATATGGTAATTTATCATACCATATTATATATGATATTGTATGTTGGCAGTAGGCATGCATAGAGTCCTTTACATTTTAGTAGAATTTGGGTATTTGACCCTGAATTAACTAGATAAATGCTATGGATTTGTATGGTGGCATTAAAACAATCTCTTCTCTTACTACTCAGCTTCCTGGCCACATTTGTGCGCCTCTGTAATCCAGTACGTATCCCAGATCCCCACCTCACCCTTAAGCCAACCCATTCTAATGTCCCGCCTGGAGAACCTGCTAAGAAGAGTGAACTACCAATATTTTCATGCGAGCGATGCAGATGGGGATGACTATGAGAAGACTGGACCATCCTTTCAAGAAATTCCCTGGGACGATATCATATGCCTGTGTGTAGAGCATCGTATGAAAGACTGGAGTTTAGAGCCTCTTGTGGCAAAAGGTGAGAATAACATATTGGTAACAGAATGGAAATTATGAACTGTATATTTGTTATTAAATGTATGTTTTAACTGTTTTAATCACAGATGCACTCTCAGATGATGGTGAGATTTATGTATATTTTAACAAAGAAAGTCTGAAGAGTTTCCAGCCCCCTGACAGTTGGATAGAGGCTGTGAAACAGACATACCAGGAGAAACAGCATGCCTCAGAAGTGTAACTATCACTCTTTTACATATTTATTATTCAAGGTATAATCTTATATAGTGTAGCAGCCTTACAATAAAAGATTCAAGCACAATTTTTTACTTTTTCTTGTAGGTCTATTATCAGACCCAGCACAGCAGCCAGACGTTTCCCCAAGCAGAAGCTGTTTCAGAGTCACATAGACATAGAGGAATGGCCTTCTGTTCATGATACTGCACAAATTCCCATAGCACAACGCTTTGAACAGATTCTCTCTTCCATACGCAGTATGAATGCTGAGGGCCAGAGGTTAGCTTTAACAAATTTAATATAACAGTTAACTGTTGCCTTTTTTTGCTTGGTTCTGTTACTGTAACCGTTCCTTAACATGTATCTGTAGGATTGGAGAGCAGATACAGCGCCGAATTGAATCGGATCATTTGCACCCTTCATCTTTTCCTCTTGCCCTGACCTCCACCAATCTTTCTGTGCCTCTGATCATGACCCCCTCCCGAAAGCGTCCTGCTGCTGGCACTGTGCATACACAGGTAGAGTTATTCCAGAGCCTTCGTCACAACTGGAGTTAATATTTTAAAAAGTTATGATCACTATAAATGCGTTAAATCTCTATTTTTGTGTTTTTAAAGGAAACTTTTGACCTGGTTGAGAAAATATCATCTCCTAGCAAAGTGAACAGACTTTGCTTTTCTCCAGACAGCACACAGACTCCCATAATGGAGCGACTTCAACATACTCTCTCAACTGTTCAAAAGATGAATGCTGAGGGCCAGAGGTTAGTAGGGCTGTGCAAAAATATCGATACAGCTAACTATCGCGATATTTTTTTTCACGATAGTGTATCGATATTTCAACCTCCAGTATCGATATAAAAAATAAAAAAATAAATCATCAAATCCCTCTGTGTTCGTCAAACGACCTCCTCCGCCGCTGCTGTAGTTGTCGCTGACTCACGACAGTTGTCAACTGTCACTCAACTGTCCAGTTGTATGAGGCGCCGGACTGGACAAAAGCGAAGCGAACTGCGCGAGCGAGCAACACAGCTCGAGAGAGACCGAGTGTATCCGCGCGCGAGAGAAACCGAGTGTGTCTGCGTGCGAGAGAAACCGAGTGTGTCTGCGTGCGAGAGAAACCGAGTGTGTCTGCGTGCGAGAGAAACCGAGTGTGTCTGCGTGCGAGAGGAACCGAGTGTGTCTGCGTGCGAGAGAAACCGAGTGTGTCTGCGTGCGAGAGAAACCGAGGGTGTCTGCGTGCGAGAGAGGGTGTCTGCGTGCGAGAGAAACCGAGTCCGAGCATTAGTATTGGACTGGTACATACATAGTAATATAATTACTATATAAGAGGCATGGAAGTTCGATTAATGGACAACAATAATCAGTGCAAACGTCTTGTTTTGAACTATTGTTTAATAAATATAAATAATTCGAGCACATAAACTTCCATATGGAGGATTAAATAAGATTGAATGTATGTAGTAATAATATATAAATATTATATAAGAGGCATGGACGTTCGATTAATGGACAACAATATAAATAAAAACAACAATTAAATTATTATAAACAATAGTTCAAAACAAGACGTTTGTAGTACTGATTATTGCTGTCCATTAATCGAACTTCCATGCCTCTTATAGTATATAATATTATGTACCAATTAGGCTACTAATGCTGGGGCACACTCGGTCTCTGTCGCGCGCAGACACACTCCGACTCTCGCGCACTGTCGCTCGCGCACGCAGACACACTCGACACAATGCAAATACCTTTGCGAATAAATTGGAATTTAAGTTTTTGTCTGCTGAGTTATCAATATAATGTGATACACATACCAGAATACCCCAGGTGGTACAAACAAAGTTGTATATTCAGCTCTATTTCTTTCTTTTTTATTACATTTTTTATTTAAAAAAAAATATATATTGCAATATATCGCAATATGTATTGTATTGTATCGTATCGTGATATATCGTATCGTGATATGTATCGTATCGTGAGGCCCTTGCCAATACCCAGCCCTAGAGGTTAGGTTCAATATTTTTTACCAATGCAATAAACTGAATTTTACACAGAATTTAGATGATGCCCCTATTATTAAGAAAGAACCTCAAACACTGTAGTTGTAGTGTAGGCCTGAAGGATTTTCATTTGTAGTGTTGTCGACATATTGAAAAGACATGTTGAAAAGAAGAATACGGACAAAACATGTCCGTATTGATATGATAAAACAAGGTTACTGTTTGAATCACTGCGTTTACTAGTGCTGAGAAAGCCTCCGGATCTGAAATTCAGAGATGGTAATGGGCGTTTCATTTCCGACACACGCTGTAAGATATAGAGTGTAGACCTATCACAACAGACTGGGTCATCTGACTAATCAGAGCAAAGTAGGCTCACGGAATGGAGGGGTTTAGTGAGACCGGATCCTTGATCGAACCGTTTCATACACTATGAGAAAAGAGGAGGTGATGCAGTGTATATTAAAAAAATTTAAGTGTTTAGATCCAAGTGAACCTATTGTAAGAGACCTCTAAATCTAAATTAGGAACCTTTAAAATATCATAGTAGGGGCCATTTAAATTAGTGTTTGTAGCTTATTCCCCATCCATCTTTTAAATTGTCCTCTTAAACATGCATTATGGGATTTTGTGTATTTTATTCATTTTCTTTTACTTCTATATCTAGAATTGGAGAGCAGATTCAGTGTCGGATTGAGGCGGATACTTTTTCCTCTGCCTCTTTCCCTCTCTTCCTCCCCTCCACCCTCCTCTCTACACCTCCTCTAGTCATGAACTCCTCTAGAAAGCGCCCTGCTGCTACCAGCCGCATACAGGTACAGTATTCCAGTATAGCTAGTGCTAATATGAAAGTAATTACAATGACAAGTAAACTATTGTGTTAACAAGTATAGAGAGTATATATAAAGAGAGAGTGCTGAATAAAACTTAACATCATTGTGAATGATAAGAGGCATCCTTTATCCTATGCTTTTGAATTACTGCAATCTGGCCAACGGTATTGTTCACCGATGCATTAAAAACAGGTCCAAACTATCTTTTATCCCCCAAGCAATTACATTTTTTAATTATTTTTCTTGTGTTAATTGATGATCAGCTGGTCTGGTTATTTTAAATTAGATTTATTTGCTTTAAATTATTGTTAATATTTGCCTACTGTGATTGTTAAATATCTCTGAGTATGCTGCATGGGGGACAAATAAACTGACTACTACTAATATGAAATTGAAAAGTAGCTTTCATTAAAATGTATTTGTTTGTTATTTGAAGGAAGTGGACGATTCTGTTGAGACGACTGAATCTCCTAGTGGAAAAAGCAGACCGGTATCTTTATTCCAGCGTTTGCAGGACTTGAAAAGAGAATTGTCTAGTCAGCGAGAGGAGGAACGTGTGTGTGGCCTCAAGTTGAAGTGTCTTTTAGACATTGTAGAGAATTGATGTTTCAATATAACAGCAACTGCTCTATGCCATTTCCAGTCTTTGCAATTTGAATGAAAATGTATTTTATTTGCTGGTTATTAGTCTTAGCAGTTTTGTTTTTGATGTTTTAATTTTATATAGTTAAGTATAATTAGATCTTAGTGTGTATTTTCATGTACTTAAACATTAATTTAGAATTTGTACATTTGTTTTCAGACATACTTTCGCAGTTTCTGAATATGAGTGTTCAGTGTATTTCAATAATTCTGTTGTATTTTAATGTATATTTTTGACAACCATAAAGATGTTTTTATCAGACTTCTGCCCATTTCGTTCAAATTCTTTTCCAAATATGCTTAGAAACACTGTATAACATATAGATAATATTTGTTAAAATACCTAGTAAATTTCGAATTATTACATGAGGGATTTAATTATTCAAGACACTCCAAACGTAGTTGGTGTAAACTGGAAATTCACGCCCATTTTACTATGTTTCTAACTGCTGATTGGAGGACCTGTCCTCTGGTCATGTCTCTCCATTCGATATCACGCTCGGAAGGCCGCGCTATGTATTGTTGGAAACGTAGTTTAGGGATGAAGCTCCTTTGCGTTCTTTTACCGTTTTGAGAACGATCCAAAGAACTACATTTCCCAGGGCGTTTTGAAGGAGGCGTTTAGCGTCCCAATCAGCTGAAATATGACTGGTTCTTTTCAGTTTACAAGTTTTGCTCTTGCACTTCAAAGATGACAGAGGGAACGTAAGTATAATTTGTTTCATATTTGTGAATACATATGTTATTTTAAAATCACGCAGATCTGAAACAATTACATTTATTTAAGACGCGCCAAACAAACCAATAACTATAATAAACAATGACGATTTTGGTTTTAAATAACATTATTATTATTATTATTTTTTTTTTTGTAGTAGTAGTGCCAGTGGTAGTATTCAAAATGTCAGTCCCCGATAATAGAGACAATGTGCATTTCAGTTAATGTTGTCTTTATTATAATATAATATGAAGGTGTTTTATTTTAACAAAGATAATATATGTATTTTATATCCAGGTTTTTATTAACAAATCTAACCAAATTTTAAATGAAGTAATAAAAAAAGAAGGGAGCCCTTGTTCTTAAGGAAATACCCTTACACTTCCATTCATATATTTTCATATATATTCATATTTAGTGTATATTCATATACACATCAACAACTTAACCTTTTAAACATGTACCTGTTGTAAATTACTTGAAAAATGTGATTGTGGTTTTATATTTTAAAAATGCCCATCCAAATGTGTAACATTTTATGGTTTTATTCAGGTGTTTGCGGAGAAGGGGGGGCCCCTATAAGACTGAGCCGGTGACGGATCTCAGCCGCTGGAGGTTGTGTAATGTGGAGGGCAGACAGACCTGGAGGTACATTGAGGAGGCAGACAGCATGGACAGACAGCAGAGTATGCTGGAGTCTCACTCTCTGGGACTGGATACGGTAAACATTACATTACTGACAAATGTGTATGTTATGCAATTCATTTATATATTCATGTTCATATCTAATCTGTTTTTCTTTGACCTCAGAGTGAGTTAACCTCAGCGTCCCCTGCCGCACGCACTGCAGTAGAAGCTACACTGAAGGGAATGGACTTCTACAGCCGCCTCCAGGCCGAAGATGGACATTGGGCCGGGGATTATGGTGGACCTCTTTTCTTACTTCCAGGTGATTTATTGCTAAGCCGATTGGAAAGACTTTTAGTTATTAGATGAAACCCATGCATAATTGAGTCTAATAAAGTAGCCAATAATAATAAAATAATAAAGTAACTTGAATAAAGGTCTACTTAAAGCTACACTGTGTAATTTTTTAAGTTGATTCTTAGCAAAAAACACTTTGTTCTTTCAAAATGATGTGTGCTCATTAATGTGTAAATACTTCAACCAACTAATCAAGTATTCTCGTAAGCGTAGAATCTGCCATTTAGAATACATACAAGCGAGTCGCTCGAATGGCGGCAGCCATGTTGCGCATCCATCTTGAAAATACATTAGCCAAAGAGGGAAATACCTGGAAATTCAAGCTTCGACTTTCGCGTTTTTACACTAAGTGGCACCGTGACGTAGCCTGGCTAACGTCAGACCTCTTTCTCATTGAGACGTGGTCTGGGAACCACATGTTCATTTTCTCGTATTTGAGGCGTTGTTTACGAATGCCCAGAGCCGTTTATTGGGCGCTACGAATGTCTATCAAATGCGCCTGTACGTAGCTCATAGCCAATCGTTTCAATTATACCAGATGACGTATGTAGAGCGACAGAAATTCGACGAGGATGAAGACGAAATAAACTTGCGTTCTAAACTACTTAGAACACTAAGGCTGCATCGAAAGGTAACTTCGCGTCTGATGCCATGTTGGATCCACAGATATAAACAGTGCTCGAATTGAGGGGGGGCTGGGGGGATCCGGGACCCCCCATAAGGTATTAGGGACCCCCCATAAGAAGTAAAAAATAGAATTAGGGGGGTCCCTCGGATATTTTTATTTTAGTAAAAATAATAATGACAAATCAAAATAAATGCATGCAAAGGATACAGTAAATATCGTGAATTGATTATTTACAATAATTTATTTTAAGTGTGTTTATAGGCTAGTTGTCATGTCTCTTTAAAATGTAAACGCCCCGCCTAAAGAGAGCTGTGCGCGCGCATGACATCGTCGACTGACAGGACTGTTTGTTTGGCGCCGCTCCGGTGAAGCTAATTTTAGCTTTTAAAATATGGAGAAAAATAAACCTCCACTCGCAGTCGGGAAGAGAAAGCTTCTTACTTACTTTTTTGAGGGGTAATTGTCTCTCGCTATATATCTTTCTACTTTATATCTAACATTTATCCACTCCATGTCGGGGCTTTTATATTCCTAGCATATATTCAACATTTAGGCTTACGTTACTATGGTTCTACAGGAGTGCTAGTGCTAGAGATCGCGATGAAGATGGATAACAGATTTTTAGTAATTATAAAGGGAGCGCTCGTTGTGCGCTTTCTATGCTTTATATCCATTCAGAATTTGTATTTATTTGTATATGACTTGTTTTTCATGCTGCTAGGACCAAAGGCTGTATAAACACGGCAAAGTTTTGGGAATTACATAACTTACGCATTTATGCGGGATTCACTCTTGAAATAGCAATGATTTATTTTGATTGCCATAGTATTGTTTGTTTATGAATAAAGCAGCCTTTTTCACTGAAATGGTTGAATAGTCTGCTGACTCACTCACTCATGACAGTGCTTTGCCGCCACCTACTGGACGTAACTATTTAAAAATCGTATGTGCTGAAATAGTTGAAAAATCCCAACCAACACACAGGCTGACAGCCTGTTTTGCCACAATTTATAATAAACAAGTTTCATGCATTTAATCAAGTCTTTTGGAACAAACATTATCACAGTGTCACATCAATCATGGACATCCCTATGTTAAACTTATAAACTATTCCAAAGACTGTATCCTGTTTGCCCAGTTGTCCTGCACTCTTTGAGTAAAACTCCTGCACCTGGGTTCATACTACATCATTACAGCCTGATAGTATTTTTCCATTCTTTTGCTACTGTTTAAGTAATAAAAAAGTTGTGAAGATAGATATCCTTTTGAAGTTACTGACTGCTCTCTTTTCACTGCTTTCGGAGACATTATGAAATAATTATCCCTGTGCCACTGTTGAATCTGACAGTGATACCATCCAGTGAGACTGAAAGCCATCTGATTATTTTCTACTGTTTTTGAGACATTTCAATGTATTTTGAAGTCACTTGCTTTTACGGGTGTTCAAGTGCCTTATATGTAGTGGCCTGGTATATTTGCCATAGCTGCCCTTTTGGGTCTGCTGCTTTGTCACCCTCTAAATCCATATTACTCAAGTAAGTAATTTAAAAGAATATATATATATATATATATATGTGTGTGTGTGTGAATTCAAGCGTTTTTAATAAATAGTATATATTTATGCATATTATGATCAAATATATTGTATATTTTGTATAAAGTGTATATTGCGAGACTAACCAACCCCCCGCCCAAAAAAACTTGGGGACCCCCCATAAGACTTGACTCAATTCGAGCACTGGATATAAACAAACTGCTTCGGTGTGTCGCATAGACGTCGTCATCGTCTTGCTGCTCCCTCCCCGTTCTGTGATTGGTTCCCTTTTTGAGGGGAAAATCTGGTCCATGGTATCCAGGCTGCCTAGCAGCGTGAATAAAATCGCGCTGCGTGCAAGGCAGCATGGGGAAACCCAGGCTAACCGTGACGAATGCGAGGGGGAGATTACTTGCGACTACCGGGAGATTTGAAATAATACGGCCACCGTAGGAGTTAAAACGCCCTCGGAATGGGAGGGGCTAGAAAGTAATGTTCAGTTAGTAGTCATATACAATTTCACCACTAGATGGGAGAAAATCCTACACAGTGTAGCTTTAATGCACACACTCATAAATACTTCCTACGGTCCTTGAAAAAAAAAACCAAAATATCAGAATTTCAAAGCTATTCCTTTTGTTGTGTTAAATGTTCCTTTTATTGTCTATTTGTTGATGGATTTCAGGTCTGCTCATAACCTGCCATATTGCTAAGATCCCTCTGCCAGATGCATGGAAGCAGGAAATGGTTAGATATCTCCGCTCTGTGCAGCTGCCTGATGGAGGCTGGGGCCTGTGAGTAATATTATGAATTTATTATGCATGAATTATAAACGAATATTTGGAATATGAGAATAATAGTAAAAAAGTAAATTGTCCAGATGCATTACAATAATGAGAATTCGGGGTCAAATTTTCATGAATATAATGTCACAATGTTGTGAAATTTGGTCCTAAAAACAGACCAATATTAATATTATTTGTCATTTAATGTCTTACTTTACTGGGATAACTTTATGACTTGATGATGAACACAAATATAAATTTTCCAGGCACATTGAAGACAAGTCTACTGTTTTTGGAACAGCATTGAATTATACCACTTTGAGAATTCTGGGAGTTGGGCCTGATGATCCAGATATGGTTCGGGCAAGAAATACTTTATACAGCAAAGGTCTGAGTTTGCTGATATATAGACAGTCACGTGTATGTTCATATGCAATGAATGAAATAAAGTGGTCCAGTCTCAGTATTGTCCTGCTCTGTTACAGGTGGTGCTGTCGGCATACCCTCTTGGGGTAAATTCTGGTTGGCCATCCTCAACGTATACAGCTGGGAAGGAATGAATACGCTCTTACCAGAGATGTGGTACATAGAGAATTTATTAGTTTACAAACTTTTTGATGCTTTTGTTTTAGACATTTATGTAGCTGCATTTGTCTTGCGATATATTCTGTCAGGCTGTTCCCATCCTGGGTGCCGGCACATCCCTCCACCTTATGGTGCCACTGTCGGCAGGTCTACTTGCCCATGAGCTACTGCTATGCGGTCAGACTGTCCGCTGATGAAGATCCTCTGGTGCTCAGTTTAAGACAGGTGAAGTTTCACAGTTTCGCCACTAGAGGTCACTCTGAGACAACATTAAAACAGGCTTGTTTTTACAGTTAACTTTTTGAACTCAAGTATTCCAGTCACAGTTGTTGTTTTTGGCTTTTAAACAGGAGCTGTATGTCCAGGATTACTCAACTATTGACTGGCCAGCTCAGAGGAACAACATTGCAGCCTGTGACTTGTACACACCACACAGCACCTTGCTTACTATTGCTTATTGTGAGAGAAGTGTAGCATCTCTGTAAAAAATAAGATTAGTTTTTAGTTTTCTGTTAATAACACTCTCAAACATGGCCTTACAGTGATCCTGAATGTGTATGAAGCTCATCACAGCACTATGCTGAGAGGAAAAGCAGTCGAGGAGCTTTATGACCATATTAAAGCAGACGATCGCTTCACTAAGTGTATCAGCATCGGCCCGGTGAGAGAAAAGAGAAGACATTTTGTTTTATGTAATGTAAAGTCAGCATGAAATCAATATTGACTCCATTTTACTTTCTTAATGCACTCACCTACTATTATTGTAATGTTTTATCAAAATGATTCATCATTTATTGTTATCTGTTTTCACAGATCTCAAAAACGATCAATATGTTGGTACGCTGGTATGTGGACGGACCCACATCACCTGTCTTCCAGGAGCATGTGTCAAGGATTCCTGACTACCTATGGTTAGTGACCTGATTTTAGTTATATGCTGTATATATTATATAATTATACTAATATTTATACTTCCTTTTTGTGATCCCCAATGATCCAGGATGGGTTTGGATGGTATGAAAATGCAGGTGAGCTGTTGTCATGATGAACAAATCGAAACTTTTTGGTTCTAAAGTTTGTTTTATCTGATCAGTTAAACACTTTTAATTGTATTACTAACATTGTAACTGCAATTATATTTCTATCAGGGTACAAATGGATCACAGCTATGGGATACTACATTCGCAGTGCAAGCATTTCTTGAGGTACATATCTAATATTAATAAATCTAAAGCTGGCACATAACTGATGACTTCTCTGATCAGTTGGGCTTGTTTTCTGAACAGGCAGGTGCCCAGGACATCCCCAGGTTTACAGAGTGCCTCACACAAGCCCATCATTTCCTTGATCTAACTCAGGTGAGCATGATTAAATCTCGTTTTTAAACATCATATTCTTCATTATTACTGTCTCTTTATGTATATGGCTTTAAACTGTGTTCAAAAGTGTGAGACCACACTGAAAATCTTGAGATTTTTCTTAAAATTCGGTTAATAATCAAAGTTTTGTGGTTTTGAAAAAATAAATCAAAGTAAAGTTATGTTGTAAAATAAATTAAAAAAAGGTCACTAATCAAATTTGTTCAAATTTGCAACATTGCAACAAAGGTCGGTTTTTATGTATTAAAAATGTAACATTTAAAGTTATTTGTGATTTTAGACTGAAATGTATTCATTGGGTCTCTATGAGGTCTAACCAGTTGCTCATTATTGTAGATCAAAGATAACCCTCCGGAATATGAGAAATACTACAGACAAATGAACAAGGTAAACATTTGTTATACATTTCAGCTTTCTTAATCATTCTTAGTTTGCTCTTAAATACTTTAATGAGTGTGTGTGGTTCAGGGAGGTTTTCCCTTCAGCACACGGGACTGTGGCTGGATAGTTGCGGACTGCACGGCAGAAGGGCTGAAATCTGTGATGCTACTGCAGGAGCAGTGCAGTTTCCTCAAAGAAAACATTCCCACGGAAAGACTCATTGACGCCGTCAATGTGGTAAAAGCCTTATTTGCAATAGAAACATGTTTAACATTCTCTGACTGACTTACAGAGCCACAATAATCTGATTTACATTACACTTACTATAGTAACAATCCCCTTGGAGCAACCTAGGGTTAAGTGTCTCTGTTGAATGACTCCTGGCTCACTCCTAATAAGCAAATCTCCCAGTTACCAGCTCTGAGCTTACGCCACTATACCACACTGAGCCTCTTTATGACTCAAATCTCTTCAACGCACAACATAGACAGTGTTAGACTGTCTTTAGTCCCCGTCTTTACTCTAAGTCCCTCAAAAATTGTAGCTTTCTTCTTGTTTACTAGAAACATAGGGTTCAAGTTAATTATGTTTTTATCCATAGGCTCATGTTATACATAGGCTACACACTGTAGGGCAGCACTTCTCTCATGCTCATCCGACCACGGCTTCCTTCCACTGAAGTAAAACGCATCCAAACTCACAAACTGTGTCAGAGAAAACACAATAATCATATACACTATTGTTCAAAATTGGGGGTGTTAAGACTTTTTTTCATGTTTTTGAAAAAAGTCTCTTTTGTTCACCAAGGCTGCAATTATTTAATAAAAAATACAGTTGAAATATTGTGAAATATTATTTCAATTTAAAATAACATCTATTTGAATATACTTTGAAATGTAATTTATTCCTGTGCAAAGCAGCCGTTACTCCAGGATTCAGTCACATGCTCCTTCAGAAATCATTCTAAGAGGTTGATTTGGTGCTCAAGAAACTTATTTTTATCAATGTTGAAAATAGTTGTGCTGCTTAACATTTTTTGTGGAAACCATGATCATTTTTTTAAAGCTACACTGTGTAGGATTTTCTCCCATCTGCATTACTTTCTAGCTCCTCCCATTCCGAGGGCGCTTTAACTCCTACGGTGGCCGTATTATTTCAAATCTGCCGGCAGTCGCGAGTAATCTCCCCCTCGCATTCGTCACGGTGTCACTGAGTGTAAAAACGTGAAAGGCGAAGCTTGAATTTCCAGGTATGTCCCTCTTTAATGTATTTTCAAGATGGAGGCGCAACATGGCTTCCGCCATTCGAGCGACTCGCTCGTATGTATTCTAAATGGCAGATTCTACGCTTACGAGAATACTTGATTAGTTGGTAGAAGTATTTACACATTAATGAGCACATATCATTTTGAAAGAACAAAGTGTTTTTTGCTAAGAATCAACTTAAAAAATTACACAGTGTAGCTTTAAGGATTCTTTTCTTTGATGAATAAAAAAAAAAACAGCATTTATTTCAAATGTCTTAACTGTCACTTTAAAAAAAAAATCTATTTAATGCATCCTTGCGAAAGTACTAATTTCTTATAAAAAAAATCTTACTGACCCCAAACTTTCGAACGGTGCTGTAATTTTTGTGTAAATCTCTGTGATTCTGTTTCAGCTGCTTAGCATGAGAAATCCTGATGGAGGGTTTGCCACATATGAGACCAAACGTGGCGGGAAACTGCTGGAGCTGCTGAACCCTTCTGAAGTATTTGGTGAGCATGCAGTAAAATATCACATTCAGTTGTCAATGTATTTTCCATCAGTCTTGACATGTCTGATTCTTTCTCTCTCTTTTTTTTCTCTCTTAGGTGATATTATGATCGACTACACGTATGTTGAGTGCACCTCAGCTGTAATGCAGGCACTCAAACACTTTCACAGTATATATCCTGAGCACAGAGCAAAAGAGATCAGGTACACACAAGCACAATATTTCAGCATATTGAGGTTAGAAAAATAATTTCATTAAACCACACCTCTTGATCACATAGGAGTACTCTTCAGCAGGGGCTGGACTACTGCAGGCGGGTTCAAAGACCTGATGGCTCATGGGAAGGGTACGCGTTGGTTCATTTATTTTCAGAGACATTATTCTGTTGCTTCTTAGTCTGTTTATGAAGTATATTGTCTTTGGACACTCAGTGCCTTTGTTGCTTGTCTTAGGTCTTGGGGAGTCTGTTTCACATATGGAGCCTGGTTTGGTCTGGAGGCATTTGCATGTATGGGCCACACTTTCCAAAATGGGTATGTTATTTGGGTGTGTCCTGATGTTGATGTTCTTTTACTTTGCCCCTATTATGCTTTTTCAGATATGACCTTTTATGCAGTGTGTAATATAGCTGTTTATAAGTGTAAAACATTTGCAAAGTTTTAGTGCACGATAAATGGTGTTATTGCATAATAGGGCAACTTTAGCATCCTCATTCATGTCTTTTCTGTGTTGCAGATCTGTTTGTGTGGAGGTGAAACATGCCTGTGAGTTCCTTCTGTCGAAGCAGATGGAGGATGGAGGCTGGGGCGAGGACTTTGAGTCATGTGAGCAGCGATGCTACGTTCAGAGCAAGAACTCACAGATCCACAACACTTGCTGGGCTTTGCTGGGGTTGATGGCTGTCAGGTAAGGTTAGAGGGTTTTTAGATACCTTTACAGAAGTGCATCCTTAATTTACAAAACAAATGTCTTTTTTTTTTTAGGTACCCTGACATTAGAGTGATTGAGCGAGGCATTCAAGTTTTGATTGATAAGCAGCTGCCCAATGGAGACTGGCCACAGGTGAGCAATGCTGTTCCCTTGTCTCCATAATTCATCTGAGTTCTCTCAATCTGTCTAATAAAATGTGCTGGGTTGTTTCCTTCTTTTCAGGAGAACATTTCTGGAGTGTTCAATAAAAGCTGTGCCATCAGCTACACCTCTTACAGGAATGTGTTTCCTGTGTGGACGCTGGGCCGGTTCTCACGGCTTTACCCCTGCAGCTCACTGGCTGGGAAACTCAAACTCTGAGTCAGATACTGTGTACTTGTGCCTCAAATAAGCAGTACCTGACACAGCCTATATAGACAAATATTTCTTTGAAACAAACCTGTTTGCTGCTCTTTAGGAGGTAGGACTGATTTGTCTAGACTTGTTTAGAATATTATCTACAGAGTACTTTATTCAAATCATTTTGATTTGTTTAGAATATTATCTACACAATACTTTATTCAGTTTATTTGGATTTGTTTAAAATATTATCTTCAGAATACTTCATTAATTTTTGTACTCATTTAACCATGTGACCAAGGCTTTGTATACTGTAGATGATTCTGCAATTAAGTTTGATTTTCTATACTCTTTAAATAAATAAATAATTTTATATTTTGGCTTATTGTTTTGCAATTATATCTGAATGTCTGAATTATGTGTTATCATTTTTCCTATGATTTGCACTGATTGAAATCAGTTTGGAATAATATTGTTGGGCAAACTGCATACTGTTCAATACTGCCTTTTTTTTAATGTGTATTTTTTAAAAAAAATCTTTTGATTGAACTCTTTTTTTTTATTACTGTTGTTCAAGATGAAAACCACTGAATCACTATGCACTGTAATGAGGTCAAGTGTGTAGCATACTACAGGGCTGCCAACTCTCACGCATTGAGCGTGAGACTCACGCAATTGACACTTTTCACACGCTCTCACGCCACACATCCATTTTCTCACGCACAGAAAAATTGCGGAGCAAAGGGGTACTTTTAATATTAAACTAATTCTCAGCTCTTAGATTCCGTCAATTTTATTACGAAATTCAGACAAAAATACGTTTGGCGCTTGTAAATGTGACGTGACAGATCGCTGAGCGCCTCAGTTCAAATGCACGTGAACCGATCATCTGTTACTTTTTTATTTAAAGATACAGTACAACTTACCGAAAGTATACATAATATCGACCACTCGTGGATTTTTCAACCACTGAAAGAGGTCAATATATAACAGCAGGAGAACAATTATGTCACATAACGTTACATTTACCTCAGGAAAGCCATTTAATGACCATGTTAATTGAATAGAAAAAATAGCTAGAGAGGAGATTTTGCTGAGCACTATATTACATATTTATTATATTTTTTCTTATGCCATTAAATAATTGTTATTATAACAAAAACTGCATTATATTTAATTTGTTATTTTTAACCTTTAATAATACCAGCAGATTAGGCCTTCTATGTTTACAGCATTAGGTGAGATTATTTTTTTAAATAAAATTTAAAATAAACATGTATCCAAATGAGTCAATATTGATTCAAAATCGGAATCAAATCACAAGAATGGAATTGAAATCTTGAAATGTTTGTCAAGCAATAATAAAAACTGTATAGCCTACTACCAGTCATTGTACAATGTAAACATTGTAACATGTTGTCACTAAACTTCATGAAATTCTATTTAGTTACCAAATTTTTTTTGGTAACTAAATAGCAAATCCCCCCCCCCCCCCCCCCAAAAAAAAATCTCACTCCAAGCTAAACTCAAAAGTTGGCAGCCCTGATACTATATACATAATCTCTTAACTATTTTTGACTCATTCTTCAAATATTAAGTGTTATAATGTCAATTTTACACAAAATTGTATTTAAATTAGAATTGAATTTATTGAAAATAACTTTTATTGTCCCAAAGTAGACACCACTCTCTGAGGCCATGTGAGCAAAGTGTTAAAGGAATAGCTCACCTCAAAATTAAATGTTGTCAGCATTTACTCACCTTCATGTTGTTTCAAATCTGAATGAGTTTCTTTCTTCTGTTGAACACAAAAGAAGATATTTTGAAGAATGTTGGTAAACAGACAGTTGACGGTAGCCATTGACTTCCATATAGACAAAAAATATATAATTGTCAATATATAATTGACATTATATAGTCAATGGGTGCCTCAACTGTCCTTCATTTTTTGGGTAAGCTAAGTACATAAGTTCGTTGCAGAAGATTTGTGCAGAATCTACACTATTTATTATTATTATTACATTTATGTTGGGTGCAGACTTTTATTTTGACATGGTGAAGCGTTGTTTCTGCATTCACGTTGCTCTGGGTTTATGGGTGAAGCCGGTTTAATGAACTGCTAGTTTTCTCACAGAATATCCCTCTATTTTGTGCGGTATCGAAGGGCTCTCTGTAGCATGACAGGACGGAGATATGACTGTTAATGTCACGGTTTAAATAATGGCGTCAGGATGGCGACAGCCACGATCAGCTACATCCGCTTTACTCCTTAACACCATCATCATCTTCATCAGCACCGGCGCACAGACCCACACCTGTGACCATAAAGTGCCCCTGCCTACAGAGGTCAGTCCCTCTTCTCTTTTATTCATTCTTCTGCCCCCCCAAAATGAGATTTGTTCCAAATTGTTTGGGTGTACGTGCCTTCCTAATATCATCATGTTGCGATTTTTTTCCTTCAAAATGAGTGGTGACTGAGGCTGTCAATCTGCCTCAAGTCTCCTTTTGTGTTCCATAGAAGAAAGAATGTGACATGAAGGTGAAAAATTTGACAGAATTTAAATTTTTGGGTGAACTGTCCCTTTAAAATACATTTATCAGGATGGTGTCACATTAAAAGTATAGTTCTTAAAAAAAAAAAAAAAAAAAAAACTCATAATACTCATCTTCATGTTGTTCTAAATCTTTATTATATCTTATGTGTAACACAAAATAAATTGTATAGGAGTCCAAACTTATTTTTTCATTAAATGAAAGTCTACTCATTGCTCAAATAATCTATAAAATACTATAATATTATTTGGTCCCACTTTATATTAGGTGTCTTTAACTACTATGTACTACTAATAGCATTTAAATGATGAATTTGATACAATGCACTTATTGTATACATTCATGTTTTTACATTGTACTTATACAATATATATAATATTTTAAAAAAAGTACCTGAATGTTATTAAAATAATATCGGTAATTACATCTATAATTGTACTGTTGACCCTTCCCCTACCTCTTAATTCACCCTTGAACCTACCCATACCATACCATACCCAAACCTATCCCTATCCCACCCCAGTAGCAGCATTATACTTATTTTTATGTAGGTACATAGTTAAATACACCTAATACAAAGTGTGACCTATTATTTAACCAATACTTATAATAATCTAATCTCTCTGGTTTGCCCTTCTAGGTGATACATAAAGTGTTTCTAAAGCCAGATAGATTGATCAAAAGAAGCACTAACCAGCAGTTAAAGATCCAGATAGAGTACGACTCCAGCTTGGATGGGTTAGTTATTGGTTTATATTTTATTAAATGCAGGAATGCCACATTATTTTGACCATGCATTGACTTCACAATGTCTTTACTGCCCGCACAGGTTAGATGAAGACAAAAGCAGCCTTGTGAAGGTATATTTTGACTTCTGTGGTCAAGATTTTATCAGTCAAATGTTATTTGTTAAATCTTAAAAATGGCCTAAAAGTAGGATGCATGCATGCATTATTGATCTTTGTCTGCTTTGTTTCAAGGACAAGCTCCTCCCACAGGCTATTGATTATCTTCAGGAGGCCTTCAGGGTTCGTAGGCAGTCTGGCCCAATATTGCTGAGCAGGTAAATCTCTTCTGAGCTAGTGTTGTCTGCCAGCAAATCCTCTTAAAATTGCTCTCGAGTCTGGCCTTCTGGATGCTTGGTGGCTACTTAGTCTAATTAGTGTCTGTTTTTAATCCCAATATATTTTTCTTAATTATTAGGCAATGTGCAACTAATCAGTACCTTAGAAAGAGAGATGATCCGCATCGCTACTGTCAGGGACCATGTGCGGGCATCACCAAGTGTGGCCCAGTTGTTGTTCCTGAACAACATTTGCAGGTGGGTTCCTCCAAAAATGTGTTATTTGTTTATATTTTAATATTTTTTGTCTGTATATACAGTATAGTAAGACATTTGTTCCTCGTGTTTTTATTATGGTTGCTTAATATGAGCAATGTTCTGCATACAAATTTCATACTTGTTTGATATTCCCACCAAAGCCTATTTAGTCTACCCGTTGGCGCATAATGACCACTGTATTAAAATCAAAATGTCTCTATCAACCTAATCATTTGAGGGGTCCTTTATTAAAATGTGGTCAGATTTTACTGTGTGATTTGTGGCTGTTAAAAGGATGAGGCTTTAAAACAGAAATAAGTTAAATAGGAATGGTGTATTTACATAATTCACAAGAAACTTAAACTTACAATAAAACTAGGAAACTTGTGTGGAATCTGTTTGCATTACATAAAGTATTGAGTATTTCTGTTGCAGCATGAAAACGTCTCAAACATATGTGTATTTGACAAATATTGCATCTAATCCACTTCATCTGTGACAAAGTACGCAAACGCTAAGCAAAGGAAGCAAATTGTCAGAAAAAAATTAATTCCTCCCCTGATTGTAACCGACAAATCTCGCTGATTGGTTTAATCCAGCCAGCCATTTGAAATATTATTATAAAAGATTATCTACTAATATATACAAAAGTATCATGTAGATTTTTAAAGCTAAAAAAGGAAAAATATAGTAATATTGATATATATGATTATATTGAAAGTTAATATGTATTTGAACGACGACTTCTTTAGCAATGCAGGGTTTGCAGTGAATCTGGAAAGTCCTGCGGTCCCGCCGGTCCTCCCGATGGTGAGGGGGTGGCGAGGGCAGATTTTGTGCTGTACGTGAGTGCGATGACCACAGAGCGCTGTGGACAAGAGAACATCGTAGCCTATGCGGCGTACTGCCAGCTGGAGTCTGAACTGGACAGGTAATGGCAAGTAGGAATGTAGGTGATTTTGATTTGCTGTGGTCTAGTGTGCTGCTGATAGTAAGCACAGAATTTCTTAATACAGGCCCATCGCTGGATATGCCAATCTGTGTCCCAATATGATCTCCACTCAACCTCAGGAGTTTGAAGGAATGCTTTCCACAGTCAAACACGAGATCATACATGCCCTGGTAACAACTTTAAACTCTATACATCCACTTGACACAGAGACCATGAAAGAGCTTCATAGTTTTTATAGATTGCTCAATTATATGCTTTGTTTCTTAGGGTTTTTCAGCAGGACTCTTTGCGTTTTACCATGATGATGATGGGAAACCTTTGACACCACGTTCTGCAAGTGGTCTGCCTGCATACAATGAAAGGTGATGGTTATGTTTGTATATTCATTTCAATTCAGTTTCAAGCCTATGTAATGCTACTTCCAAAAAACAACAACGAAAAAACAGAGTGCTTGACTCTTGCATTGTCAATACAAGATCTTGACCAAAAATGTATGCACCTCTTGATGGAAATAACATCACAACATTTATTTCCATCAAGTGGTGCATCAATTTTCGGTCAAGATCTTGTATTGACAATGCAAGAGTCCAGCACTCTGTAAAGTCTCCTCCATCTCATCCCAAAGACTCTCAATGAATTTAAGATCTGGACTCAGAGGTAACATTTGTGGAAATGATTCTTCATGCTCCCTCTCAACCGTTTTGAGCTTGCTGAATCTTGACATTGTCATTCTGGAATATGGCCATTATGTTTCTTCCTACATGGTTGTTTAAGAAATGAAAAGCTACACACTCCCATCAATTAGGGTTAGAAGAATTGTTGCCAAACATATAACATGATAATGTTTTAACATTTGAAAGCAGTGGCACCATTGCCACTAAGTTTTGTTCCGATTTTGCCGTTTGCCATTTAATGTTTCTCATATGCAACAGAAATATCAGCGCTTATCAGTTATCACCTCTAACAAAATTCAGTCACACCGGCAGAAAAAGAGGTCACAAAATGCAAACATTTAGTCACAGTATAGAGCCCTGACATACACTGTGTTTATTTCTTTCTATATCTCTCTCTCAGTTTAGGGTTATATCAGTGGAGCGATAAAGTCATTAAAAGAGCAACTCGGCTGTGGGACATCCGCGGTGGCCAAATGGTTAGACACACCGTCCATCTTTTGGCCACTCCACGTGTAGTGGTAAGTATTTCTATTTCTTTCCTTTTAAAGGAACATCATGCATATAGTCCATTGTGCTACATGATTTGTTTTGATGTTTTAACAGGAGGAAGCCAGGAGACATTTTAATTGCCCCATTCTAGAGGGCATGGAACTGGAGAACCAGGGAGGTGCTGGAACAGAGTTCAACCACTGGGAAAAACGTCTGTTAGAGGTAATGAGACGTACACTAAACAGTTTCAGTGTCAGTACTGTCAAAGTACGATCTGATTTCAGAATGTTTTATTCTAACAGAATGAGGCAATGACTGGATCTCACACCCAGAACAGAGTGTTTTCCAGAATTACTTTGGCCATAATGGAGGATACAGGGTAAGAGAAGTATTGTTGCTCATTTTTAATGCAGTTGATTCATGTGTTAACATTCATATTTAAGTACCAGAATTGTAAGGTTGTCTTGTGAGTGACTCCTCAGTGCTATCTTATGTTTTAAGGTGGTACAAGGCCAATTATAGTATGGCAGAGAACCTGGAGTGGGGAAGAGGTTTGGGGTGCGACTTTGTGATGAAAAGCTGTAAATTCTGGATAGACCAACACCGCCATACGTAAGCTTTTATATATGAGATGCATAAATAAAAAATATATAAAAATGCATAATACAACTCTGTGTACACTCTCGAATAAATCCGTTGTTGTAGTAAGTGGACTTCCTTTTATGCATTTTGGCAGATACAAAAAATGGCATACCAGTGCATAAAAATGATAGATTTTATCAGTTCATGTTTTCTGTAGGAATCAAACTTGTGACATTACTAGTGCTACCTAAACAGATTATGAATGTTGTACATTTGCACCAGTTCTTTATTTTTGATTGATCCCAGTGTCTTATTGTACATTATCTAGACTAGAGAAATGGGAGTTTCATAGACTTAAATATATAGTATAGTGGAAAAGGTTGACACCTGACCCTGATGGGGTTTTGCCTTGTGTGAATAAAACAGGAGGCCAACACTGAGCCCGTACTGTGATTCTGTGAGGAGCGCACCTCTGCAGCTCACCTGCAGGCATGACCAGCTGGCAGTGGCTGTGTGCAACCTGCAAAAGTTTCCTCATTCACTTCCTGTAGAGTATCAGGTAAGATCAGCAGAAATGCAAATGTGAAGAGCCTGTGTGCAATCTTCACTCAATCCTCAATCTGCTGTTCCCACATTAAAATATTATAAACATTAACATTGTTTTCCTTTAAATCTGCTTAAAACAGTGACTGTTGTGAAAAACAGTAATAAAATGAATGGACTTGACAGGAGACCTGTTGGTTGCTTTTTAATTGTGTAAATCCAGAATGTAAATGTCAGACGCAGTTACAGGAAAGTAAAGAATGCCTGAGATAAACGTGTTGTCCTGATTCAGTATCTGCGGTCAGGTGAGATGATGTCATTATTTGAACTTTCCTGTCCTGTTAGCTGTCAGAGAACCTCTGGATTAAATCATATTGATAAACCCTCTCCATCCTGTAGTATTTTGACCATATCCCTGGCGTCCCTGAGGCGGATTTATCAGCGTATGGAGGGGCCGTGGAGATTGCAGACTACTGTCCCTTTAGCCAGGAGTTTAGTTGGCACGTTGGTGGGGAATACCAGCGCAGCTCTTACTGCAGGGTACATGAGAACCAGCCAGGTGAGATGCCTCTCCCTCACATCCTTTCAGTATTTTTTTTTTGGATGTAAACTCTTCTTCCATTCTACAACTGTTGAGACTATTGGGGTTTGCTTTTTTAGCCACATGGAGAAACTATGGGGCGGAACAGTACGGCCCAGGATCAGTGTGTCTGTACCAAAAGTCAGCGTTCGTGATGGAGCAGTGCACCAAGCTAATGACCTACCCAGACTGGGGCAGTGGTTGCTATAAGGTAACAATATTAGCTTTGAGGGGTGAACTCATTAGATATTCAATTCCGTTCAAAAGTTTGGGCTCTGTAAGATTTTAAAAAAGTTTTTGAAAGAAGGCTGCATTTAGTTTATTTATTAATTAATGCAAGTAAATTTAGTTCATTTTAATGTATTTTAAATAATCTAATGTAATAATAATGTATTCCTGATTTCCTGTGATGCAAAGCTGAATTTTCAGCATCATTACTCCAGTCTTCACATGATCCTTCAGAAATCATTCTAATATGCTGATTTGTTGCTCAAGAAATATTACTTATTCTTATCAATGTAGAAAACAGTTGTGAAAACATTTTTGTGAAAACGACAAAATTTTTTTCCAGGATTCTTTGAATAAAAAGTTCAAAAGAACATAATTTATTTGAAAAGGCAATCTTTTATAACATTATGAATGTCTTTACTATAACGTTTGATCAATTTAATGCATCCTTGCTGAATAAAAGTATTAATTTCTTTAATTTCTCTGAATGGTAGTATAAGTGTGTGTGAGTTTTTTTGTGTAAATACAATTTACAGTAAATAATAAAAGCATTTATCTTCTTTTCACTTTGAACTGGGGCATTATGTTGTAACGGTGGCTGCCCCAAATCAAATTTGATTATTTAATAAATGTAAATTTAATTTAAATTGTTCGGGAGCCAGACAAGTCAAAACTTGTCAATAAAAAAATATATATATGTAATGAAGTTCAGTTTCCCCGAAAATAGCTCAAACCACTGTTACACAAAATAAATTCCTTCCAATACCCACAATAGCATAGAATAGGGCATCAAATAGCATTGAAGGGTTTCAGGTCAAAAAAATATATTTTTTAAGAAAACCTTTTGCAAAAAACAAAACAAAAAAACAGTTACACAAGGTTCAATTTTCACACAGAGTTTGTATTTTTCTTTGCCTCACATGACAATTGACAAAAGAATTAATGAAGAAGAAAAAAACAGTAAACAGATTGCTGCTCAAGTTCAGTCCACGTAGCTTTCATTCAACAAGAAAAAGAGAGTCTTTGATTCATGTCTTATAGTTCGTCTTTTTTCAAACTCAGCTTTTTGTGTTCAATTTCAACCAAAAGAAACCCAAAAAAACATGGGAAATTGATTTATGTGTACTGAAACTGTGATTTGTGGTGCAGGTGACTTGTACAACCCAAGGGTTGTTGGTTTGGGTGCAGAACGAGTCCTATCCATGTGTTCGTACTGGTCAGGTGATCAGCGTGAGCATACGAATGAATGGATGGGTCTACAGCGGGCAGCTCATCTGCCCCACCTGCTCTGACTTCTGTAGCGACTGCCCCCTCCCTCATGAGATACCCCCTCTAAACTCCACCAAGAGTGCTCGCTTAGGTGAGTTACTGTCTGACGTGCTTCACATAACCACATTAACTGTTTACATTCACCTATTTGTATGCGCATTTTGGGATATTGTATAAAAAAACACTGGATGGAAACCCCAAGATAAGAATATTTCACAATATTGCTGTTTTTACTGTATTTTTCATCAAATAAATGCAGCCTCTGAGACCATAAGAGACTTCCAAACTTTTGACCGCCAATGTACATAACAAGGTTCAAAGGCAGTAAAATGTTTGTTTGCAAAAAAAGATGAAAGTATTTCATATTATAATATAATTCTTTTTCTTTTTCTCTCAGATCCTTGTTCCAGATCTTCCTGTTTGGTGGTGAACTTATGGCAGCTCCTGTTAAGTCTTACTCCACTACTGATCGGGTTTGTCCTCTGTGGCAGGGACTGAATTTAGTCCTGGTGGAACGGGTGAATACGGACGGCTTTCCCTTGAGGTTTAGCTGCTGTGGAGGGCAACACGGCCATCACTTCTGTAGGGTAGTCTGTGATCTGATAACTGTTCTCTCTATGCAGAGGTGTGGACTGGAGATGGGATTGAAAAGCCATTGATTGCACTCCTCCTTGCCTGGCTGTCAGGTGCCAGCGAGCTGTAGATCCAATGTGAAGCCATAGTCATGGAAGCTGCGTTCGTGCAGCACAGTTATGCAGGTGCTAATTAATGATCTCTTTGTCTCTTTGATGGACCTGTAACATTTTGGGTCATAACCTAGGCATCTGGCTGAGAATGATGGGAGATATTCTCTCTAGTGTTCAGCTCATGGTGCTCCTCTGCTGTTCTGTGAAAGTACTTGCGGCTGGTAATGTTTTGATCAGCGTATATCAGGTCATGTGACTGACGATGCTTGTGAATTTGCATGGAGAAGGGCAGGTGAGATGTCTGTTAAAGTTAGTGAAAGTGCTGAATTTAATTGTTTTTTTGATCATTTATAGAAATTTGAATGTTGCCATTGCATAAGATAAATACGTTAGAAGAGGTTTAAAAGCGTTTAATTGATTCATATACAGTCCAGAAGTCTGAGATTACATTGAAAAGCTGGGATTAAACACACAAAAAAATATTTGTAGTTATATAGAACATTTTAGGATTTTGAGAAAATTTTAAATAGGAAAGATATTATTAAAAATAAAGAAAAACACATTGGTCATGTCTGTATAGCTTGGGTGCTGCTGTCATTACAGGAAAAAAGGATGACAAACCAAATACTTAGAAATTCTGAAATGTATTAACATTTTTAATTCAACTTTTGACTCAGCATTGTTATGCTGATGTTATATCTTTTGTAATACATTTTATACTAAATTAAATGAAAAAAAACAATGCATTGTCATTAGTGGTCTCAGACTTGTGGACCTCTATTTAGTTTTATCACAACTATCGGATATAAAAAAGTTCAGCATTGATTAAAGGTGCAGTAAGTGATTTTTGAGAAACACTGTTGATATTTAGCCTGGCTAACGTCAGACCTCTTCTCATTGAGACTTGGTCTGGGAACCACATGTTCATTTTATCGTATTTGAGGCGTGGTTTACGAATGCCCAGAGCCGTTTATTGGGCGATACGAATGTCTGTCAAATGCGCCTGTACATAGCTCATAGCCAATCGTTTCAATTATACCAGATGACGTATGTAGAGCGACAGAAATCCGACAGGGAAAAAGACGAAATAAACTTGCGTTCTAAACTACTTAGAACACTAAGGCTGCATCGAAAGGTAACTTCGCGTCTGATGCCATGTTGGATCCATAGATATCAACAAACTGCTTCGGTGTGTCGCATAGACGTCGTCATCGTCTTGCTGCTCCCTCCCCGTTCTGTGATTGGTTCCCTTTTTGAGGGGAAAATCTGGTCCATGGTGTCCAGGCTGCCTAGCTGCGTGAATAAAATCACGCTGCGCACAAGGCAGCATGGGGAAACCCAGGCTAGTTGATATTTGAAATCAACGCAAAAAAACACACCCCTTCCTCCTTTGCTCCACCCCCAAAAATGCATGAACATGCAACGCAAGAGTGGATGTCTGTTTATCATAGCTGAAGCAAAGCAAAATAAAGCTTCGTGAAAAATAAAGTGAAGATGACAAATGAACTACAAGGAAGAACAAAACAAAAAAACATACAGTACACGAGATAAGCAAGAGTTTGTTGTTCGTCACCAGCAGCACACCAGCTCCACAAACAACTTTGCCACTCAAAACTGTACTTATTATATAGCTAACATTACAACAAAAGCATATCTTGGTTCTGTGAAACAACAAAACCAATGTTACTCAAGTATGGAGTAGAAACAACACAACATTTTCAGGCCTTCCCGCTTGGGTCTCTCCAGTGCTGGAAAGCTTTTCTAATATTAAGCTCTTGCCAGATCATAGTCTTCTTTTTCCAGTAATATTCCTCTGACCTTTTTCCTTTGTAATGTCACTCAGCCATCTTTCTTTCTACAGTCTTTCTTCAAATCTCCCTCTTGCTTACTCTCTCCCCTCCCCCATCATGAGTGGACACGCCCCCACTGCTGATTGGCTACAAGTGTTTTTTTGGTTCTCAGTCCGATCCACTTTCTCAAAAATCGTTTACTGCCCATTTAAGACTGATTCTTTGATTATCTTGAAGTATGTCACCAGATTTTGGTCCTAAAGGGCTGCCCTATCACGAACAACGTGTTAAGAAAAAGAGAAAAGTGCTTTTTGTAGACCTTTATATGAGATCAGACAACATTTGTTTGTTTATTAGTTTGCCTTCACTGGTATGCATCTTTTTTTTTTTGGAATGCTAATATAAAAAACATTTTTTTAAAAACAAAACTGGGAACAAATACCAAGGAGTTGCACTGTGTATATGTGATAGTTTAGAGATTAGATTGTTACTGTTTAGGTGTTAGAAGACTAGTGAAGGTGTCTGTAATGCAATTATCTAGTATTTTACTTTTAATGGTATGTTTAATGAGGAACCTGTGTGGATGCTGATCTGTCATCTTGTTTCTAAATACACTCATTTAGTGTAGTTCATAAAAGTTTAACCTTTTGCCATTCATAAACATTTTAGTATTATAATATTTGATTTATTTTTATTAGGTAATAGTGTACTATAATTTCAAGACACAGTATTAGTTCAATTTAATGGTTTTGCTGAGAGAGAACATGGCAGCTCTAACTAGAACACTGATTTTAGGGCCTTTTGCATATGGTTGTGTAAATATATACATTTCTTTAGTAGTACTGATCGCTCCTGTGTTAAGAATTTTATTTTGCATTTTGAGTCTGATGAAGAGATTAATTGTGTGATATATATGGAGCAAATAAGTTTCCTAGTGAAGCTTAGAGGATCTACTCTAAAATATGGTGTGATAATGGTATGAATTCATATTTACTGGATGTATGTATAAGTTTATATTCTGAAATGTTGGACTGAATGAGCCTTTACAGTTTTAGGGGCTCATTATTATGTAACTGAAAGAGTTTTATACTCTCAATCAAACCTCAACTGAAATGCCTTTCCCTTCATGGTATTCACTCAAGGACTGTATGAGCATATCGTTTTAACACTATGTTTTAACATAATTTTGAGTTTTCTTAGATTGAAAGCAAGCCTTCTTTGTATTATGCTCATATAGGAGACCCTTTTCGTGGGTATTGTAATTATCACTGCGAGAATTGAGGCTTAGTAGCATTGGAGCATTTATGAACAAATTTATTTATTTAATTAATAATTATACTTTTTCTGGTGTGTACCTTTCATTTGTCAAAAATGACTGAGATACATTTGCTCATAATAGGACATGTTTTTGTAGGTCATAATTCATTTGAATTGTTGCTGCATAAATCGCAATTGTGTTATAATAGTCACTTATATTTGCTTATCATGCTTATATTTGAATTTCTCATGTTAAATCCTCATGTCAGCATTTAATTCAATTTTACTATGTCCCAATGTTCTGACGTACACTTTGCCATGACTTGTGCTCAAAAACAACCATTTCTTTGTATGCCTTTTATTTATTTTACATATTTTATTTATTATCATTTTATCTACACTTTAATTTAATAAATAATGTTTGAATGTTTTAGTTGGAAAATCTTGTGTTGAACGGAAATTAATTGAAAATGCCAAGTCATGAGACTGAAGACCAAAGACAAGTCTATGCAGAACTAAAAATCTACAACACAATCTCTCATTATATGTTTTTCTCCATCTTTTGTATTGTATATGGTACATTATTGCTCTTTTTAATGGTACACAATTAAAAGAGATGTTCAACAATCAGTTACCTCCTGTTGAGACATAATTTACATTGTTAACAATTGTTTATTTTCCAAATAAATTGAATGAACAAAAATACAGTTGACAACAGTTGAAGTGGATCAAAAGTTGTCCTAAGACAAGAACGGGTATTGTTCAAAATTCATGTATAACTTTGATGAAAGGTTTTGATCCACTTCAAATGTAAAAAAGAAAAAAGGAAAAAAAAAAATATATATATATGTACATATATTACATATATATACATATTACATATATATATATATATATATATATATATATATATATATATATATATTTTTTTTTTTTTTTTACTTAACCTATGAAGTAAATATTTGAAGATTTTGTTTAGTCTTTATTATGATTATACACATATAATTAAGCTGTTTTCTTAATGCCAAAAATCTTAAGATGCAGAATGTCACTGTACAAATTTTTCATAACTTCAAACATTCGTTTTCAAGAGTTAAAAAAATTACACTGTATTTGCTCAAAATCATTTAGATCTGGCAATTGATGAGGGGATGAATAAAACAAAAAGTGACAATCGTTTAAGATTTGAAGCATATTCTCTTTACAATTTATAAACGACATTGAATATTTGTACCACACGTCACGAAGGTGGTTTCATTACAACTGGCCAATCAGAATGAGAGCTGAGCCAGCGCGCTTCCGTCTGGTCTCCACCTAGGACTTTTAATTTGAAAATTGGATTTTATGGTGTTTCTAATGTAAAAATCACTAAAATTATAAAATGTCATTGGAGCAAACTATATTGATATGATCGATATACGATGCATAACATAATTAATTCCAAATAATTCCGTTTGTGCTGTTCAATTATTTTTTCTTTTAGACCACCTCCTGTCACATGATGTAGGTCGCGAATGACTTCACGCTCTGTCATGGCTGCACGAGACATAAACATGCCAGTGGTGCTGTAATTCAGAGCATTAAACCAGTGCGATGATTACAACAGCGGCCATAACAAATAATTTTGACTTGAGCTTCGCCATATGAAATCGGTCGGTCCGTGTTTGAGCGGCAGGTGAAGTGTTAGCTGTGTTGTAAGATCATAGGAAGCATCTAATCATGCAGACTGAAGCCGTGCTGGAGCATCACAGCAGCTCACAGAGTTCCCTCAGGACGGGCTCCAAATCCTGGCAGTACAGGTACTTCACACAAATATTCTCATTTTAGAACAATTTATGTTTAATTATAAAAAAAAATGCTCGAAATCAAATAGCAAAGGCAATACCTTTTATGTGAGGAGGAGATTGTCTAATAGTCAATTTCCGGAGTAAGCTGGACTTTAAACACGACATTGACATATTTCCGTCATGGTCTACTGTATGTCGTTCCATCTATATGACTTACTTTTTTCCATGCTTCATAAAAGGACAGCATCTGCCTCCTTTCACTTACAGTATATACTTGCAGACGATAGACCATAATTTGGAATAGTAATGTGGATATGGTATCCACAAATGTGGTAATGTGGTCTTCAAACATCCTATGAATGGTTTTTGTTTGTACTGTACAGCTTTATGGTTGATATTTGGTGATATGATCTTTTGGTAATAGTATGAATATCTGGTACACACTAGTGCTTTTACAACATTGAGTTTAATGAATTTTCTTTTTATTAACTGAAGTGATCTGATGGAAAAGGTGGATGGGTATTTGATGAAATATACCAATCTTGTGACTGGATGGCAGTATCGGTGAGTCTGATGTATTCATTTTTTATAAACAGGCCAAAATGGAATCTGTGTAGATTTATTGGGAAAAAAAAATTCAAAATATTTAATAAACAAACATATAGGCCTAATCAAAGATGAATGATTAGACCTTTTATAATCAAAGGTATGGATCTGAGAGTGCATATTTCATCCATGGTTATCATATTTAGATAAAACTAAAACCATTAAACATTTTTTTTTTCATTTGTTTACTAAAATAACTAAAACTGAAATAAATATTAATAAAACCTTCAGTGTATAGACAAAAAACCCTAATAAAAATGACTAAAACTTTAACTAAAATTAAGATGAAAATGAAAACAATTTCAAGATATTAATAAAGCTATAGTATCTCATTGATACTAATATAACGCTGATTCCATGTGGGCATGCTTATATGCTCAGAGCCTCTTCTGTTTAATCAATAAGGGCGCGACTTTCTCAGTTTTCTCTAAAGCTGTTATTTTTCACTCACTATAGATATTTTGTGCTCAACAATGAGGCAGGGCTGCTGGAATACTTTGTAAATGAGCAGTCCAGGAATCAGAAGCCCCGGGGCTCGCTGCCGTTAGCCGGTGCAGTGATTTCCCCCAGCGATGAAGATTCACACACCTTCACTGTCAACGCCATCAGCGGAGAGCAATACAAACTCAGAGGTTGTCACATGATCTCTTACACTCTTTTTCTTCTTTTTTAAAACCCCAGATGTTTTCACTTCCTTTTATATACTGTATCTTCTCATTGAAGTGAATGGCTTAGTATAAATAAAACAGCCCTAGATGGTGCTCTCTTAATCATACCAAGTGTTTTTTTTTTTTTTTTTTTTAAATGATCCTTATACTAGCAGGCATCTCTGGTCTGATTTGAAATAATATGATCCCAATCAAGGCTTGACATTAACTTTTTTGCTTACCAGCAACTGTGGCTTGTGGTTTCCAAAGTTATTAGCTACTCAGTATTTTCACTGGCCACAATTTTGACACAGATTCCATTGAGAAAAACTTCCATATAGAATTTTTTTATATTATCTCATAATTTAGCAGCAGGTATATTAGGCTGCTGTCACTTTAAGACCTGACGCACGGATCCATTATGCTGTTACACATCTGTTTTCTTTCTCAACTGTTTACGTTCACCTAAAACATAACTGAATGTGTTTACATGAATACTTGCCAAGACCTACATTTTGACATTATTTTGTGTTTATTTGATTAAGCGCAATAAGCAGCGAAAAATAACTAAATTTAGTACTGAGAGGTGGCTTTATGTGCGCGCACTTTGGCTGTGAGCGCAAAATCTGCGGGAATTAGTCAAATTATACGCAGTCTCATGCTGAAATTCAAGCCCTGTAAAATCAATAATATTCATTCGGAGCAAATTAAAAGAGTGAGTGAGGGGAGGTTGGTTTGTCTGTCAACTCACTGCTAGACAGATGAAAGAGCGAGAAAGCGCTATCTATTCTGCGGAAAATGAGTATTGGATGTGTTTCAGATATTTCAGTATCAATATGTATCTTAAAGTCTATATTTTTTACAACACTACATTGCACTTAGTTTATTATTTCAGATGCCTCTTTAAAAGACTACAATTGAAAAATGTATATATTATATATAAAATTCAACCCAAAGTGGCTAGTAAGAGTGACTGTGTGACACGTCACTGCTGAAATCCACCCGCATTTGGCGGGTGTTAATGTCAAGCCCTGATTCCAATCATTTATTTTTTGTTAAAAATCTTTTTAATACCTGTCTGTGTAACTTCAGCCTCAGATGCAAAGGAGCGTCAGCACTGGGTTAGCCGACTGCAGATCTGTGCGCAGCACCACACGGAGGCGTTGGGCAAGGTGAGACGATACAACCAGACACCTGTAATACTGTAAAACCACCACTGCTCAGTGATTTCCTAAGTTACAGGAACAGACAGAAAATCTGTTCAATCACAATGCTGCAAAAAATTTAAGATTCTGTCATCATTTATTTATCATCATGTTGTTTGAAACCAATAAACTATCCCAACTTTCTTCTGAGAACCAAACACCAACCATTATTGACATCAAGTCTGGTATGATGTGAAAACTTATTAAGCCAAAGAAGCTGACATGACAATAACAAACTAACAAACAAACTGGAATGATGTGACTGCATATTTGACTATATGTGACTGAATTAGATGTAGCTGAGGTAAAGATAATCAGTGAATAATGACTTATATTTAGGGGGCCCTATCTTGCGCCCAGCGCAATTGACTTTGTACACCGACACTTGTTTCATTCCTATTTTGCACCCGCGCAAAGCGGACTTTTCCCTCCACAGATGCACGTCGGTAAGTTAGGAAATACACTTGTGCTCCCCAGGGCGGTTCAGCGCAAAGAGGAGGCGTGTTCCGGCGCAAACGTTCCTTCATGCTATTTTGCAGGTTTAGAAAACAATTGCGCCACTAACCAGGAAAAAATAGTTTAAAGTCAGTGGCACGTTGCGCATGTTATTCATATGCTATTTTAAGGGCGCATGCTTGGCCATAATCAATGTAGCGTGTGCACAACGCGCATACACTTTGATTCTCTCATCTACACAGAAGCAGCAGTTTTCATTTTTGCAAATCATACATTATTACAATTGATAGATAGATAGATAGACAGACAGACAATTTATTATAAAAGCATACATCAAGCTTACACATTTACCCAAATTATCATACGCCTGTTTAACCGAAGTTAATTTGGGTGGGTTTCTCCATTTTAATGTAACTTCTCTCTCTTATACGGCCGTGACGAGAGTGTTGCTCTCCTTGGCTGTGAACCGCTCCTGGCGCGCGCCTGGCAAATCCGCCGTTACAATAGCAATCCGCCATGGAAAAAGCGCGTCTGCTCTTAAAGGGAATGTGAGATGACGCTCTGATTGGTTTATTTCATGTTACGCCTAAACCACACCTATGAATAATGAAGCTACTTCAGACCAACCCCTTTAAGATTTGCGCCGGGCGCAAGAGTCATTTATCCCGCTGGGAAAATAGCAACAGGGCCCAAGACCCGCCCACAAAGTTACTTGCGCTTTGTGTTTGACACTTGCGTTTCAGGTCGTTAAAATAGGGCCCAGGGTCTGTTTATCACATAAAACCTCAGAAGACTTTTAATATAGCGTACAAACCATTTTTGTCCTTTGTGGGGCTTTGCAGTAAAAATCATCACCAGCTTTCTAGCATAAATGTGGTATATGATGCTAAAATTGTCATTTATGTGTAAACTAATCCTTTCAGCAATTATCCATATTCCCACAGACTAACCCACCGCTTCAGTCTCGCAGTCTCTCCATGGCGTCTCAGGGCAGTGGCAGCTCCCCAGGGTCTCAACACAGGATCAACCAGAACTCAAACGCCCTGTTGGGCCTGTCCCAGCTGCAGCGCGGCTCCTCTCTTTACTCCAGCAGGAAATCGCTGCTGCCTGATCACTTGCTGGAGGCCAGAGAGGTGAGAATGAGTGAAGCTTTTAGAGGCCCAGTGGCACAGTCAATTAGTAACTTTAAAAACATTGGATGTTAACCGAATGTTTTTGTCCTGCTCCAGATGATGAACCAGGCGCAGGGCCAGCATAGAGACCTGATCCAGAGTATTGAGGGTCTGCCCTCCTCCCAGGGTCCCTCTCCCTTGGACCAAGACCTGCTGCTGCTGAAAGCCACCTCTTTGGCCACTATGACCTGCCTCAGCGACTGCTTGCATATCCTGCAGCTCCAACAAGTGGCTCGGCAGAAAGTTCCTCTCGTTGGTGAGATTTAAAACATTTTTGGGGGGGGATTATGGATAATTGCTGAAAGGGTTAGCCTAGTTTACACATAAATGACAATTTTTATCATTCTCATTTCGAAGAACCGATATTGATTCTTAAATCCTAAGAATAATATAAATAAAATAAAATAAAATAAAATAAATGCCATTTTGGCGCTCTTTAATGTGGTGTGACGGAGCTGATCATCTATTCCACTTTACTACTAGTTACAGTACGAAATAAACATGAATGAACATCAGAAGGTATGTTAAAAGAAATCCATTTCATGTCTCGTAATCATTCGATGAATCTCTCAACCAGGGAAATATGTCAGTAAATTAGCTTGTAAACACTGTCACATAATGTTAGATTTACCTCAGAAAACCCATTAAAAACTCATTAGTCAGCTTGAAAAATTAACTCTATAGAGGAGCATTTTGCTAAATATATACACTATATTTCATATTGTATTTTTACTTAACTTGTTCTTCAATATTTAATGTATTTTTGAATGTTTTTATGACAGCCACCATTTAAATGGTTATATTAAAAAAAAAAATAGTAGAAACTTTCTTATGGGCATTTTAAATGTAAGTAGCCTACAAATCAATTAATTTTAACCTTTACTATTATTGTAATGTATCATCTGGGGTTCCCTTTATAGTTTACAGCATTAGTTTTGTACTAGCCTATTGGTAATTGATAATGTAAAAACTAAGCTATGATTGAATGGACAGAAAGATACAAAATGATAAAAATGTGTAATTAGGTTCATAATGCTTGACATCTGGCTCTGTCTGGATTTTTGCCTCTGTCAAGCTTTTTTTTATCTTAGACCTGACTTTACTCTATACTTTGTCTAATGCTACTGCAGTGCTTAGATGTTAAGTGAAAGCATTTCTCTTCCAGTAAAAGACAGTCAGAGGGTTATTTATAAGCACAGCTTCCGTCACCATTTTAGACCATGCGTCTCTTGTATTCCTATCTGATTTTCTTGACAAGATTATACGTCTAAATTGGCAGCATATCCTACTTTTATTTTAATTTAGATTTTTTTATTGAGTTCTAGTTTTGTTAATTTAGCAAGTGTTTTGAACAGTCATTATTTAGCTTCACATGACCGTTTTCACCCTCTTTCTGACCCTTAGAATTACATTTTTGCTGTACCTGTAACACTTATAGGTAAACATTTTCACATGACGTGAAATGAGAATGCAATGCAATTAATATCAAATTAGCATGATATGTTTTTTTTAATGCCCGTTATTGCTATCTAGAGAGCAGAGTGGCCGATATAATTCGATATTGTACAATTTAATAATAACAAATAAAAATTTTACAGAAAATGTGCAGTGTCACTTTGCAATACTGTTGGTAGATTTTGCCACTGCCCACTTTTGTTTATCTGCCAAACGGGCACAGATATTAGACAATAATTACAGCCAAATATTCACTGATTAATTGTCCTGGGCTGCATTGCCCCAAAATATTATAAGCCTAAGTAGATCATTGAGATCATTGGCGCCAATAATTTGTACAATCTGAACAGGCTTACAATGCTTTTGGGAAATGCAGCACTGGCTGATATTACAGTCTGTCATTAGTCATGTTTTCAAATTCATCTATTTGGCATGTCATGATTTGTTAAAAGGAGCAAGTACAGCCTCCCTTTTTGTTGAATACTCTCCTGGTGTAGAGTTTGTGTAACAATCATATATTGGCTGTCGAAATGCAATCCAAAGATGAATAATGTAGACTCTTTTAGATAACAACAAATCCTCTCCTTCTCCAAATCCGCTATCAGAGAGTTATTGAATACCTTAAATCACATATTCACTGCGACTCACTGATCCTTATGTGTAATCCAGGTCAATGCGATAAGATCAAAATACACAACGCCACAAGTCTTTCTGCTCACGTCACAGTGTCGTGTGTGTACCAAAAATAACCAATAGCTGAACAGCAAAAAAGGTAGCTAATTTTCCATGATATAGTACAGAAAAACCACAAGTGTTTGTGGTCACAAATCCAATAATCTAAGGTCATGTTTGTGCCTGTAGAATTTATGACCTAGAGCCCTGCTCAGCGAGTGGAATATTGTTTTATAATTAATGAGGAACTGTATCCACCACTGATAGACTTCTGCAGGTAACAAGAGCTCTGCTGGCGTCACTCAAGCGCAGCGGTTGACAGACTTACCAAATTGTGTTACCGTACTGTTGTCAGTTCTTGGATAAATATGTCTTCTGTGAGATTTGCGTCTTTGTGGGTTCTTCTGGCCCAAAAACCCTTGCACGAATATTTATTTTGCCAAACCAAAGACTTCTAGTTGTGTGCTTGACTTTAATGCAACCCATTCATATTTTATTACTCTCTGACTAGAAAGAAACATGTAAACATCACACACTTCCAGGATCACCTGCATTTCCACTGTTGTTGAAGTAGTGAGGGACCATGTGAACTTTCTGAACTTCCTAATGACTGGAACAAAACAAAAACCACCAGATTAGTCTCCGTGCCAATAGGCAAACAAGTCAACAATGGGCAGGGCCTCATGCAGACGGTGAGACCCTGTTCTCAGGTTTCCACTGAGAGCTCTGTGTCAGTTGTCAGAGCGCTAAACGCCCAGAAATCCTGTGGCGTTAGAGGCTGCTGTTGGCCTGTCGGCATCGTGCTGGTGGGCCGGTGATATGAGCACCCCTGAGTCTGGTTTTGTGTGCCCTGTAGGCCCTGCCCTCGAGTGGCTGGAGCCAAAACTCCCCGACATCCTGAAGAATGGAGGGACGCTACCCAGCATCACCAAAGATGATGGTAACACAGTGGGAACCGTTCTAGAACCTTTAGAAATGGACTCCTGTGATATCGCTAGGGTAAGATTAGCTTTATCTAAACTTTCTTGCTAGCTGTTATCAGTCAATAATTTAACAAATGGGTCTGAATGATTCATTAGCAAACATATATGAGTTTGAGTAATCTTTGAAAATCCTTATTGATTAATCACACTTGACTTAAAAAAAAATTGTAAAGTTTAAAAAGTATGGGATCTAAAGTGGTTGTACAAATTAAGTGTAGAAAATTGATTTCATAGGATCTGAGCTTGTTTTAGATTACACACATTTTTGATTAATTTCAGAATGGCTGTTTTGGATTGGTTTGGTCAAATATTCTATTCACAAAAACGTGTTTGTTCACTTAAATTGCACTTAAGTATGTATGAGTATCGTTGTGTTAGATAACAAAATATCACACCATGTGGTATCTTGCAAACAAATTATGCTTTCCTCAGAACTAACAAGGCTTTTCTGATTTATTTTCGTTGTTAAATTACGTTTTAAACAACAGGTGTCCTACAATAGCAGTGTAATCACTAGTATAGTTCAACAACATATTTCCGCCTTGAACTCAGACTATTGGTTGAGCCAGTGCTGTTATTTCGGGCTGGATGGGATGCTTAAGCAAGCAACAGTGTTTTGGTTGCACCACAGAGACACAGTGTTTACACTTTACTACAAAAGTGACAGTAAAAACTTGTCACATTGTTACAAAAAAAATCAGTTTCAAATAAATGCTGTTCATTTGAACTTTCTATTCATCAAATAACAGCTTCCTCAAAAAAATTAAGCAACAGATCTTTGTGCAACATTAATAATAATAAGAAATGATTCTTGAGCAAATCAGCATATTAGAATGATTTCTGAAGGATCATGTGGCACTGAAGACTGGAGTAATGCTGAAAATTAAGCTTTGCCATACAGGAATAAATTGCATTGTAATAAATAAATAAATAATTTTAAAATTGTAATTATTATATTTCACAGAATTACTGTTTTTACTGTATTGTTGATCTAATAAGTGCAGCCTTGGTGAACATAAAAGATTTCTTTCAAAAACTGTTAGTGTTTTAACATTGTAAGAATTGCATGCTCCAGCTTTATCAATGGACATTTTCCACTAACATTTCATAACCAGAAAGTGTATGAATGATTTGTCTTAATTTTAAACATTATATTTATTTTTTAATCATTTTAAAACCTTTTTGTGAATTGTTAGGTTTAAAAAGAGTGTTATCTTTGTTTTATAATAAAAGATTACACTTGGTTTGATATTTTGTTATATAATGCATATATAATATATTGTATTCATTGATTGTATTCATAGCAGATGCTGATGATAATAACGGACAACTGATGTTGTTTTGGAGAAGGCTCTCTGACTTTGAGTCTCAAGAGTAATCTTTGCTTCAGTTACCTTGATGTAAACAAACACCTGAGCCTCCCCGATTGTCGAACTGTAGACAGGGCTCCCTATTAACCTGAGTAAATTTGTCTGCGGTGTTAAATGTTAACTATGCTGTATATTTTTTTTCTTCTAAATACTCTTGCATAATGTTTTGCTTAACTTAACTGTACCCTAGCATCCACTGTTTCAAGCAGCATAGCAGATAGATTTCAGTCTGAAAAACAATCATATACAAAAAAAAAAAAAAAAAAAAAAAAAAATATATATATATATATATATATATATATATATATATATATATTCTACATTATGTAATGTAATAATTTGACAAGTGTCATTAGTGCTTATTACATACAGTACTTAGGGTTTGGATTTAAACAAACCAAAACATAACTTGCCCACATGTACAAATGATGCCTCAGATTGGGAAGCCTGTTGGGATAGCTGTGCTCTTCCTTATTTTAGTGATCAATTTTATGAATTTCATGGTAAAATGGGAGATAAATCAGAGAATTACATCCAAGGAAGGACTCGAGACATATCTTGGGGACAGAATATCATAGAGTAAAAGTTCATGCAATACTTGGTAATACCTTTAAATGTATGATTTCCAACACTGGCAAAGTTATAGAAGCCATTCAAATCTTAAAAATTATGTTAATTTCTATATTTTTAAAGCTCTAAAATATTTAATCAGACAAAAAACAACAACAACTGTATTATTGTAGTCTAATTTATATACAATTATAGTATTTATTGGTATTTTTAAATATCTTTTATTTTTATATTTTCAGTTTTCATTTTAATTTAAGTTTTAGATCATTACCTCTATAAAATGTAAAACAAAAAAGCATCCTGTAGTTTTCGTCAAAAGGTGTGGAAACCCCGTAGAGGGGCTCCCAAAAACTAGTTCTGTGCTTGCAGTATTTTGTTGGTTGAGTAGATGAGTTGAGTAATCATGGAGTTTGGTGTGTGTTTCAGGAGCAGGAGGAGATTGATGCCACGCAGGAGGTCGACGATTCCTCTCCAGTCGAGGAGGAGGATCTGGGTGCTGTCGAAGAAGAGCGCAGCGTCATTCTGCACCTCCTCTCTCAGCTGAAACTGGGCATGGACCTCACCAGGGTATATCAGCTCCATCTCGTTAATGGCTTCTTGTGTCTTTCTCAAACCTCAGATAAAAGTTTAAATCACACCATTTTAAATTAATTCTGTTATACAAGTAAAATAACATTGTGAAATAACAGTGTTTCACATGGGTGTATAGGTGGTCCTGCCTACTTTTATACTGGAGAAGCGCTCCCTGCTGGAAATGTATGCAGACTTCATGTCCCATCCGGACCTTTTCGTGGCCATCACCGATGGCTCCAGCCCGATGGACCGCATGGTCCGATTTGTGGAGTATTACCTCACTTCCTTCCATGAAGGTCGCAAAGGTGCCATTGCCAAGAAGCCCTACAACCCCATCATCGGAGAGACCTTCCATTGCTCTTGGAGAGTACCCAAAGCGACATCATCTCCGACAGGTGTCCCGAAAGAGGGGACCTTGTGCGCGTCAGACTGCTACAATGTTCGCTTTGTGGCTGAACAGGTTTCCCATCATCCCCCTGTCTCGGGCTTCTATGCAGAATGCCAGGAAAGGCAGATGTGTGTCAACACGCATGTGTGGACCAAAAGCAAGTTCATGGGCATGTCCATTGGCGTCTCTATGATCGGAGAAGGTGCGTTTCGCCTGCCTCACACTCAGTTTACTTTGAAGTTTCCATGGATCCATTGTTGATTATTAGGAATGTTAACTTCCTGTGCTCGCAGGTAATCTACACCTATTAGAGCATGATGAAGAATACACCTTTAGTCTGCCCTCTGCCTATGCCCGCTCTATCCTCACTGTGCCCTGGGTGGAACTGGGAGGAAAGGTCAATGTCAACTGCGCCAAGACCGGCTACTCTGCAGTCATCACCTTCCAGACAAAGCCTTTCTATGGGGGCAAGCTGCACAGGTCAGGATCACACTGGATCACATTACGTGACTCCATTTTCCATCTCTTTGAGACCGTATAGGGTTTTCAATGTAAATTTATACAGCAGCCCTGATGAACTGTTAATTAGTATACACTACCATTTAAAATGAATCAGTAAGTCTTTAAAAAAAAAAGAAAAGAAATGTAATGCTTTTATTCAGCAAGGATACATTACATTGATCAGAAGTGACAGTAAAGACATTATAATGTCACAAAAGATTTCTATTTCAATAAGAAATTATTCTTGATCACCAAATCAGCATATTAGAATGATTTCTGAAGGATCAGATGAAGACTGAGTAAATGGCTGCTGTAAATTCAGCTTTGCCATCACAGGGATAAATACAATTTTTAAATATATAAAAATAAAAACCGTATGAAAACCGTTATCTTGAATTGTGATAATGTTTTACAATATTGCTGTTTTTTTTTTACTGTATTTTTTGATCAAATAAATGCTGCCTTGGTGAGGATAAACTGCTGTGAGGATAAATGTCCAGATTATATATTGTCCAGACACATTTTTCTGAACAAAACACTGTAACACTTTACAATAAGGTCTCATTTGTTAACATTAGTTAATGCAATAACTAACATGAACTAAAAAATACATTTAGCAATATATTTTTACAGCATTTATCAATTTAAAGTTAGGTAATAAAATATTTATCTTCATGTTAGTTCACAGTGCATTAACCAATGTTAACAGATACAACTTTTGTTCTTAAAAATGTACAAGTAAATGTTGAGATTAACATTAACTAGAATTAATTAATGCTGTAGATGTATTGTTAAATGTTAGTTCATGTTAACAAATGAAACCTTATTGTAAAGCGTTACCCAAAACTCTATATTCAATAAGAAAAATGTAATGTAATGATTTTCCACCGTCTCTTTGACCCCCGGAATTAAACTGGCTGTTTTTTGCTCCTGTGCCATTAAAATTTCAATGAAAACGCCACATGAAGCACTTTTCTGAGCTTATAGGACGTTTACACCTGAACACTTCATGTGTTTTTACTGATCGAATAGCTATCTGATGTGTTAAAACGGTTCCATTTACACTTAATAAATGTCCCTGCAAAACGAATATAAATCTGATCTTCAATTCCCGCTCTATGTGCAAATTTAACGGCGTTCGGGTCAACGAAAGCGCCAGATATGAGCTGCATTTTATTTATCATCAGCTATTTTCAAGGTCAATAGGAGTAGGAGAGAGAGCAGCATCAGCATTGGTAAGATCATTTAGTCTCACTACTTTTAATGAAGATGATTGTGTTTTGAGCATTATGCGGCAGTTTGCACGTCGGCTTGCTGGAAAGATACTTAGCATCTGCAGAGGTGTGTGTTGCAGTAGCGCGGTCATATCTGGCTATAACATGTCATATAGCCTAAAACATTTTGGGAGATGTAAAAATTTACATATGTGGTTTCAACAACCAGATGCATTTACAATTGTCCTGTTTCTTTTGGAATGCGTCTCAAATTACCTCCTGAAGAGTGATCGGAATTAAATCCGTCTCGAAAGCATTTCGGAGGGCATTTACACCTGTTTTTTTCACAATCGGATCCGACTGACCAGGTGTAAACAGCCCCATTGACAGGTTGTGAGTTTGCTATGGGGCCTTGTTAGAGAAATATTATTTCCTATGTATATTCAATCAATGCCACTGCTTATAGATGATTAATTTTGTTACATTTAAATGAGGTACAGAGACTTCCTTACATAACTTTCAGTCATGAAAGATGCATTTTGTTTTTGACATTTTGACAATATTTTTTATGTATGTGTGCATGCATGCATGTATGTATGTATATATGTCAACAACAAAAAAAAACCTATCTTTCATGATTAAAAGTTATGCAAGGAAAGCTCTTTACTTTATGCAAAATTAACAAAATTCTGTATAAGCAGTGGCATTGATGGAATACACATAGGAAAAAAATATATTGTGACAGGTTCACAAAACAATCTAGCAAAGATCAGACAGAAATGATTATGGACCTAGTAAAAAAATAGACGGAACAATTTTTTCACGTGGCCGTGTGAAGGACACCCTCTGATTCTATGCAAATGAAGCTGACAACTGCAACTGGCTGAAGAATTGGCTAGACGTCTGCCCTAGTATCAGTCAATGGTCTTTTTGGACAGTTGAGGAATTTGAGTTCTGCAAGTTACAGTTTTTTACAGTAGTACAATAAATTAACTTATTTTAGTCGCAATGGAACAGAAGTAGCGAGCGACAGATCTTTTCTTCCATACTGTGATGTACATCTGAGTGAAATGGATCATAGAAAAAAAGAATAAATGTAGGGAAGGGACTTGGTTCTATCCATCGGTTGTTGATTGGATGGAGGTTAAATAGGTTTCTTAGTGGTATGAGTGCTTTAATCAGAAAGCCGAGCCAGTGGACTGTAACAGAAGCCTGTGCTTTGTTCCTCAGAGTGAACGCGGAGGTCAAACACAACCCCACCAACTCCGTGGTGTGCCGCGTGCAGGGCGAGTGGAACGGCGTGCTGGAGTTTTCCTACACCAGTGGAGAGACACGTGTCTTAGACGTCACCAATCTCCCCGTCACCAGAAAAAGAGTACGGCCCAATGAGCTGCAAGGACCCTACGAGTCCAGGTAACACCAGTTAATCAGTTTATGTAAACAATTTATTATTGTATTCAAGCCAAACAACAGTGTTAATGTCAGTATGATGACATATTTTTAAAGGAGCAAAATGAACTGACGCTAAACTAAAAGGTTAATCAAAAATGATATTATGATGGTCTGAGAAAGAAGGTCAGATGGGTTTGAAATAAGAGTAAATGTAAAAAACATTTTTTTTGGATCAAATATAAAAAGGGAAAAACATAATTTGATCATGTCTTGCTATCTGTGGATTCAGACTGAAAAAGGTTTAATGTGGTGTGCGGGCTCCATCTTTAACCATTGACTATTCTCCCTGTAGGAGATTGTGGCAACATGTGACCGAGTCTCTGAAGGAAAGGGATATGGAAAAAGCCACGGAACACAAGCGTTTCCTGGAGGAAAGACAGAGGAAAGAGGAGAGGCATCGTGCAGAGACACAGACAGCATGGAGGACCAAATACTTTGAGCGCAAAGTAAGAACACATCTGCATCTTATTTTTTAAAATCATATAATAATTTCTACATAAAATAGTAAATTAATGGCCATGGGTCCTTAAAAAGTCTTAATGTTTTCCTAATAATAGGCCTTAAAAAGTATTAAAATAACTTAAATTCAGATTCAATGGGCCTTCAAATATTTTTGGTCACATTACCACTAAAATTTCTCCAGCCTGACAGACCCTGTGTCTGTTTACAATCATTGGACAGGCCGAAGATTTTTTTCCCATGGTAGTTACTGCCGTCATCAGAGAGAACTGAGATAGCAGAATACAGGTCGAACTACAGCTAGCTGTCCAGCCTCCTAGGCTAGTTTAAAATGGGTAAATGTGAGTTTACTGAAAAACGATGAGTTCTCATGGTGGTTGAAGCCTGTTCCTGGAAATGTGTATTAGGGGAAACTGCGCCGTTTGTCAGAGATGTTTTTAACTCTGTAGCGTGCAAAGAATCATTATCAGTAATTGAGCATCAGTAATAAATGTCATTTAAAGGTCATCACGCTGAACAGGAAAACTCATCTAGTGAATTCGGCTTTTACAACCTCGTGTTTATACTCATGCTTTTGCAAACTCTTCTAACTCAAGATTTCCAACTGGTAGATCTTAAAGATCGAAAGAGTTGTTTGAATCTTAGTGGTTGGTTTATAGCCTAACTTTAGCTTTTTACTTCTGCTGATTGTATTTTGGCTTCAAAACAGCTGTGTTCATTTGTGAAGATTATCTTGATGAACAATACTTGTAAGAATCATACACCTTTGTTGGTCACAGAGTTTATTTTCTGCAATAATCCAAATGCCAGTAGAAAAACCCTATTGTGTTTTTGTCGAGGGAACCACACTTCTTCAATTCCCTTTTTTTCCCTTCTCTTTCCAGGGTGAAAGCTGGGCGTATTACCAACCACTGTGGAAAACAGCAACTCATAGCTCTTCCCCGGTTCCCCCTCCTCAAAATCCATGACCTCTGACCTTTTAAGAGCTGAGTTCAGGCACTGTACAGCCTCCTGCTATAGTAAACCTCTGGCCCTGTGTTCCCTCTCTCACAGATGAAGACATACACTCTCCTTTGTATGATTCCTGAAACATAACTTCAATTTGAGTGTTTGTAACGCTTTGTGGACTTGCGGGTTTGCACTCTGATGTTCATATTTTGCATCCCTCGGTGGTAAGATTTTTGTAGTACTACACAGTGAACGATTTCTCCAAATCTGCACACTGATATTCTTTGTTGATGTTGCCTTAACAAGTGTCGTATGTGACGAGAACAGTACAGCCTGACGGTTCTTAATGTGGGATTGTGTTTGGGGTGAACTTCTTAATCTGACTATACTGTATTTGACCATGGTACTGTCAAATATTTCTGATTCTTTTAAAATTGTACATGAATTGTCATGATTTAAATATCAAATGAAATGCAGGATTAGGGGAGTTCAAAAGGACAGCTGCGTCAATAACTGGCGAAGATGTGAGTTGTTATTGCTTAGCGGAGCCAGACGCTGCTAGACTTTTGATGTGAGAGAGAAACCGTTGGCTTGGCTTTTGTATTATGCTGTCTTTTTCTCGTTCTTGCTCTGGTAAATGAGGCTTGCAGGTGCTACGCACAAAATCTGGGCCAGATCGAAGTGTTCGGGTAGAGGCCTGCTCTTCTGTTTCTGCTTGATGTTCATTGAACAGTTACGCTGGCTTCAGTTTCAGAGAGATTTTAAAGGAATAGTTCACCCCAAAATGTAAGTTTTGTCCTCATTCGCTCACCCTCACGTCATTTAAAATCTGTAAGACTTTCTTTCTTTTGTGGAACACAAAGATATTTAAAAAATCCATTCAATGAATGTCAATTCTTTGAAATATCTACTCTTATGTTCCGCAGAGAAAGGAAAAGTCATAAAGGTTTGGAACGACATTACTCACCCTGTTCTATGTAGTCCAGATGACTTGTGCACTATAAGTCTTCTGAAGTCATATGATGAGTTGTGAGGAACTGACAGAAATTTAAGCTGTTTACTGATATCTTTAACTATAATTTGCTCTGTTAACTTCAACAGCTTAGATTTCAGTTGGCCCTGCTTAGAAAAAAAACAAAAAACACCCAAAACCAGCCTGTTTTGCTGGTCTTAGCGGGTTTTTTCAGCTGGTCAGAGAGGAAGACCAGCTAAGACCGCTGAACTAGGTTCAGAAGAAGTTTTATAGAGCACTTTTATGATGTTTTTCTATATATGAGGTACAGTATAAGTCACAATTCACTTTTCTTCTATGGAAAAGAGATGCTTGGACATTCTGTCTGACAAGTAATACAGGTGAGTGAGTAAATACATGAGGGTGAGTAAATGAAGCCAAGGTTTTATTTTTGCAGTCAGATGTGTTTATAGCATGTGTTCCTTGCAGAAGGTTCAGGTTTTAGTTAGCTGGTCATGATAGTAAGGTTTTTTTGTTTTAATCATGTGGAATTTTGTGTTTAAACTTCATCGTTTGATCTGCCAGCTGAGGACAGTTGCAGTGACGGTGCTGGCTGAAGTGTTACGTCTCTCATATGATCTCTGCTTCAGCCCTGGCATTGGTTGCGCTGAGAAACTTGTGGTGCCTTATTTGTGTTAGTCTTCCTCTCGTTCCACCTCACAGCCGTCAGCTTTCTCATTAAACCAGAGTAAGACTGAAGCCGCAGCCTTTGTATATATCTCTTCTGTAATTTTCCTGTCCACTAAAGACAGAATTCCCACAAAGTGTTTCGTTCATCATCAGCTGTGCTTTCCACTCAAGTCATTCTGCTGAGCCATCAACTGCACTGATGTTTTAAATACACTCCCTGTAGCCTCAGAACATATGATTGAAAAAAATAAAAGGGTTAATATATTGGAGGATTTCGCATTTCTTTTCATTTGACTTAATGAGTGTCCGTGTGGTATCAAGAGGAGATGCAAATATCTCACAATAACTCGCATGTAAAGGAAGATCCATGGGTAGTCGAAATGTGTGACGTGACAAATGGATTTTGAATTATTTATGCAGGTATATGACCTAATTTTAATTAAGACATGGAATATTTTGTACTTCACATTTCAGGACCATTTAAAATAATCCAGGGAATAATCTGGAGAAGCCCTTTCTGCCTTAGTGTAAAAAATAATAAAAATGTAATTGTGACATTTCTCACAATTGTGACTTTATTTTTCATAATGTGAAAAATATCTCACAATTGCAACTTCAATATATCTTTTATACTTGTTAATGCAATTTTATCTCTCATAATTGCAACTCTTTCTTGTGATTGCGTCTATATATGTAATTTTGACTTATGTCACAGTGTGACTTAATATCTCACAATGTGACTATTTAATATTTTACACTTTCTCACAATTACAAATGGTGAAAAACAACGTACTGCACCTAAAATATACAGTTTCCCTTTAATACTGTATTAATGTACACTACCATTCAAAAGTTTGGGGTCAGAGAGTTTTTTTCCCCCCTGAAATAAATTAATACTTTTCAGCAAGGATGCATTAAATTGATCAAAAGTGACAGTAATGACTTTTACATTGTTACAAAAAAAAAAAAAAAAATACATATATATATATATATATATATATACAGTACCAGTCAAAAGTTTGGAAACGTTACTATTTTTAATGTTTTTGAAAGAAGTCTCTTATGCTCATCAAGCCTGCAGTTAAAAAAAAAAACAGTAATATTATGAAATATTACAATTTAAAATAATGGTTCTCTTTTTTAATATACTTTAAAATGTAATTTATTTTTGTGATGCAAAGCTGAATTTTCATCAGCAAGTACTCCAGTCTTTGGTGTCTTATGATCCTTCAGAAATCATTCTAATATGCTGATTTATGATCAATGTTGGAAACAGTTGTGCTGCTTAATCTTTTTTTTATAACCTGAGATACTTTTTTCAGGATTATTTGATGAATAAAAAGTTAAAAAGAACTGTATTTATTTAGAATAGAAATCTTTTGTAACAATATATACTACCGTTCAAAAGTTTGGGAACAATAACTATTTTTTTTTAAGAAATTAGTACTTTAATTCAACAAGGATGCGTTAAATTGATAAAAGGTGATGGTAACGATTTATATTGTTAGAAATGTTTTTATTTTGAATAAATGCTGTTTTTATGAATAAATGCTGTAACCGTTTTACTCATCAATGAATCCTGAAAAAAGTATTCCAAAAAAATATATTAAACAGCACAACTGTTTCCATCATTGATAATAACTGAGTATCAAATCATCTTATTAGAATGATTTCTGAAGGATCATAAGACACCAAAGACTGGAGTACTTGCTGATGAAAATTCAGCTTTGCATCACAAAAATAAATTACATTTTAAAATATATTAAAAAAGAGAACCATTATTTTAAATTGTAATAATATTTCATAATATTACTGTTTTTTTTGTTTGTTTGTTTTTACTGCAGGCTTGATGAGCATAAGAGACTTCTTTCAAAAACATTAAAAATAGTAACGTTTCCAAACTTTTGACTGGTATATATATATATAATATTTGAACTTTCTATTAATCAAAGAATCCTGAAAAAATGTATCATGGTTTCCACAAAAACATTAAGCAGCACAACAGTTTTCAGCATTGATAATAAGAAATGTTTCTTCCTCAGCAAGTGAGCACATTAAAACAATTTCTCAAGGATCATGTGACATACACTAAAGATATTTCACAATATTACTGTTTTTACTGTATTTTTTTTAATCAAATATATATAGCTTTGGAGAGCATAAGATGTTATTTAAATGTTTTTCAAATATCTCACTGACCCCAGACTTTTGAACTGTAGTGTAAAAATGTAAGCCAAAAAATTCTGGACACGTTATGCATATACATTTTATGTAGTGATTACTGTACAGCTGTGAAGCCAGTTCACACAAGGAATGGGCAAAATGACTCAACACATCTCTGTTTGCTTCATCTTCAGTAATGGAAAAAGCACGACAGGTTGCCATATGTTCATGTTGACATTCTCACAGAAAGTATTTATCTCCATCAGTTCTTTTTCCAGTATGCAATCTGGTATGAATTTTCCCTGTCCTCAAAGTAGCTCTGTAGAATTTGGGTGAACCTCAGATTGCTTAAAAAAGTTTAGCTGGAGTGTAAATGCAGGCTGATTAGAAACTAGACTAGTCAGTCTCATGCTTTTCTCTTTGTCTGAGACCCGAGCTCACTGACGTAACGGATCATTAGCTTATTGAATCCCGTTGACCATCAGAAGCGAGTCTGAGGAATCTTTTAAAAGTTCAAATTAGGATAAGCTAATTGATTATCATCAAAGTCTAGAATGAACAGGATGTTCCTTAACTTCTGAAGTAGGACATTGATAATCCCAGATAAAAAGCTTTGATACATTTGATGTCATTTAATTAAAGTAATCAGCTAAGTGGTTAAAAAATGGTCAGTGCAAAGAAACTCATTCAGAGCAAAAGGAACATAAGGTTGGTCTTTTTATGTCTAAAAACAGAAGTTCTGTTGCTGGTGTATCATCTTTTCGAGTCGTAATTTCAGCTGCAGGTCTGCGGTTAATCAAATTGAAGTCCCCCAAAACCCAGTTTATGGGAAGATCACGTGGATTTCGTAAGTGAGTGAGTCAGAAAGAGCAATGGAAAATTTTAAATCAGAAAATGATGTGTGGTAAACATTTTTGGGAAAACATTTTAGTAAGAATGGCACACTTTTCAACTCTCTGCCACGTACCCTCAGCTTCTCTCCACCTGCAATAGCTTTATTTTTATTTATTTTTTGTAGTTTCTTTATGGCACAAAGCAGCTTTGGGAAATGTTCATTTCGCCTTCATCCTTTACAGCATTATACAAGAAAATAATGATATTTTAGAACGGAAACCCTCTTTTGTCCGTCGGTTTAGATTAGCGTTTAAAGAAAAACGGAGACCAGCTCCACATAGTGAATCAATATGCATTACAAGAATAAGTCTGATTTTTCACATTTGACTCGGTTGCCTGGAGGAAACGGAGATCTGCGTGTCAGCTGTAACATGCGGACAGATGCCAGTGCTGTGGTCCGTGCAGGGAGGAAGGGAGGGGAGGGATGGGGTTTGGTCTTCTGTAGATGGCGTTATGGGTGTGTGTGTGCAGATGGAGTTCTCCAGCTCTTCCTGTGCCAGAGTGTTAAAGCGCTCCACCACGCAGTGTGCCGTCAGACGAGCCTCCGGGTCTTGATCCCAGCACTCTGTTATAGTCGCACACAAGAGCTGCATGCCCTAAAACACCAGACACAAAATTTGCAATTACGAATAGAAATGTCTGTAACATCTTCTAAGAAGCCTGTATATAGCCTATATCTAATTTGTAATATCTAATATCAAATAGCTTTAATTTGCCAATTCAATGTTGGATTTTGATGCTGATTGTTTTTAATGAATTGCAAATTTAATGTGGTTTGTTCTCACTATATATTAAATACATACATGCATACATATATCTATGTATATATATATATGTGTGTGTGTGTGTGTATATATATATATATATATATATATATATATATGTGTGTGTGTGTGTATATGTGTGTATATGTGTATATATGTATACTATATAACGTATTTATATATATACACATATATATATATATATATATATATATATATATATATATATACATACACACACACACACATATATACACATGTGTGTGTGTGTGTGTGTATATACACACACACACACACTGTAATATATTAATGCAAGAACATTATATATATATATAGATATAGATGCACACATTAAAAATATTAAATTACAAACATTTTAGTATTTTCAATGTGTGCATCTATCATACATGTATATTAACATTCATGCGCGTAATTTGCACGGGGGTTACGGGGGTTATGACCCCCCCAAAAATCTGATCCAGCTAATATAACCCCCCCCCCCCCCACATATTAAAATAAATATGAAATATTCCGAATGAATACTTTTGTTCGTTTTCTTTATTTCATTTGCCAGCAAGAAAGATAGTATCATATTTTAAATAATCTGTAATGTACTTCCCGCCCACCGCACCGCCGACTACTTGGTATTACCCAACCCGCTTTCTCTACCAAGTTTGTTCACTATATTGCGCAGTCGCTGGGATGAATGGTTGGAGAAAGCTGACGGTGCATGCTAACGGATGGAAAGATGAAAAAGGACACTGAAAGGCAGCCAGACAACGATTTTTCATTGTTGGTCGACACCATTTTTTACAGTCTATGGTCGACACCAGCCAAAAAGAGGAAAAATCCTGACCAAACGGAGGTGCGTTTCTCAAAGTGTGAGGCGCGGGCGCGTGCGCGGCCCACTGCTGGGGGGGAATAGAGACATGACAAATGGGGCGCGACAAACAGGTTTTGTGCCCATCTTTTTAATTCCTTTATTTATTGACCATACACTCAAAACAAAACAAAGACACATTTAAATGTAAGCCTTGCTGAACCTTTTTACACGTAAGTTTAAAAGTAGTAGCTAGGCTATCACTTTATGGTTCCCATGGAGACGCGTCATTCATTGCTTGTCACACCGCAGCCACAATAGCGCTGAATGAATGACTGATGATCTGCTTTTATTTCTTTTTATTCAAAATTTCACAAATTTGTTAGCTATAGCAGGATATATCTGATATTCCGATTGTCAAATATGTGCAAGTGGATGTGTTTTGTTGTTTAAACACCTTTATAACGATCGCGTTAGTTGTATGCGCAACGTATTTTAGGTAAGTTATCTTAAAATACCTAAAAACAAAAATACGTAAATTATTAGGAATTTACCACCTCCGGCTCAATTTGAGATTATTATCATAATTTTTATTTTTTTATAATTTTTTTGTTCTTTTTGCAGTTTGCAAAGTGACAAAATGAATCAAAGCACAACTAGTCCACACTTTCCCAGTTTCTGAATTTGATGTTATCAGAGGCTAAATGCAAACACAATTTTTTTTTATCTACTTTTGAGTCTTATTTCATGCAAAGTGATAATATAATTGCACTTTCATTTTCTCTCTTTGAAAGTTTTTAATGCTGTTATTTGATGTTAAGTTTTTAAAATGTGATGTTAATAAAATACATTTTAACAGATAAACTTAAAGATTTTGTTAGTGGATGGTGAGTTTTGGTGATGCCCACCAATATGTGAAATCTGTTCAGAATAAAGGTGCAAGCTGCACTCCAGTGTGCCACCCTATATTGTAATATTGAGAGTTGAATTGTGCATAATACATTTGCTGCATGTAGGTGCCAATACAGTGATGCAATTGATTAATCTTTAAGTTTTTTTTTTTTTTTTTGTTTTTTTTTTATAAGATATTGAACACACAAAAAATCAATTAATTGGAAGCTGCCACTGCTGGCTAGTGCTTAAACACTGTGTCATTATGGCATAAATAGTCAAGTGAACAACTGCATTTACGTTAAGTAGCCTAAATCAGTAAAAGTATCACAATGTATTTCTAAAACAGGAACGGCAAATTACCTTTTACACAAGAAAATTATTCAATAAATAAATTAATAAATATGCAGCGAGTTTAACCCCCCCAATGGTAGACCCAAAGTTACGCCCTTGTTAACATTATTGCATTTTATAATGAATTATATAGGATTATGTATATTTTTCACAATATAATTGATGTACATAGCTTTTATCAGTTTTATCAACATCCAGTTATAATTGTGTACCCACTGGATGTGTCGTCCAGCTCGCAGGAATATCTGGTCGTCCTCTGTCTCTTAACACCAGGTCTCTCATGCTGTCTACACAAGGTTGCTCACACACCTTGGAGCCAAATGGGGGTTCGTAACACTTTACCTCTGTTGAAAAGAAAACAAATGTTCTTTAATTCTTACAGTATGCTTTTAACCTCAAGAAAATATCCATGGAGAGCTTTACTTGCCTCCTATGACGTCACACCTAGAGACCATTTCCCACAGCACCAGGGCCATGGAGTAGATGTCAATCTGTTTGAAGGACTCCAAGTCCTCTAGATTCACCCTGGACTCCAGAACTTCAGGGGCCATATAGCGTGCCGTCCCCACCTACAGGACATGGACCATGTGATTTAAATCGGACAAATTCGCCAAATTGAATTACCAATGGTTTCATGTGATTACATCTGTGACCTTAACAAATCAACCACTGAGCTTTTAGGTTACACTTAAATAGCTTGAAGAAGTGATCACCATGCCCACAGCAGTTCTGCCCACTCAGACGATACATTTAGAAATGATTCAGCTGGAAGGGATGTTTGTGTGTACACAACATTTGAAGACCGTGACTATTTCGATAACTAGAATGCTGCCTACGCAGGAATCATACGCATGTTCTTGGCAACTACGCTGTCTTCCAGCATTCCTCGTTTCGACCCAATTCTAAGGCTGAAACTATTGAAATCTGTTTCCAAGGCGTCATTTATGTCATGAAGTTTCTGCCTATGTACAGCCATAGAAATTGTCCCAAAAAGCCAAGATGATCTGAGCCAATTGCCTCATTGGCAGTGCTCCGACATGTAATGTGTTTGCACTTCGGGTGACCCGAGTTTAAGTCCTGACTCAGGGACCTTTCCCAATCCTGTCAGTTCTCTATACTTTCCTTTCTCAAAACAGGCAAAAATCATTCTAAAAAAATGTATTATAAATAGATTATAAATATACAATACTGTTCAAAAGTTTGGGTTCAGTAAGAGTTTTTTAAAGGAATAACTGTGATGCTTTAATTCAATAGGATGCAATAAATTGATAAAAAGGGTCAGACATTTATTTAGATAAATTATTTCTTATTCAAATAAATGCTGTTCTTCTAAACATTTTGCTCATGAGATAATTCTAGGAAAAAAATGTATCATGGTTTCCACAAATAATAGCAGCACAACTGTTTTGAACATTGATAATAATAAGCAATCCTTCTTGAGAAGCAAATCAGCATATTAGAATGATTTCTGAAGGATCATATGACACTGAAGACTGGAGTAATGATGCTGAATTTCTTTTTGTGTTAAATTGTAAAAATGTATCACAATATTACTGTTTTTAATTAATGATTGGCATAAGAGACAAAAACATCTAAAAAACATAACCATGATACCAACATACCAACCCCAGACTTTGGAAAGGGTAGTGTACTTATTATACATTGATAAATAGTAGTTTGGTATAATAAAAAATGCACTATTTAACTGAATATGTTTATGTGCTGCATATATGCCTATCAGATTATCATGCTGTGGCTTGGCAACAAAAAATATGTAGAGTGTTACAAAAATCAGTCCCTTATGAGGTTCAATTTAATTTAGGATGTCGGCCTTAGAAAGCAACTACGTAGTAGACGCCACGACAGCTCACTAGGTTTTTATTCAGAGCCGATGTTTTGTCATACCTGTCCACTGTTGGCAAAATCATCTACGGTGAGGGAGAGGTCGAGTCGCAGAGCCAGTCCGAAATCACAGAGCGCACACTCGCTGTGGTTCTTCAACACAATGTTGCTGCTCTTCAGATCTCTATGGGCGATGGGCACTTTTGGTGTGCCGCAGGGCGTTGTGTCACTGTGCAGGTGCGCCAGGCCTCTCGCTATAGAGCCTGCCAGTGAACACAGCTCGGTCCATGTGAGAATATGGCCAGCTAGAAAGTCCTGAAGGTTACCCATGTTATAATAGGCCATGATGAGCCAGTATTGCCTCTGGGAGGCAGCAGTAATGCCACCCCGCTCCTCAGCTGTCAGGAACTGCACCACATTCTCATGTTTTAAGTTGGCGTCAGAGAATATGGCTCTTTCGTTACACCACGAGGAATACTCCACCGCCGGGAAGATCTTCACAGCCACCGTTTCGTACTGCCCGCCCTCATTATGACTGAGCCGTGCCCGCCACACCTCTGCGAAGCGCCCCTTACCCACCAGCGCCTCCAGCTGGATGGGCAGCTGCTCTGTGTTGTGGTTTAGGTTATTGGCACAAGTCGATGATATTTCTGAATTGACGTCATCGCTGAGGGATGACAGCTTGCCACGGTAATCGCTGCCATTTACTTGGCCCTCGGCTGGATCCAGAGACTGGTAGTGTGTGCGGCGTGGTCCCCAGTCTTTGGGTTTCTTGCCAGGCTGACGTGTGCGGTACAAGTAAAAAGCCATGGTGGCAATGACAGCTACCAGAAGGGGTGGAACCAAGCTTATGACTACTACCGGAATGACGTCTTTAGACTTCAGCTTTGAGAATCCTGGGGGAAAAAAGGGATTGATTACATTAGAACACATGGGCTCTGTTCCCAACCCCATTGAAGTGCCCTGCTATATAGGCAGCTGCCTTCTAAGGGAGCATCCTAACTGAAATGAGTGGTTGATTTGGATTGCAAAATACAAAGGCATTTGGGGCTTAATATATATATATAAAGAGTTCAGATGCAAAAGCCTCTAAGTGCCATCTGAAATTTTCTTCTAGAATGATCATTTTTATCAAGCTTGTATATTTAAGTTCAGTAATTTCACTTAAATGACAATTAATAGGTAATTTTCATTGCCATTTAAGTGAAATTACTGAACTTAAATATACAAGCTTGATAAAAATGATCATTCTAGAAGAAAATTTCAGATGGCACTTAGAGGCTTTTGCATCTGAACTCTTCATATATAATTTATTTTATTTTCAACAATGTTGATCATGTGTGGGTGGTGGGCAAAAATGACAAAAAAATTCTATTAAAAAAATATGATACTTCCTTAGGATTTAGGAATATCTTACAAGGCACGATAATCATAATAATGCACTTTTGATGCTTTAAAATTCTGCCTACATAGGAAGCTCAGTAGGTTTTGAAATAGAGCCATGGTTTTGGATATCAAAGCAAAAAACAAGTTTTAATAGTGTTGAAATATTCATTTGAATGTACTACTTTTCATGCTTTACCATTGGCTCCTTTGTCAAAGATGAGTCTGTCGTTGCACTCATGATCTCCGATACAGCCGCAGATGAACAGCAGGCCATCTTCAGAGGGCTGAGGTGTCATCAAACACTCCTTGGAGGAGTAGTTGGCCAGCATTATGTTCTCCAGCATTTCCTTCGGGTTATAACACAGCGTCCGCACGCTCATGCTCACATTGTCCTTCTTCCTATGTGAGAAAAAAAATGACAGAAACATCACTTTAAAGGCAGGGTAGGTAGGATTTTTCTAAAAAAAAAAAACATTCCAAATTTGTTTCGACTGTCTTTATATACCAATACATAATTAAAATGTAAGTACTCTGAAAAAGAGAGTATAAAAATCGAGTGTCTGTAAACCTCTCACGACTGTTGTAAACACAGCTCATTATTTCCATTCACTCCACCCCCTCCCTTCTGGGCTCCTTCCAAAGCCACGCCCCCAAAACACATGAACGCGCGACGCCAAACGCTCAGGCTCAGCTGGAAGACGCATTTATTTACCTGAGACGAGTGGAGAGGAAGGAGCGCAGTGCATGCAGTGACATGTCAGAATCACATGTAATAAAATACCTAACTTTATCACTATAAATATAAACAAATAAGATTTCTTTTAGTACTCACTATCAAGCTAGCATATCGATACTGGTAAAGTTTAAAATATAGCCTACTTTGATTCGGTAACGAGCTATATTTATAGGTAACGAGCTATATTTATAAGGCAAAGCTAAAAACAGGTTGCATTGATACACGTTTTTCCATTACCATCAGTTACACTGTGATGAAGGTGAATTTCGTGTAAGATTCATAACATATACGGTGTTTTGCATGTAAGAGTTTCCATGATGAAAACATTGTTGACTCTAATGAGGACTACACTCCGGAGACAAGTATCGCTTCGTCGGTTCAAGGACAGGTCCGGGGTCGAGGGCGAAGCAGAGGAGGTCGTTCAAGAGTGCGGGCAACCAGGGTCCGAGGAAGTAGTTTTTGCCTTGTTTGCCTTCGCTGACTGAATATGCAGGTGCTTTGAATTTTGAATGCTCTTTCTCTGCCATAATTTTACTCTTCGTAGGTTCCGCGCCTCTCTTGCACTCCTCAAATCAAACGGATGCGCGCGCATATGGGCAGATCTAGTAACAGGGGTGGTAGCCATGGTTGCGAGAGTGAGTGACAGTCGCCCAAACCAATCAATTGTTTCGTCCCGAATGGAAATAATGAGCTGTGTTTATTGCAGATTAAAAGGTCTACAGTCACTCGATTTTTATACTCTCTTTTTCAGAGCATTTACATTTTAATTATGTATTGGTATATAAAGACAGTTTAAACAAATTAGAAAAAAAGTTTTTTATAAAAATCCTACCTACCCTACCTTTAATTGTTAAAAAAGTGATCAAATTCTTCAAAAAGATATTTTCTGTTCCTCTGATCAAATCTAGAATAAAAATTAACCAGGGCATCACTGCTCAGAGGTGCACTTTGTTCTTTATGCCAGAGTCTAAACTTTCCAGAGAGTTATAAATGTGTTTGCTGTTCATTCTGCATTTGACCCCTCAAAAAAAAGCCTCTTTTTTTTACACAGCTTGCTTCGACTGCAGTCACTCAAAGGTCACCTCGAATGGCTTCTTCATAGACTGAGCAGGGTGGAACTGGCTTGAAAGGAAATCTCTTGAAAAGCGACCCATATTAGACCACAGATCCCAATCGCTGTAAGGCAGCTAAATCCTTATTCAATGGGACCTTATTGAAATATTATGCCATTTCAGCATCAAACATTTTAGAACATAATTTCATCCAGAATACGTTTCCAGCACAATTTATTCAGTAACATGGTATTGGAGCGAATGAAGCGCAAAACAGACATCACGATCAGTACAGAGCAAATGATTCGGTTCATTTCACGGAATCAAAAGCATGCATCGCAACCAGTGAAGTCCTGAACCAAAGATTCGAATGGGTCGGTTCTTTTTACTGAATCAAACACATACTGTACAGCTTACAACTTTGACTGAGGCAGTGCGATTCAAATCACAGTTACTAGTAGTTAAATATGCACATTATGGTACCAAATTTGAGATTTTTTTTGGATTGTTTTCTAGTATTGTAGTATTTAGTTCTAAACTGTCTAAACAGACTCCTATTGAAGTCATCTCATCATTTGCAAGATTTCCTCCAAAATGTTTATTCCTTAAAAGTACTAAAACCATTAATGGAACCAAGGATAGTTCACCCAAAAATCATTTACTCACCCTCATGTTCCAAAACTTGCATGAGTTTATTTCTTCCGTTGAACACAAAATCAGATACCAGACAGTAGACTGTAGCCACTGACTTCCATACTATTTATTTCATACTGTCTGGTTACAGTATCAACATTCTTCAAAATATCTTCTTTTGTGTTCAACAGAAGAAAGAAACTCTAGAAGGTAAGTAAATGATGACAAAATTTTAATTTTTGGGTGAACTATCCCTTTAAGGAGATGATTCCCAATCTCTAGTAATCATCTTGGTGTCTTATAATGCATCACAGAGGATTTGAGCCTTTGAATAGTGCCATAGAGAACAGGGTTCCAACTATCAAACTCAATTTTATGCAAGTCACATATGCATACTTCAAATTTAGTTGTGGACTTACCATATTGCTACACACACTTCTTCAGTCAGGGTACAGTAAGAGGTCAGACTGCAGTTGCTCATGCAGATGTTGTCTTCACATACAGGACTGGAGTTGTCACACCACTTACAGAGGTTGGTCTTTATGAGGGTGAAACTCTGCGCCTGCAACACTGCAATAGGGACAGGCAATAAGATTTCATAGTTTCAAATTTCAAAGATTTCATCTTAATTCTTTCTGAAGATTTTAAATAGATGACAAATATCACGGATATATCACATAGTAAAAATATATATGTATTAATTTGTTTTTCCACCACCTTTTTAGCATTTTTCATATGATAAATTTGATTTTGGGGGTGAACTATCCATTTAAATTACCCGTTGGTGTGTAGAATGGTAATATGTATCATTGGGATGCTATTATAGTTTTATTAATACTTTGAATTATTTTTTATTTCTGTTTTATTTAGGGATGCACCCATATGAAATTTTTTGATACCAATAACTGATAATTCTTTATTTGAAAGCTGATGACCGATATATTGGCCAATAAATCTAAATTTTTTATCATTTTTGAGAGCCTAATTACAAAAACAAAAGTCTCACCATTAAATGTCCCAAGCACACTAATATAATGATGTTCTCATTATAATTTTATGTAGTTTTAGTTATTTTAGTACATCAAGAAAATTAGAAATGTTGCTTCGGCAACTAGCTCAAATTAAATAAGTTTAAGCTTTAATGTCAGTTCACGTTTAGTTAATATAATGATAATAATTGTATAACCATACATTATAAAATACTTCAGGCCAAAACTACTTTTTAGAAAATAGATGATGGCCTTGGGAACTCTCAAGGAAAAATTATTTATTGCCTAAAAGCACAAATAACTCAAGCGTGCAGTAAAAGCAGTCGAAACTGTCTAATGATGAAACTGATTGCAATGCAAAGTTATAAGAATGAAAGCTGTAATGACAGCTGCAATCAAGACAGCATTTTAGAGCAAATCTTTGAGCTACGTGACCCATCTGGAGTTCATAAATCTCTAATTGGATTTGGATGAATGTAGTATATGGCCTGGTGTGTGTATTTGGTTTGGTGCACACATCACTGAAAGCATGTGTATTCATGAGAGTGTCAGGAGTTCCTGTGGTTAAGTGGGATAAGCCTGAATTCCTTCCCACGCACACTGTCTCCTCTGTCCTGATACTTTCACATCACGACAATATTAATTGTTTATTAAAAGCAGATGAGGGGTGGGAGCTGTTTCGCTGAAGGAGTGAAGCGACCTTACAGTAAACAGTATTACAAATGAAAGAGCAGAGATATTTAACACAGACTTCCAGATGTCCGCTGATGCCAACCATCAAAATATACAACAGAGAGAGAGAGGGAGAGCTCTTGCTTGAAGGAGTGAGGGACATGAAGGGAGAAAGAGACAACAGAGAAAAAGAGAAAAAAAACTGAAGAAAAAAAAACTTAAGGCTAAGCACAAAAGCCCCCCCCCCCACCCCCCCTTCCATAAACTTTAAAGTAATTAAACTCTGCAGCAACTGCTCCAGAAATAAATTGAAGCCAGAAACGCTCATACTGGCCAAGCTTGAAGCTCAACCCCTCAGTGCCTATGGGAAAACCAATGGCTGCATGCTTACAAGAGATGCTGGCCTGCAATTATTTAGTTTGCACTCAAGCAAGTTTCCCTTCTCGTTCCCTTTTTGTAATTCATAAGTATGATAATGAATATATGTAATATGTAGTGTGTGTGTGTTTGTGTAGCAGTTTTCTATACTGGAATTTGTAAAATGGTATATAGTAAAATAATATTTCAATATTTATAAGTCAAGTCAACCCCCCCCCCCATATATATATATATAATTTTATAATAATATAATATAATAAAAAAATATATATATAAAGTATATATATATACATTACATTTATAATATTTTAATATATTATATATCTCTATATTTTTCCCAAAAATATAATTTAAATAAAACGGTAGATCTGCTGTTCAAAATAAACAGAGTACCTGACTTATGCATCTATGAATTACATGTGTGTATATATATATATATATATATATATATATATATATATATATTTCCCCTCCCATATACCTTTGCATGCTATAAAGCATTTTCGGGGGCCCCAGTATGCAGTTATCAAACTATCCCACTGGGTGGCAGATTTCCAAGTTTTTCCAATTCCTTTTAAACTCAGCTTGATCCCTGAAAGCATTTCCTGATATTAAATGCATAACAGTACAGTGAAAGCAGCACTGGCATAACTGTCGCATTCATGACAAACAGATGTCTTCAGAAGTTGCTGTTTTAATGTTGACTGTGGCTCCCACACAATGAGTGCCGTTTCAGTGTTAAGGAGGGTGAAGGGCCTGGCCCCATTACTCATTGATAAGAGACGCAATCTCTCATCATTGCCAGCGAAATGTTCTCATGCCAAGTAATAAGAAGCAGCCATTTATCATCATTCAAAACAAGATGCCTCTCCTCCACAGGTACCATGCAAACCCATGCCCACTAAAGAACAACTTCTTGGACTCAAGCAAACAAAGGAGAAAAAGAAAGGCTGTGTTCAGTGAGAGGTCACTGGGGTTGGGTTAGGCCTTTCAGCATCATACCCTCTGTTTAAGTCATTACAATATTGCCATTGTGGGCAATCATGTTGACAAAGCAGAGAAGCATCAAGGGATCTAGATGGATGTCTTTGTATTTTTATGTACAGTCTCTCTGTGAGGTCACATTCGCACACACTGACACTAGCAGCCTTTCCCAGATTTTTCTTAGAGTCGTTTCAAACAACAGATGGGATATGATAAGTGAGACTGAGAAGTGGTAGTTTTCTTCTCTCTGCCTGCATGGTAATATTTCATAATTGTTGTTGTAAGTGGAGCTACTCTATACACACCCAAACCCTTTAAGGAGGCCCCTAAGATAATTTGGATTCTCAAGATTTGGTTTCCCTGTTGGAACTTTCCTAGCATCGTGTTGTTTTCATGCGGTCACAGTGCGTGCCATCTTTTATGCCCATTGTAGAGATTCTGTTTTTTTATTGAGAGCATTGTTTTGGCATACAGTTTCACAACACATACTTTTCAATATTAAGTATTGTTATGAAAATCCAAAGACTTTCATTGGTGTCAAACTACTTTTTATACTGTACTGTGACTCTTATCTTGAAATAGAAACAAGAAATATGATGGACATAGTTATATAGTTTGGACCTCTCTTCGTCACCTCGGGAGGTATACGTTTTAGCTTTTTTTTTGATTTGATTGGATTGTAACAAGAATTAATTGGGAATTCATATGTAATATTGATATTTATTACAGAATACTAGATTATACAATTCTTTTCCTCACCTTTATTCCATAAAATAATCAACATTTAAGCATTGATTTCTTATTGCACTAATCCATCAATCACACCTTTATAAGAAATGTGTGGCAATAGGAGGCAAAATCACTATGGATGATGCTTCATCTAACACACAATTCAATCAAACTATAAAACTGCAGCCTGTTATTCAAGTAAATCAAACTTGAACCTTAATATACAATTATTTACTTGATTTGCAGTATCTCAGAAAACCAAAAGAATTACTTTTCTGGAACTGGAAGTCATTTTAATTGTCACCACAAGCATTGTGCATTTTTTTCTGAGTAAATCAACTTTTAACCAATATATTTAAACCAGTTTTTTTTGTATCCTAAAACTATCTATTTACAGTGGTGTGGTTTTGTTTCTGTAGCCTATGTGTACATATTAGATATCTCTTCAGTGTCAAAAGAAGTTTTGCACACAAAACTCAAAGACAAAGCTCTGATGCGTGGAGCCTCAAGACAACGAAAGCAGATCGAGAGAAGTGAAGATCTACTCACGACAGAAACACAGAAGAACAGATGTGTGAGCCCACAAACTGCAGCCTCCGAGACCCATAATATCTCCCAAACTGCTGAAGCGATTCCGTTATTTTCTTTATCTGCTCGTGTCAAAGACACAGATAAGCTCATCTGTAAGAGAGTTCAGGACTGTGTGTGTGTGTGTGACTGAGTTCCGTGTAGGCGGATCCAGATGTTTTTAATCCAGATGTGAGTGAGAGCGGATCCGCCCAGGAACTCACATTTATCAATGCACGATTCACAATATACAGAGGGAACAATGAACCACAGTCCAGCTTGTGAGAAGCACTACAATTTAAGTTCTTTCTTTCTTTCTTTCTTTCTTTCTTTCTTTCTTTCTTTCTTTCTTTCTTTCTTTCTTTCTTTCTTTCTTTCTTTCTTTCTTTCTTTCTTTCTTTCTTTCTTTCTTTCTAATAATAATAATATGCCTATGTTAAGCCTATATGTTTTTTTTTCACAAAAGTTAAGCCATACAAAACTGACAGATTCCGCACTTTTGTCGTGACGATGCAACAAAATGTAAATAGCTATATTCAAATAATTTCGTGATAATGACAGACTTTTGAACACAGTTGGGAAATGCTTAATGCTCGAACTGTTTTCTCAGGTAAAGTAGGAAAAATAATCCGCTGAAATCATCTTAAAGTTAAAGAGACATATTACCCGTACACCATTTAATCAGTCACATTTTTATTAATATTAATAATTTCAACAAAAGAATGAATTTTTCTAGAACATACGTGCTATTTTATTGCATTTTTTACAGTCTATCTATGGTATCTGTATTTCACGCGCGCGTGCACGCGCACATACTTGCTGTGAAACAGTGAAAGTGGCCAATGCGCAAGCACGAGACGGGCAAACCATGGCGGATTCAGGAAGCGAAGATATAGCGGTGATTGGAAACACAGATCTGACTCCTTCGGAGTCGGAAAACAACTTAAAAAACACGGTAATGCCCGTAACAGAATCTTTTTATGCGGGGTGGCCGATAATTTATGCTGATTTGTAACGTTAGATGTCGCGCGTGCGAGCGCGTGATATATGCGGGACGGCAGTGTTCTGCTTTGGCTCATGAATGCCCAATATTGCTAAAATATCATGAGGTTCTGCGAACACATTACATGAGCCAGTAACAGTTGCACTTTTTTACTACAGTGTTTATGAATTATGTAAACAATAATTATATAAAGCCACACAAGTAGCTTTACTTTGTTGTCAATGAAGAGCCTTTGCCACGTAGTTTGTAAACACCCAGTTATCTAATGTGTTAGTCCGCATCCTTGATTCACTTTCAAGTCAGTAGATTGGCGTTATATCAACAAATTGTTAGATCTTGTTTCATACTCGAATTTCGTAATGCGTTGATGCTTGAAATATGGGACAAAATATGTCCAATATATTTTATCTTTTTTTTTAAATAGCATAATTTTAGACTTTAAGAAATTAATCAAATTATTACTACAATGTTCTTAACACAAATGTACCCTTTAATTTGGTTTTCTTTTTATGAAACTAAACCTTAGTCTGTCATGGTGCTGAAAGTCAGTTTGAAACCATCCTGTGTAATTCAATCATTCATAAATTCATTGTCTATATTAATAATAATACTATTATGACTTTATTTTTGTACCTGATGGGGATTACCCATACTGAGCAAAACTATAAGTTGAAAATGAAAGCAGGAGATTTAACCTAAACATTGTGAACACTTCTGAACAGATGTTTTGAAAAAGGATGAGTGCATTAATGTGTCCAAACTTCCTGACTCAGCAGGAAATATGTCAAAACATGAGAGAAATCAGCTCGTAGAAATACCTGTGCTTTTTTTGCATTGCAAATATCATAAGGATACTGTAGTGGTGTAACATGCATATTAAACATTGTGCTTTTCTGGATCAAATTTTACAGATGGTTGAAAAAGGGACAAGTCTTCTGAAGAAGATGGAGATCAGTGTAGCTGAAGCAGAGAAGAGGACCGGCAAGAATGCTGTCAACATGCAAGAGACTTATACAGTGTATCTTATAGAGACACGGTAAGACACTTCCCTTTCACAGTGCTACGACTCATCATTAAATCTATTGTCTAAAATTCAGGTTGTAGATCTTATTGTGAACAATTAATTTATGAACATTTTATTATTTATTTATTTTGCTCCCGTAATTTTTTATCTCAATGTCATAACTTGATCTTCCAGTGAAATGATAGACTTATCTCTGGTGACTTATGCAGGACTTCTCCAATCATTTTTTTCTGCATAAACTCTGCCCCTTTCTTTCAATCGATTGCAAGCATGCATTAAGATCTGCCTCAATCCAATCATCAACTGATGAATTATAACATGTATATGAAGTTTCTATTGACATATACCATTTATTCTGTGGTTATATACCATTATACCACATATATACCACATATACCATTTATTCTGTGGTTAAGCCAAAACTATACAAAAGTATTAACTAAATACTTGTTCTTTAAAGGAGGCTAGAAGCCATGTAAATCCTACCCTACAAGTATGGCATGTATTCCTTTCTTGACATGATAATGAAGATCAGGGATTTGGATGAAGTTAGTTTAGAGATATGTAAACAAAGTGCCTATAATGACAGCTGGAAGTATGGAGCTAATGAAACTAATGTTTTTTACCCATTGTGAATATGAATAACCAGCTGTAGATAAGGTAAGTTTACACATTGACTTTCTGACTGAACTATGCTCGCGCTGTACTAGCATTGCGAACTGCAAAACCTCAAAGAGTCACGGCACACTATACCAGCTCAGAAACTGTGGAAGCCGGACTGGTAGAGACCATTCGGATTTCCTCTCTTTACTTAAATGTTTACACTAGACCTCTTCTTCCTGTGCCTGGGTCTGTCACTTTAACATGTTCTTTCTACATCAAATAAAACAAAACAGAAGTATCCCACTGGACAGGAAGTGATATGCAGCAGAAGTGTAACTTTCACCTCTCACTCTGACCCCGTCACCCCGCCAAGCTTTGTGTTGGAAAGAGGGACTTGTCATTCTGGAGAGGGTGATGAGTCAGCGCTTCAGGCAGATGTGCTTTGTCTGTGTTTCCAGCAGGGCCAAACACGCATGCTGGCCAGAGTGCAATAACATATTATCACATGATTCGAAAACAATACTTAGTGGTAAAAATCATAAAATCACTGCCTGCAACCAAGACGTTTTCAAATATGTTTTTTGGTACGTCTAAAAAAAAATGGAAAAGCACCCAGATCTAGATTTTTGAGTTTTTTAATTAAATTGTTCATGCAAAAAGTTGCTGTTGTGGGTGGTTGCCAGGGATTTGCTATGCTGTTTCTTAAGCCCCAAATCAGCATCTTAGAATGATTTCTGAAGGATCATGTGACACTGAAAGGGTTAGTTCACCCAAAAATGAAAATTCTGTCAGTAATTACTCACCCTCATGTTGTTACAACCCCGTAAGACTTTCGCTCATCTTCGGAACACAAATTAAGATATTTTTGATGAAATCTGAGAGCTGGCTCACTCCTTCATAGGCTGCAAGGTAATTGATATCTGCCAGCCCAGAAAAGTTAGTAAATACATCGTTAAAATAGTCCAAGAGACTACAGTGGCTCAACCTGAGTACAGTGGGGACTACCGATGAAAATTAGCACTTTTGAGCTAACTCGGGTACATTTACATTGTTTTAATGTTTATTAATGTACACTGTCCCCTTTCAAATAAAGAAATAACTTTACGTTTATCAAGCGACGAGAATACTTTTTGTGCGCAAATCCCCCCAAAAATAATGACTTTATTCAACCATCTCTTCCCTTCCATGTCATTCTCTGTAGTGTAACAGCGCAGCGCTTCTTGGTTGTACGTCGGCTCACTATTTGCAGACGCTGGTCATGTGTGTGATACTGGCCAATAGCAGATTCCAAAATTTGGCAGACACTTTAATTCATAGTGACTTACAATGCATTAAAGGTTTTTTACAATTTACCAGCATGCATCCCCTGGGAATCGATCCCATGACTTTTGTGTTTCTAGCACCATGCTCTACAGTTTGTGCAACAGTTTTTAGCATGTTGCTTGCTATGTGTTTGTTTGGGTTTTCTGGGTCGTTGCAAAGATATGACTCAAGTCCCTCCTTCAGGGTTTATTCGACTATTTGACTGTCCCACAAAGAAAATTACAAGTTTGATTGCTTGTAAATGTTAAAGCATACCTCTGCTCAACAGGCTGCATGATTTGAGGTATCATTCATATCTGTTGCACAAACGGTACGTGACGAGTTACATGTTACAGTTACTCAGGGTTAAAGGGTTTGTTCAAATCCCTGACCTTAACAGTATATGAAGAGTAGTAATCGTGATGCTAACATTAGCATAACATTTTTGGCTTTATTGATTCTTTATACATGGAGATAACTTAACAGTGCTGTACTGTTACTCGTTTCCATAAAAGGAAGCATGTGTTTTTGTAAGCACCATGTGGAAGGCATACTGCACACACACAGTGGGCTTTAGAGAGCAGTTCGGTGCCACTGATCTTGGGGAAAGTTGTACAGTCTGAGTGGAGAATGCCTGTCAGCCAATCCGCACCTTCCTTGTGCTTTGATTTCATCATGGATTATTAGTGTGGAGCACATTATGTGCTCCCATTTCTTCCCTGGAGCCCTTGGGAAGTTAGGATCTTATTTCAAAGTCTCCCCACTTCAGTGTTTCCCCCCCTCAATGTATATTTCCTTCTCTGTATCTCTTAATTTTTTGCATTTTTCCATTTGTATTACTGAGGGCTCCAACAATCAGAAAAAAAAAATAGTTTACACTGTAAATAATGTGTAAAACAATTGTTTAAGTTGAGCATTTGTGTTCTCTATAGTTCAGAAGATTGGGTCAGTATGATTATACTGTGATTATATGAATATTGTGTAGTATTATTACAATTTTAAATAACTAATATGTTTTACAATGCATTTCTTTTCATGTGAAGGCAAAGCTGAATTTTCAGCATCATTAGTGTCACATGATTCTTAAGAAATCATTCTAATATGCTGATTTGCTGCTCAAGAAATATTTCTTACTCTTATCAACAGTGGTGCTGCTTAATGTTTTTGTGGAAATTGATGATAAAAATTCAGAGTAGATTAATAGAAAGTTCAAAAGAACAGCATTTATTTGAAATACAAATATTTTGTAACATTATGTCTTTACTGTCACTTGATCAATTAAATGCATCCTTGCTGAATATAAGTATTCATTTCTTAGAACTTAGGCTATATTATATGTATATTTTTACATTATATTGGCTAACCTTTTTATTTTATTTGTCGTCCAATAAAAGGGAACGGCTGGAAAAGTCATTGAAATTCATTGATCAAAAAGTAGTGGCATGCCTATATGAACTGCAGTACTGACACTGCAGAGATGTTTAATTAAATTAGGAGAGTTCATATAGATGCTCCTACACAGCAGTGTGATTTAGTGGAGTTCTGCTCCTAAATTAACAGCACTCGAGTCATGGATTCATGCACTGGGAACTCTGCAAGTGTACACAGCACTGTTAAACCTTTGGCATGTGTTTGAAAAGGCCCTTAAAATGACTGCTTTCATAAACTAGAACCACAACTTGAAACCTCATAGATCTCTACTGTGTTTATGTCAGATTAATTTTATTTAGAAATTAGCTTAAACTGTTAACCAACCCCACATTTCATGACAGAAGTGTTTTTAATATTTTTGAAGAGATGTACACCACCGGTCAAAAGTTTGGAGACATTATTATTTTTAATGTTTTTGAAAGAAGTGCTCATCAAGCCTGCATTTATTTGATCAAAAATACAGAAAAAGCAGTAATATTGTGAAATAATATTACAGTTTAAATTAATGGTTTTCTATTTTAATATACTTTAAAATATAATTTATTTCTGTGATGGAAAGCTGAATTTTCATCCGCCATTACTCCAGTCTTCAGTGTCACATGATCCTCCAGAAATCAATGATGGAAACAGCTTTGCTGCTTAGTATTTTTTTATAACCTGTGATACTTTTTTCAGGATTCTCTGATGAATAAAAGGTTAAAAAAAGAACAGCATTTATTTAAAATATAATTTTTTTTTTGTAAAAATGTACACTAACATTTTTTTTAAAGAAATTAATACTTTTAATTCAGCAAGGATGTATTAAATTGATCAAAAGTGATAGTAAAGACTTCTATAAAGAGAAGATTTCTGTTTAGAATAAATGCTGTTTAATACATTGAAAATAACTATCAAATCAGAATAGAATAAATTATATTTTAAAGTATATTAAAATAAAAAAACTTTATTTTAAATCATAATAATATTTCACAATATTACTGTTTTTACTGTATTTTTGATCAAATAATTGCAGGCTTGATGAGCATAAAGAGACTTCTTTCAAAAACATTAAAAACAGTAATGTTTCCAAACTTTTGACCGTTACTGTATATATCAATGTTTATACCAAACCTAACTATTGAAAGGCTATTTAAAATGAGCATTTCTTTAAGTTTCATTCCACTTCTGACAGTCATTTATTCTGTGTTTTTAGGCCTGTGGATGCTGCATCAGAAGGGACCAATCCTGTCCCAGATTCTCTTTGGAGGCGTTATAGCGAATTTGAGCTCCTTCGCAACTATTTGCTAGTTGCCTATCCATTTGTGGTGGTTCCGCCATTGCCTGAGAAACGGGTATGCAAACAAGATGCTTTACTGCTGCTTGTAAATACAAATAGCCTTCATACACTGTAATTTCATGCTTTGTACAACAGGCTGAATTTGTCTGGCACAAGCTGACAGCAGACAACATGGACCCTGACTTCGTGGAGAGGCGTAGGGTTGGACTAGAGAACTTCCTGCTTCGAGTGGCCTCACACCCAGTCTTGTCCAATGACAAGATCTTCTATTCATTCCTCACCGAGGTAGAGAGTCTGGACAAGTTCTTCTGATATAAAGATTTGTCATTAATGCCTAATGTCTAATTAAATGTTACATTTAATTAATTTGTAATTAAATGTTTTTTTTTCTTAGATTTGTAATCAATTCATTTCTATTTCTAATAGTAATAGTAATAGCCTAGTAGAAATTGAAATTAATTAATTACATGGTAGCCACATGTAGGCTTGTCGCGATAATTAAATAACCGTCTGATCGCGATTATTTGATCTAACCGCGATTGTTTCAGACAACCGCGATTATTGCGCTCTTTTATAGGCCTATGGCACAAGGGGGAGTCATGGACCAAAATAAATAGACAAGCACTAATTACGTTTTCCAGCAACATATTCAAAGTCATCTGAAGCCATTTCATAGCTTAATGTGAGGGACAGTAGTATATTTACATTGTTAAATTAAAGTTCACAAACTCGTCTGCAGCTGTCAATCATTCCGTTCAGCATTCAAACTCTGCAGCTGACAATCATTCCGTGCAGCATTCAAACAGCGCGCGTCGTGCGGTTACGACAGGATACACGGTAAAACTTTCTCCAATGTGACATTGACGTTATAATGCTTCATCTGTAGATAAAGGGCTGTGGATTTGCATAAAATGACTTTATTTTGGAGTTGTTTTGCTGTTTCTAAATGACTCGCTTGCTACCGTGTGCCTACACAGCACAAGGACTATGATTTTTTTTTTTTTTTTTACAAGGACTATGAATTGGCATCAGACGTGCAATAACTGGAGTTTAAAACTCTGAAGAAACAAATGATCAATAAACTGTTGGACTGATATACACTAGGATTTGTGCCCTCGTCATTTCTTCACTTTGTGCCGTGAACTTTTAAATGCGCACTCGTGCAGCGCTGCGCACTGTGACTCCATGTTGCATTAAGCACATCATTCTGCACCCGCGATGCGCATACGCGCTTTGTTCCACTCTGTTTTGAAGCGTATCATATTATCATGATTTGTGCACATTTGTTTTTATTAACATGTTTAGATTTTATTCAATTACTGTGCAGATGTTTTCAAAAATTACTTTTTGCTGCTGATTTATACACTCACTAAGTTTAATAAACAAATTGTCATAGCTATTGAATATATTTATTTAATATTTAAAGGTGTTAACTGTAATCTTACACTGCAAAATGATAACTTACAAAGGATTAAATTTATCACAATTATTTAATGAATGAAGCACAAAGCCCTAAAACAGACAATTAATCGGCATAATCGCCAAAGCCCTAACACAGACAATTAATCGTCAAAGCCCTAAAACTGACAATTAATCGTCATAACCGCAATTATTTTTTAGACAATTAATCGTCAGCCAAATTTCATAATCGTGACAGGCCTAGCCACATGTACAATACCAATGAAAAATGTTTCAAATGAAGTGTTGTCATTATAAGAAGTTAAAAGTCAGTATATATATATATATATATATATATATATATATATATATATATATATATATATATATATATATATATATATATATATATATATATATATAATTTTATATTATTGAACATACACTAATACTCTGTATTTTAGCAAAAATATGTATTGTGAAATATTATTACAATTTAAAATAACTATTTTCTGTTTTTAAAATATTTTAAAATGTAATTTGTTCCAGTGATGTCAAAGCTGAATTTTCAGCATCATTACTTCAGTCTTTGATATTTTTACATTTTAATATTTTTGTGGAAACCGTGAAACATTTTCTGCAGGATTCTTTGATGAATAGAAAGTAAATGTAAATGTCTTTACTGGTTCTTTTGATCATTTTAATTTATCCTTGCTAATTAAAAGTGTTAATGTCTTACTGACCCAAACTTTTGAATGGTAGTGTAAGCTTATCCCTGGCCCACCATCCACAACATTCCATTAGTATTTGTGAATTTTAATAATTGAACTAAATTAATTTGTTAAATTGACAGAATTTTTCCGTTGTTAAAAAAAAAAAAAAAATGTTTTAACTGACAGTTAAAGCTGATAATGCCATTTGTCAGTGTCAGAAATTGCATCCTTTTTCTGCCCCACAGGAAAATGGTTGGAAGGAAACCGTGTTTGAGACAGGATTTCAGGCGAAGGTATATCAGCACTTTCCAGTTCATTAGGTTCTTTCTCTCTTTAACCCTCTAGCCATGACTCTGTTGTTTATATACAGTATATCGCTTCTCACCATAGGTCACTATTCATATGTTGATATGAAGCTGACTAAATATGTGTTGATATCAAATAAAAATTGTGTGAAGTGACTGAATTGCTACTGCGGTGAGGAATCTGTTATCAGTATGCTGTAGTTTATGTAAACAAGCACAGGAAGTCTGTTGGACCGTTCTGGATCAAACACGAAAGAGCAGCAGTATTTTATGTTAGTGTATATTATTGCCATATTGCAGTGTTTATCTGATCTCAGTCGTTTAAAAAAAAATGTTCTAAGGAGTGACTGTAATTCTGCTTTACACCATCTGAACAAACATCAATCTGTCTGTCAACATTTGGCCTGTGTCCTCCTTACAGGCCGATTCAAGATTAAAGGCTCTAAATGCCACATTCAGAGTGAAGAACCCAGATAAGTAAGTTATTTTTGCAAACCGTGTTACACATCGTCATAAAATGCATGAAGATATGACCGTGCTGTTTGTTAACCCTGAAGCTTGACCTGTGTGTGTGTGTGTTTCACAGGAGATTTGCAGAAATGAAACACTACGGTGATGAGCTGCAGTCTGTTATTTCACAGCTGCTGAGAGTTCGGGCGGTGAGTGTAAACAAAGGCAACACAGCCGAACATGCTGCTCAGTCTATTAGAAAAAGTCCTTTCAGTCCAACAAACATATATATTCGTTTTTAATTGGGATGAGAATTTTAAGGAAAGCGATTCTGATGATTTCATTAACAATTCTTTTAGTACATTTTAGAAAGCACTCTTTTTTTACTAAAGAAAAACATTAGTATTTTAGGCAATCTTTTTAATTTTTTCCCCAAATGATCTAAAGTATAAATCTTAATTAAATACGTGGTTGCATTTGAATCATAGAATGAATCTAAAGATGAAATTAGCTGTTTTGTTGATTATTATTATTATTATAACTTTTTTTTTTGTTTCTTGAAATCAGATTCAATTACTAACAGAGTTCAACCATTTTTTTCTTTCTTTTCCTTTTTTTTTTTTTTTTTTTTTTTTAGAGAGCAGCTGATCGCCTATATGGAGTCTACAAAGTGCATGGAAATTATGGAAGAGTCTTTAGGTAATATTTTCTTTTAAAGGAAATAGTTCACTTTTATATTTTACTTATATGTTTAATATTATTTACTTATGTCATGTCAAAACCCATATGGCTTACATTTTTACAACACATGAAGAGTTTTTCCATATAATGACCATGTTTACATGCGTGTCATTATCCGAGGTCCCAAAAAAGACGGTTTAGGTTCCTGACAGCTATTGAAACAGTCCCCTGTACACTACCATTTTTTACTTTTAAAGAAAAAATAAATTAAGCAAGGATTCATTTGATCAACGGTGAAAGTAAAAGCGTTTGTGTTTTTTCATATCTTCTCTATACAGTGTGATGAATAGACCAGTTTTTATCTCACAATGTTACAATCACAATAATGTACCCTCGATTTGAAAGATTCAGGCATGTTTTATAATGTACTCTGTGAACTGTTTTTGTGAGCATTTTTGGGGTAAATCTTTTGGGTTGTGATTGTGTAGCTGTGGTCAGCTGCAGTGGTTTAATGTGAGTCTTTGTTTGTTTTGGACAGCGAGTGGAGTGCCATTGAGAAAGAGATGGGAGATGGGCTGCAGAGTGCCGGCCATCACATGGACGCGTAAGTTCACAGCGCACGCAACACAGATGAAGGCTGCTTTATGAGCCATTCTCATGTATCTTTATAGGATTAGTGCAAGATTTTATTGCAGCTGGTTTTGATTGTATTTCTCCTACCTGGGACGATCCCGTTACCCTCCAAGAGCTCATTGAGGGAAGTGCTGTATGATACACCCCAGGACTTTCCTGTGATTCTACATGTGTGTGCTTCTGCTACTGAGCTGTAAAACACATTTGCCAGATTGATCTGAATCCTCTCATATTTCCATTCACGACCCCCCCATAACAAGTAGCCAGAAAGATGAGCCCTTGGGAGGCTCGGGTTTTGATTTTGCTGGCAGACCGTGCTGTAAATCTCTGGGAGCCATGGCCAAAATAGTTAGCTGTATAATTATTTTTTTCAACGTTATGATGAGGATGTTGTAAAAGAGACTCTTTTGCAGTAATGTCCTCAGTGAGTCTTTAACCAGTCCTTTTCGTTTCTATACTTGTTTTGTATTGCTGCATGTTCTGATGGATTCCAGATTGCTATACTTAGCAGAAAGGTCAAAGGTCAGAGCCCAATGCGCTGCTTGTCTGTCTCAGCATTGAAAGAAACAACCTGTCCATCATCAGCCCACATTTGGCAGCTGTCAGACTGTTTTATGGATCATGTCGCTCACCTATTCCTAAAAATTCCTCAAAATACCCCAAACTGGCTCTGCTGCGGGTTTGGCATTAGTTCCACAGGCTCTACGTCTGATTTAGAGAGGATAATACATGTAGTTTTACCAGAATGCCAGTTTGTGATGTTAGGTTGTGGGCAGTATGACCAAAATATTATATCATGGTCACAGTATATATAAAACATTATAGTTATTTTTCCTGGAAACTCAACAGAAAGTGGTTTATTAAATAAGACACAGTAATACCTATTTCGGGTAATTCTGTTATTTTAAATGAAAAGTACATCATCTTAAATGATTTTATCTTTTTAGTTGGAATTTAAGGGAAACGAACCAAAAAACAAGATTATTTATAACAAAAGATCAAGCCTGGCATCAGTGCAAAACACACAATACCAACAACAAAAATCTTACTGAGCCCATTCTTTTGAATGGTAGTGTACACACATCTGTGACATTATCAGGTAAAGTTCATGGACATGTTATATGCCAACTACCCTTTTATCGGGCACTTTTGTTTGTTACAGGTATGCTGCTTCTGTAGATGATATTCTAGAGGAAGAGGAGCATTACGCTGACCAGCTGAAGGAATACCTTTTCTATGCAGACGCAGTAAGGTACAGTATTCATTTTGTGTTGCTTGAATGTCCTTATCTTAAAGAGGGAGTTCACCCAAAATGAGAATTGTAAACATTTAATGCCAACTTCAAAATCAAGATTTGGAAAAAGGCATAATTGGTCTTATTTAAAGTTTTTGGGGTCTACTAGAATAGATTTCATGTTTGAATAAAAAAACTAAACGAAAGTTTGCCCCAAACAGCAATAAAAACATTATTTGACACATATTTTACATTGTTGTAGCACCTCTCTTCCCAGACTGTCAGTAACTCCTTGAAGCCCCTCCTCCTTCACAATGTGCTCTGATTTGGTTGGCTGGAACAGTGTGTTGTGGTCATTTCCATGTTTTGCAAATGAGACAGCCTTTACCATAACACACTACTAATGCAACTCAACCAGCCCCTTTTTATTGTGTATGCCTTGGGCGAGAATTATTTAAATGAGATATACTGTGACCTGAACGTTCCTGGAAGAAAACTCAAGACTACAATCGAATCGAGGAATTTCAGGGAGCTCAGAAACAGTGCTTACTGATAACTCACTTTGGAGTGAACTTTGCAGAACTTTTTCATGCTCAGACAGCAACATTACACACTAAAGAAAGTTGTAAAAATGTTTAAAAAAAAGCATAATAGGACCGTGAACTGAAGTTTACCAAACAAAAGCTGTTATAACAGTGAGGTTGATTAGAAATGTGCATTTTGTTCAAACTGCACCATTCCCAGAACTCCTTGGAGCCGATAGCCTCCACTGGCTGATAAAGTTACACATATGCAACTTTCTTACACTATTTACACAATCCCCCATCAGTGCCCGGTTTTTCTGAAAGCGATCACGCTGCAGGTCAGCTAGGCTTTCAGTTTAACAATTTCCATAAGAAACAAGTAGATTGTCTGCTTTTATGTTTCATTTTGTATATGTTGTGGTTAATGTGTGTTTTCACAGGGCAGTGTGTAGGAAGCATGAACTGACACAGTTTGAACTGGAGATGGCCGCCCAGGATCTGATCTCTAAGAAACAGCAGCGGGAGGAACTCGCCACTGGGGTCAGTGTCAATTCAATCACATGACAGCTCTCAAAGACAGAACTCTACATCATCCTTCTTGAGTCTGGAATGAGGGACTTTCCAGCAAGTCTTAATGGTTTTATTCCAACTCAGGCCCATGTCATGTCACAAGAGGAAGGGAAAAAATAGAGACCATTATAAAACACATTTGGTTTATTTTCTGCTTTGAAATGTATAGGATAAAACAAATCTAAATTTAGATTAGTTAGTTAGATTTCTGGCCCCTTGTAGTAAAAAGTTTGGCCACCTCTGCTTTAGAAGTATTCGGATTTACTAGTGAGGGTTTTTAACAGTTTTATGCAATTAAAATTGTGCGGCTTGCCGTTTGGGTGGATAGAGCCTTCTAAGAATTACCTCAATGGCACATTTAACATGTAAACATTTGAGCTGCGCAAAAAGCCAATGACATGCATAACACTTTCTGACCTGATTGGCTGATATGGATAATTACTAAGCCCACTTGGCTAAAAAAAAAGAAAAAAAAAAAAAAAAAAAAAAAGGGAGGAAACAGTCCATATTTCAGCTTTCTGCAATAAACATGGGAGGAAGAGTGAGGCTTACTACGGGCCAATAGGTGTCATTGACTTCTTTTCCTGTGTAGACGGTACGGACCTTCTCTCTGAAGGGGATGACCAGTAAACTCTTTGGACAAGAGACCCCAGAGCAGAGAGAGGCCAAGCTGAAAATGCTGGAGACACAGATTGAAGAAGGAGAGGAACTGGTCAAAGAAAGAAAAACAGAATGCGAGTAAGCAGTGCACACAACTGAATTAAACCCTCTGATCATGGCACAACACAGATTCAGGGTTTTCTGTTGCTGTCTTCAGGTCACGTCAGAATTATTGTACTTTCGAGATCACCCTTGAGAAACTTGACTTTATGCTCTTCTGTTTCAGAATAAATTGCAGATAATTGATACTAATCATACGTTTTTATGTGCTTGATTACTGTACAGTTCACTTTATATGCATGACAAAAAGCTGTAAATGTTGTCAGAAAACATTATTATTATACTTAAATTCAGGGTTTATGAGGCTGCCTTTTCATTCTGTGGCTGCACAAAAATTATGAAATGGACAGATATGCACATACTTTGCTCATATTGTTGCAGCCTCTGTGAAAGAGAGGTGAACCCAAAACCAGCCTAATTATACAACTGAGTTGATCTTAAAAATATGTTGATTTGAGGATATAACCACTCATGTCAAGCTTCATTCCATTTCATGGCAAGAATGTTTCAAAATAGCTTTGTCTTTTTTGTAGCGAGTATGTCAAAAGTGCATGGGTGGACATTGAAAGGTTCAAAGAGCAGAAAGACCATGATCTCAGAGAGGCTCTCATCAGCTATGCCATCATGCAGATCAGCATGTGCAAGAAGGTAAGTGTGGTCCGTGCCAACAAAATAAAAAAATGATTTTGTTTTTGCAAAACAAGCAAAACCCCTGTCTCTATACTCATCAGACTATTTATTAGGCAGAAGTAGAATAGTTGCATTAAACACAAGCATGTTTTGTTTTAAGGGAATTCAAGTGTGGAACAACGCTAAAGAGTGCTTCAGTAAGATGTGAGGGTTCCAGCCATGACAACCAGAACACCAGGAGGCCTTGGAGATGTCAATCCAGAGAAGCACACACTCCTAGAGACTGACCTTGGGGACTAAAGTCTTCCTCTCAATCCTAAACTTTTGTCAACCTCTTGCACCAGATGCTCTGGTGTAAAAAGGTATTGAATAATATTGACATACACTAGTTTCAGTCCAAATAATGAATGAATGTGGTGCTGTTTTATTTATTTCCATGTTCACCAGCCAGATTTTAGATCTGGTTACTTTTGTGACTGCACTATTTTGACCTACACAAGAGTTTGTGAAGGTTGCATACAATTAATGACTTAACACTTCAGACACAAACAGAAGAACAACTTAATTAAGATCGATTCATCTTGAACTATAGAATGATTTCTTAATAATTTATCTTTTTTTTAATTTCTTCTTATTTTTATGCTTTTTGATGCCAATATGTTTGCTAAAATCATTCCTTTTTTTCTTTTCCATTATCTTTTTACTTCTTTAGTTAACCATAAAACACAAAAGCACAGATTAAAATTGTCAAGGCAAAATATGAGGGTGGGTTTTGGGAGGAAAAAAAAATTCTCAGCGAATCCAGCAGTTCCATTTTTATCATAGCCCACACCCCTCCCCATAATGGTGGTCTCCCACATCTGGAACATGTCCAGTTTCTGTGGAACAAGCTAAATGATCTTTATCACCTGGCGCGGAGGACACCAAGAGTCAAATTTCCTACGAAAATAAAAGTAACTGGTCTTATTCACATGCAAACTAAATTTACCCTAACGCCCATACAGCAAACAAAGTCCCATAAATTCATCATAATTTGCTGGTCTGTTGCTTTCTGCACATTCTGCCATAAAAACTAAGCTGTTTATAACCACTGACCCCCTCCCTTTATATGGTTCAGTTCATCTGAGAAATATTAATATGCTGTTTATGCCTTATTCAAAACTTAACTCTGCATATTTTCTTTGTCCACTATGAATGCCATATTTGTCATCTGTTATGATGAGTGGGTGGGTCTATGTTTTGATAGAAATCTGGCTAAAGAAATATGAAGGTCACAGGAAAGGCTGGATATAATAATTTCCCCTTTTTAGAGTTGCATGTGTAACTCAGCCTTACCCCTGGTCATTTGGTTCATTTTTTGGTTTATGGGGTGTAGAGATAACCATTTGTATATACTGTTAAAATAATTGATTGTGTAACACTAATGGTAATAATAAAAAAATAATAAAAAATTCCCATTATCATTTGGCTTGTGTTTTCATATGTCTTGAGTGTCATATTTACTGTCTTGTCTTTTGTCCCCTTTAATTAAAATGTAAAATGTAACCATGTTATGCCTCAAACTCATAATTACTGCTTATTGATAGTTAGTAATGTAGTTAAGTTTAGGTATTGGGTAGGATTATGGAATGTAGAATATGGTCATGCAGAATAAAGCATAAATATGTGCTTTGAGTACTAATAAGCAGCTATTATCCTAGTAATATGCATGCTAATAGGCAACTAGTTAATAACTAAAGTGTTACCATATTTAAAAAATAAGACATCACCTTTAACTTAAGATGTCAGCAGAGTGTACTGCTGAAAATGGTAAAAATAATCATTTAAACTGACAAAATTCCAGTAATGCTGCCTCGGCCATTTTCTCAGGAGGAATCTCCTTCTCTATTTGAATCTGGGCTGTAATGCTTCCCTCTAGTGGTGTGTTATAGCCTAAAAACTTGATCTCACAGACCTATCTGAATACAAGTGACATGGTCAGACGCTTGGTTTTGTTTGAATTTGCAAGATATGACGGTTTGGCATCCGTTTGACACAAGCTAAACAAGTGAACACTATCTGTCTTCTGACTTTATCAAGTGTCTTGTTTACAAATTGAGTCAATACCACATATTAACATTTTTTCACTTCAAGATGATTTTAGGGCAATGGTTCCCATCTTTTTTCACTCAAAGGTCCCCCATTGTCCTTTTACAATATTACATTTTCCCCCTATGATATGATATTTCCTATGGCATTTCTAATTATTACAGCACTGGCAGTTTTCAGACTTCGTAATAACAGAAACTGGGATTGTTGATATTAAATAAAAAAAATACTAATTTTTGAATTCTATAAGATTCCAGATTCTGTAAGTTTAAAAAAAAAGAAAAAGTTATTGTTAAGGTTGAGTAGTTCGTTAAAGTTTGTTTATGCTATAAAATGCGTTACATAGGCCTAAAATAAAGTGAATATGAAATTTAACAGATGTTACAAAATAAATAGGGGAATTAATTTTATGTCTGAACAGGTGAAAGTTCAGGAAGGTTTTTTTTCCTCAGTCTTACACGAGTAGCTTCAGTAGAGAGTTAATAACTAAATTTTAGATACTAGGGCGAGAGAAATGTTGATGCGATTATAAATACATACATTTATATATTTACATAAACCTTTATTATTAGCTACATGTATTACATTGCGTTACATATATTTCAAACAGTACTGTAACAGTAAGAGTCTCATTAGAGCGGGTCCGCTGCGATCCCACAATGCACCGCTGCGCAGCTGCAGATGGAATGTAGCTCGCTAGCCTTTCATGCTAGCCTCAGCATCGCAGTAAAGTTTGACAAACACGTCATGAGCGTCTCGAACCCGCCGCCAGCGCTTCACTGACAACACATGCGGTACGTATACTCTTCATTCGCGAGGGTCTGCGTGACAATCAGCCGTGAAAATGTTTGCAGTCCGGTCTCTGTGTGCGTGATGAAATGGCAGCATAGAGATGGAGATCAGGCCGATTTTAAACGCTACATTAATATAATGAAATACATCAAGCCATAATTACAATTCAGTAGTCTTATTAACCTCATGTCAAATGAAGTTCGGCTGTATCTGTGACATTGCCTGCCAACAAGCAAACCCTTGTTGTGTTTGAGTGTCACTGTAAACAGTCATATACTATCAGTTTATTTTGTAGTTTTTACATATCAGAATAAGTTTGTATGCACAAAGCTTAAACTCATTTTTGGACCATTTAAATCATACGTTGATCTAGTTCCTATTTGTAATTGATATAGTCTAGGTTGATGATTGACATGCCAAATGCATATGTAGCTACTACTCAGTTTTTTCCTTCTTCACCTAAACATCTAATAATAAACTTCAATTTCAGCTATAAAGCAGCTCTGCACTGCAGAAGAAAATAGTGTCATTATTCAGCTCAATTCAGTTCAATGACAGTGTCAATGTTGTAAAGTTCTTCAATTATTAAGAAACAACTTCAATTTATCTATAAAAGAGCTCTACAGAATAAGATTATTCAGCTACTTTTAGTTCAAGTTTTTGTTTTCATCCAATAGTGTCAGTACAGCTAGATCGATAATATTTTCTGTATCTTAATTGTTCTTAAATCAAAATGTGAATCTGACATAAAATGCAAGAATGCTTCCTATTAAATTAGTTTATGCTCCAGTGAAAATTCTGACAATGACTGTTCACGACATGTCAAGTCAGATTGGGTTTATTATCATTTCTTCTCTGCCTAGCAGGTGATAAAAATTTTTTTTTTGCTTGATTGTGCATATAAGTTAGACCAACATTGGGGACCAAAAGTTTAAGACCACATTGAAAATATCCATTCTTTTTTTCAATTAAACCTGGAAAAGGTCACATATTTCTATTTTCTCAAAACATGCTGGAGAACGTAGACCATCAGGTTTTGCTGCTGCTTGTCAAAAGGGGGACATTTTTTGCAATTTTTTTTTGCCTTAAAACTTAAGCTTGTTGTTTCTCTTAGTCCGGTCGACGGAGGGGAAGTGCTGTGAACACAACCGTGTTGACTGCTGATTGGAATCCCTATGTTGGTCCTGTCTCTTCCTGTTGCTTCAGCTCAACTGCCCAGCGTTCAGCGATGAACATTGATGACAAGCTGGAGGGGATGCTTATGAAATGTGGCCCTGTGGGACTTCACCACTCATCCAGAGGTTTGGGACCCTCAAGGGTGGATGGAAGCGGAAGAAGAGGCAGTTTGGATATGACACTTGGGGAACGGAGCTTGGCTAATCATCCCCTTTTGGCAGAGGATGATGACGATGATGATGATGATGATGATGAAGACTTGGCAGGTGGAGGCCTGACCTCACATGATCTGATATCCCATGATGACCTGATGGTGCATGAGGAGACGGTGAAAAATGATGGACAGGATGAACCAGCTTTCTCACAGCGAATCTCCCATAAACTACATTATACACTCAACATGCCAGTAAGTGTACAGCCGTTCAAGCTTTGTCTATCTATCTATCTATCTATCTATCTATCTATCTATCTATCTATCTATCTATCTATCTATCTATCTATCTATCTATCTATCTATCTATCTATCTATCTATCTATCTATCTAATTTTTAACTTTTATTTTAATTTAAATTTAAATTAAATTTAATTAATGATTTTTGTTGTTGCTGCTTCTTTCGTTAGGTCAATATAAAGCAGGAGATGAAAGTACCAGACTCACTGATTCTGAATAAAAAGGAGAAGAAACCGGGGAGGGACCCATCCGACTGTCACAAAAAAAAAAAGAGAAAGCAGCGCTCGCCTGCAAAGGTTTATATAATGCATCTGAGATACAACTGATAAAGAAACAATATGCTATTAGTACTTTAAGTGAGGGATATGTTACAGTACAAAACAGTGGTGCAAAACTAATTTAAAGGCTAATGTTATTTTTTTTTATGGCATTGGTTAGCCATACAGTGTAATGGACATATGAGGACACATGACGCTCCAAAGGAGCACAGGCATGAAAGATAAAGTAGTTTTGAACTGTATTCCATCTTGATAGATTCTCACTATTAATGAAGATGGCTCCCTTGGGCACCAGAACCCAAAAACTCATGTCTGTGAGCACTGCAATGCTGTTTTTCGGACAAACTACCATTTACAAAGACATGTCTATATTCACACTGGTAAGTGGTGTAATGTCCTGGTCCTGTGGGAATAATTGACATATAAAAGAACAAAACGGTGTACAAAAATATACTTTTTTGCAGGTGAAAAGCCTTTCCAGTGCAATCAATGTGACATGCGCTTTATTCAGAAGTACCTGCTTCAGAGACATGAAAAAATCCACACAGGTAAGCAGAAAGGGATTAAAAACATTACACCAGTGGGAAAAAAGAAATGTCATTTATATTTATCTCTAAGGTATTGTTAGACATGTCGATGATCTATTTATAAATGTGGTCCATTGTACGTCCCTATTTTGTGGTACATCTTTATACACTGAGACAACAAATCTAGGCATACTTTGACAGGGGGAAAAGTAGACCTACTTGACTTGCCTAAATTGTTCTTTTGTATTGTGTATATAAAAAGCCTGTCATGTCTCCCCTTTAGGAGAAAAACCATTTCGTTGTGATGAGTGTGGAATGAAATTTATTCAGAAATACCACATGGAGAGACATAAGAGGACACACAGTGGGGAGAAGCCTTACCAGTGTGACTACTGCCATCAGGTAAGGGCAGTCCAAAGCAAATCAGATTCGATACTAGGCAATTAAAATGTTAGCATGCATTATACAGGCTGAAAAATAATGTTATATATTTTTCCTAACAGTTTTTCTCCAGAACTGACAGAGTACTGAAGCACAGACGAATGTGCCATGAGAATAAGGACAGGAAGGTACAGAAAGCAGCTGCCAAAGATGGCCCTCTTCGCACCCCAGAGAGCTTGGGCTTCTCTTTTCCTGCCAAGGAATGTACCCTTCCCAAGAAGAAACGTCAGAAAACCTCTGATAAAAGTCGGGTCTTGCTCACAAGTCCCATTATTGACAAAGGGGTTGAAGCTGATAACGAGGAGAAGACGGAAGACCAACTTGCCAAAAGTGAGTGTCTTCCTCTTTACGCTGTAGCCACCAAGGTGAAGGACGAGTATGTAGTTACAGATTATTCCGTTGAGCTCCCTGATTCCCCGCCTGGTAACAGGCATCTTGCTGGGGAGGAGTCTAATGATGAGATAATTAGTCCTCCGAAACTAGTGCTGAAGAAAATCGCCAGCAGAAGAGGTTTGAAACAACAGGCTCTAGAACCGTCCCAGAGTCTCTCTCCCTTGTCCTCATTCGAAGAGAGCAAAGTAACGAGATACACGTTTGAGATTGTGGACAACAAAGGCCTATTAGATGTCGAGACAAATCCTGACATGGAGTCGGTTGACACCCTACAAGGAGGACAAGCAAAACCAACCGGGAGCAGCACAAACTATGACGATGCCATGCAGTTTCTTAAAAAGAAACGATACCTCCAGGCGACCATGGCTAACACTAGTCGAGACTATGCTCTTAACGTGAGCAGCATCGTGTCGCAGCCCTCCGTCACTCAGGCAACTGCGAGCGTCGTTGATGAGACCGTTCCCGCCACAATCCTCTCTGAGACTCAGACACTGAACGTGGAAATCAAGTCCAATAGCGAGAAGAATGTCCTTCCAGACGAGGTCCTGCAGACGCTTCTCGATCACTACTCCAATAAGGCCAATGGGCAAGCAGAGATTTCCTTCAGTGTGGCGGACACCGAGGTCACATCCAGCATCTCTATCAACTCTTCTGATGAGAGCAGTCCCAACGAGGTTTTGGGAACCAGCTCACAAGCGCCTCCGGCCGAGAAGGCCAGCCTTCTGCATGAGTATTCCAAGTTTCTCCAGCAAGCTCTGGAAAGGACCAGTCAGAACGACACCTACCTGAACAACCAGAGTCTTACGTTTGTTAATGACAGTGCCAGTCTCGCTGGCCAGCCTTTGTTTTCCACAGAGAAGCAGTTCACTTCCCCATCCCGGTTCAGACCAAGCATGAACTCTCCATTGAGATCCACATTGGAGAAACCTAACTTTAGCCTTTTAGTAGATTCCCAACACTCCTTTTCCTTTTCAGGTGACGAGACAAACCCTTCCTCAGTTTCACCGACGGAGGACTTTCTCGACCAAGTAACCTCTCCCAAAAAGACAGACGCGCAAAGCATCAGTCAGACATTTCAGATTGCTACTTTCGACCAGAACTTTCGATCTCAATTCCCGAGCTCACGATCTGGAATATCCTCACAGTTTAGTATTGCAAGTGGACAAGTTAGCTTGAGAGGTCATGGAGGAACAGACTTTCCAGAGTTCTCTCTTGTTAATGAAACAAGAACTCAACTAACTTCATCTCCGGATGCTACGAGCAGCCAGACCTTTGGCTAAACAAGAGCTTTTAATGATTTGAAGCATTTTAAAGGCACTTTATAATTCTGTCAGTGAGGACAATGTGATCTCTGTGCAAATACTTATGATTTTCCATCTTTAAGCAATCATGCATGTGTGAGAATTAAAGTAGTGATTCACATGTTAGATTTCATTATCAGCACTTCTATTGGAGACTATGGAATACTTTTTATGCGTCATTGCATTATTTGTGTATAACAGCCATGGTTAAACGAATTGGCAGTGACAAATCTCGTGTTTTGCAAAGTTTGCTGCTTCAGTATTTTGTAATTATTTTTTCACGTTTCTATGGTTTACTGGAAAAGTATTTCATAAGTTTTAAAGGCTTTAATTGGTAAAAACATTCAATATATGCAAAGAGTCATTATTTTCAGTGATGACCCTTCTTTATAACTTCTGGAATTCGCTCGGGCCAAATCCTGACTAATGGTTATCCATTCTTGCCTTATTAGTGCTCAGAGTTGATAACAATGTGGGCCTTTGCTTGTCCACTTGCCTTTTGAGGATTGACCACAGGTTCTCTGTGGGATTAAGATCTGAGTAGTTGCCTGGCCACAGATCCAAAATTTCAATCTAATGATCACTGAGCCACTTCATTATCACTCTTGCCTTGTGACAGTGTGCTCCATCATGCAAGAAAATGCACGGATCATCAACAAATAGCTCCTTGGTTGTTGGGAGTAGTTGCTCTTGCAGGATGTTTTAATACCGATGTTTATTCCTGGCAGTGTTTTTGGCCATAATTTTGAGAGAGCCCACTCCTTTGGATGAAAAGCTACCCCACACATGGATGCTTCACTGTTGGCATGACACAGGACTCACAGTAGTGTTTACCTTTTCTTTTCCGGACAATCGATTTACCAGATGTCCCAAACAGTCGGAAGGGGGCTTCACCTGAGAAAACAACTTTGCACCAATCTTCTGCGGTCCAATCCTTGTACTGCCTGCATAATTTCAGTCTGTCATTGATGGTTTTCGTGGAGAGTAATGAATTCTTTGCTGCCCTTCTTGACACCAGGCCTTTGTCCAAAAGTCTTCGCCTCACTGTTCATGCAGATTCACTCACACCTACTTGTTGCCAATACTGAGCAAGCTCTGCTCTAGTAATGAGATGATTCGTAGCTGACACCTAAGGAGGAGACTGTCCTGACGCTTGCTGGACACTCTGGGACATCCTGAAGCCTTCTTAACTGCAGTTGAACCTCTCTCCTTGAAGGTCTTGATGATCTGGTAAGTGGTTCTTTCTGGTGCAATGTTCTTTGCAGAAATTTCCTTGCATGTAAGGCCATTTTGATGCAAAGCGATGATGGCTGCACGTCTTTCTTTGGAGGTAACCATTGCTAACACAAGAACACAATGATTTGATGCACTTTTTTCCTCCTTTTATAACAATCAGTCTGCTCTTATAATCTAGTCAAAATGATAGAGCAATTTTACCTCACTAGTTTTTGTTCACACTTTCCCATGTGCTGATATGATTAGTGAAATGATGTTGTGCCAAGACCAAAAAAACAGTGAAGTTTGGCTTAAGGTTCTTATCCTTTGGCCAATAAAGCTTTTTGTAATAATTTTAAAATGCATCTGGTCGCAATAATCTAGAAACAATGTGTATCAACAACTGAAGCAGAAATCTTTGCGAAACACAAAATTGATGTCACTGACAAAACTTTTGGCCAGGACTGTACAAATGTAGTGCTCGATGATGCACTTTGGCTTGCCAAATTAGTTAGCCTGTGCATTCTAAAATCAAGCATCCAAGTACTACTGCATTGCTGTTGTAGTAGTCCAAATTATTGGGTTAATGTGGCTTCCCCAAGAGAAAATTTTACAAAAATCAATTCTGATTTGGCCTCTTGTTAGTGTTCAGCTGTTCTGCTGGAGCAACAAACTCAAAGAACTGACCTAATAATATAGGTCTATAGAAACTACCTTAACCTAGCATTACAATCAGTTTTTGTTTTCAATTAGTTTTGTAACATGTGGCCTGGAGAGGTACTGAAAGGACCTTACTTTGATGCCCTAGACTTGAGTAAGGCACTTACCTCTGGGTTGTTCCTCTTTGTGATTTAATGTACTATTACATTAATTACAAGTAACATTGCTTGCCCCTGTCGCTGTAAGCTAAATGTATTTAATCTTTTTGTACATTTAATTATGTTGAAATGTTTTTTTTAATATATATATATTTTCTTTTGCATTCACTGCTCCCTAAAAGATTCTCTCCAAGACACAGTCTATTTTGTTTAGAGCAATCTGCAGGTATAGTCATATGGACCTAGCCCATAAATCTATTTAATAAGATTATATAATCACAAAAAAAAAAAATTTGTGCACATTTCTCCTAAGGTTATTGGATCAAAACAATAGATAGAACCGTTAGAGACTGTCTTGCTAATCAGATTTGAGGTGGACATGGAGAACAAGGCATTTGTAGAGGTTTTTCACATATCCCACATTTTGGGGATGCCGTTTTAGCAATTGTCCAGGGCAACAGCACTAACAGATATGCACTTTTTCATTTGTTATCATTGTGAATGATTTAGTTCTTGACTCAACGGTTAGTGCATTTCATCACTTTGATTTCATTTGTTCACATTCTGTTTTCTTGATATTCTAGATTTACGCATGATCTGATAAATATTACCCATTAAATAGGATGTTGAGCTCATTGGCCATTTTTGTTATTGTTTTAAAGCACTTTTCAATTCCCACCTTCCCTCTTCATAATGTACAAATCTGATATAATCTATTTCAGTCTTGAGTGAAATCAAGAAAGATGATTTAAGAATGTATGGCCTGAGATCATATTTCTATGCTTTTTCTTGGTCTCAAAACACCTATTCATTAGCAAATATGTCTTTGCATCACTCGCTGTTACTTATTAGAATAATATAGAACAAAAAATAAAGTGTAATGTTTGGTACAATTGAACTAATATGTATATGTACACATAACATTTGTTTATTGCACATATCTCTTTGTTATCTTAACTAATCATGTAAATTAAAAGCTTTGTTTCTGTTTTCTCAGATTGTCTATGAAAATGTACCTGCTTGCCCCCATAACTGTATCTTGATTAATCTTAGGTTTATGATTTATAATAGTAGTATCATGCCAAGCTGAACACTCATTGGTTTTCTTTGTAAATCATAAAAAAAAAAAAACTTCTTATGTAAATTTTTGAATGGTTCTATGAACAATTTACACAGATTTGTTCTGCTCATGTTTTGTGAATGAGGCCCATTAAGAGTCCTGTATGTTTTTTTCATTGTCAGCATGTTCTGGGTGTCAAAGAGATTTTCTGTGCTTTTGATTAGTTTATTTTATGTGCCTAAACATTCCTGTAATGTTCCTTTGTTTTTACATGTTGTAAATAGTTTGTATATTTTAAGTTGTGCATTTTGCTGTGCACATTTCTTGGAGTGTAGTACGTATAGAGAGAGTGCAACACGATTTAAGAATATTTGCTGCCATTTCGGTTTACTCATTCCTATGGTCCCTGATGACTATCAGCACAACTTTTGTGACAGAATCATGTTTGTGTTCTTGTTTGTAAAATTACAAATGTACTGTCCTTTCTATGAATTGCCTCTGAATGCAGTTTTAATGATTACAAATTGATTAAAAGACCTTGTATGGATCTCATACTCCCTCAGAGGATTTTAAGGATGTTATTTATCATTCAAATATCACGTGATACCTGCATTATAAATATTTAATCAATAATTACTGCTCCAGAAATTGAAAAAAAAGTGAAATGATAATTTGAGGGAAGAACTTAATGCTTTATTTTCTTTTAGTAAATTGTGTGATGTTTTTTGTAAGATTAATTGCTTTTGGTAAAAGGTCATATCCATATCCTTACACATGACTGTTTTTCTTAATTGATTAGGTATTTTGAGCATCAAAATATTTTGAGTCTGATGGTGTTACAGATGGTGGATGATTGTTTTTTTTTTTTCAAGTTTAATTCGACTGGAAAACTGAATGGTTTCATTTAGTAAGAGAGCTCTTCTAAATAGTTTAGACTTTTAATTTTATTGGGGAGTGCATGTACTCTGACTGTCTTTGTACACTGGTTATATTTTTATATGTATCCATTTTATTGTAGCCGAATTATTTCCATAGAATATACTTTAATGCAGTACTTTGCCTAAGACATGGAGAAAAAGTTCTGATTGGATGTTTTTGATTGCGTGCCTCTTGTTGTGTAATATTAAATTTCCAAATACATCAAGTTGTTGAGTGCTATTTCTTTGCGTCTCAATCCACATCGCATTATGTCAGTTCCATGACTTTAAGCACATTTCCAAATGGAGGCTGGGTTTTAAAATGGTTTTAAATCATTTATGTAGGGTTGATACATGGCTAAAATTAAGAGTAGGCTACCTTTAATAGGCCGAACTTATATGATAAATGTCTACTAGCTGGTTATAGAAATGTTCACAGAAAATGTCGATATGGAAATACCTGCTCCATTAGAGCAGTCGAAAACATTGAGGTACACTGACAGCACTCACCTGAGGTGGCGCTGATAGAACATAGCATATTTGTTTAATGACGTTTATTGCACACGTAGCATTTTCCAATAATAACAGTGGCACACAGACAGCTGTTAGGTTACTCAACTTTACTGGCATAGGCCTATATTAAATAATTAGAAATTTCTGTTAAAGGAATAATCAATTAAATTATTTTAAATGCTAAAACACTGTCATGGTATGTGAAAAATACATTTAAACTCAATTTAAAGTAATTAACTTTAATCAATTTAAGAAACCTGTGATATCCCAGTATTCCTCTGTATTCTCTCAAGAGAACGGTGGCTACTTCTTCCCGACATTAAGTTACTCTAGTGTCTATATGTGTTAACGTATCGTTCTTTTGAGTAGGCTAGCGTGTGAACCACTTCATAAAACTATTTTGAATTAATCTTTCAAGAATCTGACTGAAACGGACTAGTGGTGCTCAATTTTCGACTCGTTGTACCAACCGATCTTTTGGTTCGAGTCGTAATGAGCCGACAGCCGAGAAGAACCATGAATGAGCTGATACCAATGGAATAAACCGAGGTTTTAATTGATAGGGCACAATTAAGTAAGTTACCTCAATAACCAAAAAGCTAAACTTTTCAAAATAAATCGTATTGGGAATAATGTTTACGGAAGCTTACGTAAAATAATTGTGGATCCACGCGAAACCGTCGCTCCAAATGAACCGTTCAAAAGAACCGATTCACGAAAATGAGTTGGACCACCCAACTACTCAGGTGTGCTCCAAGTGCTCGTGCCTCTCTCCCATTCTCCACCTGCTGTTGCATCCGGGAGCATTGCACCATTGCAGGTATGTGTGCGCTATTGTCTTTATCATTAACCAAGAAATGTACAATTCAACAATGTCACAAAACAGCGTATTATCCGTTTACTTATGGCCGTTAGTCTCTGGCGTTTCTTATAGACTTTATAAGAACTAGGCCACAGTAAGTTTGTCACGTAATCTTCAGTGAACTTATACTTTGTTTGCCTTTTATTTGAATGTATTTTAATGTTGTTTAAATACTGTATATGAATTGCCTGTCGATTATTTATAGTTCCCAAGGTGTCACTTATTAACAGACAGCTTTTGTTGGCTTAAATGTATCTAACCTACGTGGCCATCGCCTAGTTGGCAAATGTTGTTAAATTGCCTTTGTATTTACAGTACTAAAGTCTTTACTTTACTTCACTTTCTTCAGATCCAGCCACTGTAATCTTGCCAAAGAGGGACAATGAGTCCTCAAGTTCAAGAATTATTCCATGAAGACGCACAGGTAATGTCCAATCTGTAAGTTTTGCCATAAAAATTAATAAATGGGAAAGTTTAGCTATAAATGGAAAGCCATATGTTTTGGGACCTACTTTTTTTTTTTACACTGGGTGGTGGAATTGACATTAATGGTGACTTATTTAGATTTGAGTGACACTGGTTTGTGTAGGGTTCACAGAGTAATGCTCAACCTTGGTGGAAGGTGCAGCTCTTCGTCTGGGAACCTGTTCTTTTCGGCACCTGGGATGGAGTCTTCACTACCTGCATGATCAACATTTTTGGGGTGGTGCTCTTTTTACGGACTGGCTGGCTTGTGGTAAGTTATGTTTTATCACAGATTTTGAGATGATTGTTATGTGTGTTTTAGAGAATCTATTTTTAAAGGATATTCCAGTCTTTTGGGACATATCTCATGTTTTTGCTGCTATTAAATTAGCATTTCACTTGTCTTTTCCCATATGATCATATTTAGGGTAACACAGGTGTGTTGCTGGGCATGCTTCTGGTGTCCATGGTGGTTTTGGTCGCTGTGGTTACGGTGATGTCAGGTATCGGTGTGTGTGACTGTTGCAGTGTGGGTAACGGTGGGGTCTACTCCATGATCTCCACTGTGCTAGGAGGGAGAGTTGGAGGAACTGTGGGACTCTTGTATGTGTTTGGGCAGGTGAGCAGCTCATGTCTACAATATTTATATTGCATATACAGTGCGTGATCAGTTTACTGTTTTTAGGTTTGGTGACAGTCATGTGTCTTGTTGGCAGTGTGTGGCTGGAGCGATGTACATCACTGGTTTTGCTGAGTCCATAGCGCAGGTGCTGAGCTTACATAGCGTGTGGGCAGTGAGGGGCATCTCTGTGGCCGTTCTGGTTGGCCTGCTTGGGATTAACCTGGCTGGGGTGAAATGGATAATACGCCTTCAGTTGGTTCTGCTGGGGATATTAGCTATGTCCACTCTGGATTTTGTCATCGGGACATTTAGTCATCTAGATCAAGGTAAGCTTTTTGGTAACCCAGGAGTATTGAGTTTAACACCTGCTAAATATCTTAAGGTATGGCTAGGTTTTGTGTTTAACCAACACCATAGATCCCCCGTTGAGTCTAAGAAAATTAGTCGCGAATAAAAAATAATAATAAAATAATCTGCATATATTCAGCTAAATTAAATAATCTGCTTCTAGATCAGTTGTATAAGTTCATGTATATGTTAAAATGCAAAATAAAACCATAAATCTAATTTTAACAGGCATTTTGACTACCACAGGTTTCCATTTAATAAAGTAGTGCTTTAAGAAGAGATTCTTGCCCTGCAGTGTTTCTTTCACAGACCCTACTAAACAGTGCCCGCCTTTCTTATATTGACATTTCTTTCTTTTCGCATTTCCTGGCAAACCTGCCAGACCAGGATATACAACTTCAAGCCATTTTATGCTGGACCAAATCTGAAGTGTCCAAAATGCTTTTTTCTTTTACCAGCATGCATTTTTCTTATTTCTATTATTCTCTGTTAATAATAAGTTCTTTATTTCTATCTTTTTATATATGTTATATGCATTTATTGTATATAAATATACAATAGCATACAGTAGCTGCAAAGTAGTTGATTGCAGCTCGCAAGTGACAGAATATATACACTACTGTTCAAAAGATTGGGGTCAGTAAGATTTTTTTTTTAAAGAAACCAATACTTTTATTCAGCAATCTATTAAATTGATCGAACCTGACAGTGAAGAATTTTAGATTGTTTCAATACATTTCTGTTTTAAATAGAAACTTTTTTTTACATTTTTTTAAATCACAGTTTCATATTAAGCAGCACAACTGTTTTTAATATTTACAATAAAAATAAATGGTTCTTGAGGACCAAATGCACATGATTAGAATGATTTCTGAAGGATCATGTGCCACTGAAGACTGGAGTAGTGGCTCCTGAAAATTCAGCTTTGCCATCACAGGAATAAATTACATTTTAAAATATATAAAATATTTTTATATTTAAATTTCTAATTTTACACAATAGTACTGTTTTACTATATTTTTATTAAAGAAATGCAGCATTGGTGCACATAAGAGGCTTCTTAAAAAACATTTAAAATATCTTACCAAGCAAGCTTTTGAGCAATAGTGTATTTCTATTTATATATTATATGTGACAGTAGATATTGCTCATATGTTCTCACCTCAAAGCTCTTTCTTATTCAAAATGGTAATTGGTAGTGATAGATTACCTCAGCCAGTATTTGGCCATTTTGAGATTAATATTTTAGCCGACTAAACGTGTGTACATCTTAAATAATTAAATTGTGTTAACTCAACAATAATTTTGTTCAATAATGCATATAATAATAATAATAATAACAATGCATATACTATATACTCTTTATATTATTGAGTTGATCATACAGAACTCAAATTATGAGTTCACATGTCCTTGCAACAACTGTCCAGTAGGTGTCAGGGTAACATAAATGTCGCCATTTGTCCCAGGACCCAAACAATACTAGTGTGTTTAAAAAAAAAAAAGAAGCATTTGTATTATAATAATGGCAATATACATTTATTAATTATTTTTAGGTTCATAATTTCCATAAAACCAATTAGTCTTGACAAACAGTGCAAGATTGTTCATACCAGATGTGATCTGGCATTGCCGGTATCCGCAATAGGCCTAAGTTAGTTAGACCTCCAACAGCCCTGATTATTCTGGGAGGTGTACACAAGGCCACTATGAAGTGCAAGGTCTCTTCCTAAAATAAACACAATAATAGAACTCCAATACCAATCATAATATGGAAGTTTAAGGAACAAGAAAAGTGAAATGATTTGTTTTCCCATTATATACTGTCATCTAGTCATCTTTGACCTGGACCTCACAAGGCTAAAATATTTATATATGCTATAAAACTAAATGTATGTGTGTGTATCTAATGTGTGTGTGTGTGTGTGTGTGTGTGTGTGTATGCATATATATATATGTATATATATATATATATGATCATTATAATATATAATGTATGTGTGTGTTTACATTTAATTTAAAATAATATAGTATGTAATTTAATGAAAATATTTTAATTAACATTAAGTGTTTTTTGTATGTTTTCAACTAAAAGCATGTCTTAATGAAATGGAGAATGCTTATACTCTAACAAGAATTAGTTGTGTTAGATGTGTTGCCAAGTTCCCGTTTTTAAAGCTCTCCCAAGCTACAGTAGAATCATAGATATTCCAGCTCTCTCACACATTTCATATATGTAGGGCATTTAAATCTGCTTGTACTTAAAGTTTCATTGCATGAAGTGAGCACATATATGTAAATCGTAAGAGTGGTTAAAATCTCTTTTATAAGACAATCTTGGGGGTATACTTAGTTCAATTTAATATAGGTTTATAATAGCAACTCATTATCCTGCAACAATATATGTAAGATATCTAATAGTCACTTGCTCTAAGGACAAGTGTGCAGGCATTCTTAGTCCATTGTGATTTTTTTTTTTTTTTTTTTTTTTTTGCTGCCCACTTCAGACGAGGTCAGTATGTACTTTCACACTGGGTTTGCAGGAAATCCATCCCAACTCTTCCTGTTCTCCTGATTACTGACTTCCTGTCCAGAGAGGAGGCAAGACTCTCGGAAAGATGGTGTTCTCACTCTCGCTCTCTCTACAGAGAAAGTTAGACGTTGTGGTGTAATGGACTGAAATGAGGCATTACCCCTTAACTGCTGTTTCTGCGGCTGCCATCTTACTCTGATCTCTTTAGGAACTGGACTTGGGGTGCAGTGGGATAAGGAGGTGCTGGTTCCTCCATGTTTTTCCAATTAAGCTTTGTGGTTATAAAGTGACCTCACCACTGGCACGACTCCAGGGGGTTGCACGGTTTAGGCCGGGCGCTGTATGGGCGGGTTACCTGCCATTGGCAGGCAAAAGAGCTGCTGTGCAGATGTGTTTACAGTTTGATAATGCTGTTAATCACGTAGTCAAGGCCAGGTGGTCAGCACAAGGAAAGCTTCATAACCGTGATGATAAAGAGATCCCAGCGCGTCCATATTTTTGGACAACAAACAGATTTAGTCATTCTACACAAAAATGATAAAATAAGACAAATAAAATGATAAAATATGAACCCCCCCAACTCTGCCTATGCAGATAATCACTGCGGTTGAAAACTCAAGTTAAACTCAAGACCCAGAGCAGTTGATTTGTGCATGAATCATTCAGATCAGTTTTGTGAACGTTATTAAATGATTCATTGAAAAGATCTGACTCTCTTTGTTCATGATTTTTTCCATGAATAATGACATTTTTATTATTATTTAGGCCTATTTTTACTGACACCAAAGGTATTGTATGACTTCAGAAAACTCATAATGCACGAGTCATATGGACATCGTTTATAATACATTTATGGTGCTTTTTGATGTTTAGGAGCCTGAAAGTCCCAATCCTCGTGTGCTTTTGAAAAGAATGGCTAGGATATTTGAAGGATAAAGAAGGAGGTCACATAGTTTTTTTTGGTGGTGAACTATTCCTTTAAGGACTGAAAGGCTGAAGAAAGCTTAGGGGCTGAGCACATATCTTGGTTGTGAAATAATTCTTGGTCAAGGATATGTTTGAATTTACACACCCAGTCTACCATTGGGCACCAGTGTGCCTTGGCTCATATAGCCAGAATGGGAGAAGAGTGATGATTTTTTAACACTGCTACCTACTCTTCAATGTTTTGTCAAATCATTTGAAAATGTTATTGCTGGAAAAGATGAAGAAAATGTGAGCACAATCCTCTAGAGTGTTCATACCATTGCGGTGAAAGCATTTGTGCTAGATAAAAAAAAAATGAGCACCTCCTAGTTCTGTCCCTCTCCTCCTGCCTGTTACCACACAAGAGGAGATTTCCTACCGAAGACTTGTAGACAGTGTTATTGTTGCAAATTCTGTTTGTGGGAAGATATTGCTGGAATATAACAATTATATTTCATATGAAAAAATGAAATCCTGCAAGAACTGAATCCTTTAACTTATGTATCTCTTTGTGGTCATCAGAATTGGCACTCGCATAATTAGTTTTATGAAGATTTGATTTTTGCTCTGATTTCCTCAGCTCTAAACTCAAAGACACTCTATTTAAGCGCTCAGTGTTGGACAGGAAACTGACATGCGCTCATAGTTTTGGGTTAAGGGTGTTGACCGGGCTCACCCACATTTTTGGCCTGAGACAAAAGAGCAGGCAGGAAGCAGATCCGAGTTCTTCACTAGCAGCGTCCACATCATCACTTCCTCTTCCAAATCTTTAGATCAGAAGGACTCTCACTATAAATATCCAAACTGCAATCAAATTGCTTAGAAAGGTGGCAGGGAGGACAACAGTAACGCCCCTGCTCTTATCCCACTGTACGGCCTGTTCTTCATGCGTATATGAAGTAGTATGTTTTTATCTCTGGCATTTATCTTTAGCATGCATGAGTCACAATATATGCGATTTCATTTTTTGGGGTGTTTGACACCACACTGTTACATTTACTACTGTTAAAAAATTGGGGGTTGTTTTTGAAAGTCTCATGCTCACCACGGCTGTATTTATTTGAACAAAAATGCAGTAACAAAAAGTCGGAACTGTCACTTTTGAACAATTTAATGCAATTTTGTTGAATAGTAGTATTCATTAAAATAAAAAATAAAAACTCATAATAACCCTGACCTTTTGAATGGTATTGTAACTGAAGGTTGTTTAGTGCAAACTAAACTACGTCAAAGCTTTTATTTTTACACTTGCTATTCCAAAAACAACTTAACATAGCTTTAGCAAAGTTAATAAATTAAGGTACTTATGTCAAGATAATTCATATGATGTGATTGTAAGTATGATGTGTTTTTTTCTCCTACTTGTATGCTATAATTGGGGTACTTTATGCCGCTGGTTTCACAGACAAGGCTTAAGGCTAGTTCCAGAATAAAATGCATGTTTGAGCTGTTTTAACTGAAAGCAACTTGCACTGACATATCTTAAAATCTCAATGCCATTGTTTTGTCTCAAGATGCACACCAGTAATGTATTAAGGCATGTTTATAAAAGCTACTTGCATGTTCTAACTGTACCAATGCCTAATCCTGGCTTAACCTAAGCCCTGTCTGTGAAACCGGGCCTATATCTGTTATTTCTAAGGCTGCAATGCATATACCTAAACTTTCTTTATGCACTTATAGAGACACAATAGAGATGATCAGGAGAAAGACCTCTTTCTCCTGATCATCTCTATTGTGTCTTACTCTCTTTCTAGCTCTCTCTCTCTTTGTAGCCAAGAAACTGTGAAGAGTAGGAACAGGCAGGGCTTCTGAAAGGGTGGTGACTTCCTTTTGGATAAACATGTCATTAATCCAAGAGAACACATTCTTTCCCATCACAAGATAACCAAGAGGGAAATGGCTCATGCTCTTGCATAGCTAGGGCCCTGTAGATCTCTCTCTGGATCGGCCTTGTCTCCGCAGAGGTGACACCTGCCCCCTCCCCAACCCACCACCACTTTTCTTTCTCCTGTACTCTACTGTTAACTTTTGACTCTCTAATTGACAATGTTATAATCAGCTTCTAAGGCCAGATACACGGTTGCATTGTGTTTTGCCTTGTGCATCCCTGTTGATGTTTGTCTATAGGTCATCTATTAATTATATATATTTTTTTATAAAAAAAAAGAGAGAGAGAGATTAAAGTATAGGTCCAGCCCAAATGATCTACATTTACCCACCCCTGTTCCAAACGAATGACTTTCTTTCGTTACTTGAACACAAAAATAGATGTTTTGAAGAATGCATGAGCTGCTTTTTCACACAGTGAAAGTGGACAGAGATTGTTTTTTTGTTGTTGTTGTTGGTACTGCCAAGCTCCAAAAAGGAATGCAGTGCACCATAAAAGTATCCTAAAAGTAGTCCATGTTCACTATAATCAACATTTTCAAAAGCATTGGTTTTAAATCGGGGGGCTGAGGCCCACTAAGGGGCCTCAAGATTATTTAAAATAAGACAAACCTAGCATTAAAATAAGTCAAAATTACTTTTTTTTTCACCTCATGAGCACAATTTTCATTTTATTTAAGAACCAAGTTTCACATGGACTTAAAATATGAGGTGTCAAGTTTGATTTCTAGACATAGAAAAGTCATGTAAATTAATTAATTAAACTTATTTTAATAAGTGTGTTTTAGGTGTGTTAATTTGTGTTGTAATAGTTAAAATATTTTTTAAATCCTTATCCTTAATCTTTGTCATGTAAATAACTAACAACTGTAAAAAATAACAGCCTTTGAGTACTGTTGTGGGCAGTGGGGGGGCTTGGAGTCAAAAAGGTTGATAACCATTGTTCTAAAGTCATATATTAGCTTTGTGTAAGGAACAGAAGACAACATTCTTTGCATTATTTGCTAAAAAAAAAAAAGTCCCTCTGCTGTATCTTCGTTAAATATCCAGCATATTGGAGCAAAGGAAAAGATTATTAGTGTAAAATTACTTGTATTTTGACTGTTCCTCACACAAAATATTGTATGACTCTAGAAATCATGGAATATATAGCCAATGAATCCTACGGACTGCAATTATGGTGCTGTTTTTGTCCTTTTTGGAGGACCTTTTCTAGTCAAGTCAAGTCAAGTCAACTTTATTTATAGAGCGCTTTTCACAATACAGATTGTATCAAAGCAGCTTCACAGTGTTAAATAAAATAGTACATCAGTGTTTGTCTCTAGTGTAAAACGTCCACGTTTGGTAATACTGATCAATAGTATTGTTGATTGATTAATTAAATTAAGTATCCCCAACTGAGCAAGCCAAAGGCAACAGTGGCAAGGAACCGAAAAACTCCATCAGGTGACCTAATAGATAAAAAAAAAAACCTTGGGAGAACCCAGGCGGTGAATTCTAGGTGGAATACAGCACCTTGAACATTCAAACATCTACTTTTATCTTTTGAGTTCAATCAAAAAAGAAAGAGATACTGATTTGGAATGACGTGAGGATGAGTAAATGGTGACAGGATTTTTTGGGGGTTGAACTAACCTATTAAGAGCCATCTACTGTATCTGTTATTTATTATATATTACGTACTGTACGGTATGGAATGAAAGTTGAGTGTAGTTGTGTACTTGTTACTTGCATTCCACGTAACTTGTGTACTTGAGTTACTTGCATTCCATACTTATATTTTGTATTACAAACTTTCTGAATATACAGCGTCAGTGCTATCCAGACTTTAATAACTTGAGTGAAAATCCCACTCTTGTGTGACGGTTCAGCAGAATAGTGATATCTCTCAGTGCTGTTTACGTAAATGTTCTGCGGCGCCTGTTCTTGGATTGTTTTGTTTGCCTGTGAACACACCCAGAGCTTAGTCCAGCATTCCCTCCATCATGTCCTCGGCGCAGAACTATTGAACTTGGCATGTATTCCCAAGAAAAAGGCCAGCCCTTGGTTTGCACGCATCTTGGCGGGGCGTCTGTCCCCCCGGGTTGTTACATAAAGGGTGGTGACGGTCAGCCGCAGACACCTGGGGCTCTGCCTGTGCATGGCTGTGGAGTCTAAAACTGTAATATTTCAAACCAGATGTCTGTCCCACAGTACCCCATGGAACCACTCTCTTTGATTTCAGGGTGAAAAGGGTTATTGTATCGGTGTGCGATAAATCAATATTGTATGTCATGGATTGCAGTTTGTGGTCTTGCACAGGGGAATGCTTTCTTGTAAATGTCGTCACCACATGATTCAATCTTATGTTTTAAGCAGGATGGTGGAGTTTTCTGAAATTGGTTTTAATGCTATGAAATATTTAGACTGATCGGTCTGATTTTTCAAAAAGGCCAAAATATTTCTTTTTGGTTTTCAAAACAGATTCTAATTTACAGGAAAGCATTTGTGTGTAATGTCTGTTATGTATACTCAGTGGAGACTATGGCATTTCAGAGATGAATCTGATTCTTATCATTGTGTCAGTGCAGACTTTTTCCATAAAGCCCTCAGTTATGCTTTAGGCAGACCGAAGGTCGTAATAAACAGTCTTTCCTAACATTGTTTTGTGCTGAATATGTTTATTGCAGAGCATGGATTCATTGGTTATTCGGAGGAACTACTGCGTAAGAACACCTTTCCAGACTACACAGCTGGCGAGACTTTCTTCACCGTGTTTGGGGTTTTCTTTCCTGCGGCGACAGGTGACTTTACACACGTAAACAAGAAAAGCATAACTGTGATATAACAACCACTGATTAAACGATAATATGCTTATATGAGAATTTATTTTTGCAATTAGTGAAGTTTAAGCCTGTATAAATTACTTGAGTAGCCTCAAATACTTGCAGCTGTACGTTAATGACTGTGGTTTTATTTAGGATGCAGACTTCCCAGAAATCTCTTTTTCATGTCAGAAAATGTTCATCTCATAGTTAACACATTTTTGTTGCATAATGAGTTTTCAATCTGAGCCTGCATGGTGTCACTGGATTTTTTTTTTTTTTTTTTTTTGGGTGCCAGCAAGCCGCACCGCACCCAATGTCTGCTTGAAAAGGTTGTCTGGGACAGGGGATTTCAAACCCTCTTCCTAAAATATAAAGGCAGAACATATATTTTTCTAAAATTATATATATACAGTATATTTTTTGGGGGAAATATAAAAACCCATTTATATTGTGTGAGAAATACGAAGTATGATCGTACAAAGACAACACAATTAAATAATTGTTTCCAAAATGAAATAATTGGCTTTTATTTAAACAAATTGCTAAAAAAAAATCTAGAAAATATCGGGGTTTAAAACTTTTTCTTTTTTTTTATAAAACTATATGCAGATGTTTTTTCCTACTGTTAATAGAATAAATAGAATAAAATAATTGCAATTATTATCATGATTTCTGACCAAATTTTAGAAAGCAGAATAATATAGAAATAGTATCAAATATGGTTATAATTGTTTAACATTTACATCATTTGTTAATAAGTGTAAGTTGCATTATGTCGTGATCCCAACCTACAGTAAAACACTTTCATGACACTTATGACTTTCCTATTTTCAGACGCAAAAAAGACTGTAAATATAAACAGACAATTTAAAAATGGAAATGAGATAATGATCTTAAGAAATGGACGATTACGAAACCCATGTTTCCCACTCCATTCATCTTGTTTTTTCCCACACAATGCAAACCTGCCTCATGCAAAAGACTGAAAGATTGATTAGGGCCTTGTGTTGCTCAAATGAATTGTTCATTCGTGATCAAAAGTTTCCTTTTCGCTCCTGTTCGAAGTCAGGAAGGTGTTTCAAGTGAGCTCTGATATGTACATCTATCTGCTGTTCGGGTTTTGAACAGCCCCTTGTCTCCAGTCTTGTTTTCACAGTAACCCTCTGTGTGTGTGTGTGTGTAGGTGTGATGGCTGGATTCAACATGAGCTCAGATCTCCAGAGGCCCGAGCACAACATCCCCGTGGGAACTCTCGCCGCAGTCTGCATCTCGTATGTGTCCGTCAGCCACAGAAATAATCTTTAATTCTTCCTTTGTTTATCTTTAGCCTCTATTGTATTGACTGTACACATACTTTAGAGCAGGCTCTAGAATAAAAATATGAGAAACAAAATCACAATAAGCCTTCTTCATGCACTACATAAACAGTGTGTGATACTGTGATGTGATATATATGTTTGGGGTTGGTAAGATTAATGTTTTTTAAAAGAAGTCTCTTATGCTCAAGGCTGCATTTAATTGATCAAAAATACAGTAAAAACAGTAATATTGTGAAACATTATTATAAATTTAAAAATGATGTTATTTAATTCTGTGATTGCTAAGCTGAATTTTCAGCATCATTACTCCAGTCTTTAGTGTCACATGATCCTTCAGAAATCATTCTAATATGCTGATTTGCTGCTTAAGAAATGCTTATCATCAATCTTGAAAACAGTTGCGCTGCTTAATATTTTAGGTGGAAATCATGATAGTTCTTGTTAGATATTTTGTCTATAAATAGAATGCAACTCTTACTCTTGTGTATTGTGGGAATCTGCAGGTGGTTCCTGTATCTCGTCTTTGTGTTCTTACTGGGAGCCATTTGCACCAGAGAGGCGCTGCGCTATGACTTCTTAATAGCGGAAAAGGTAATCTGATGTTATTGCAGGTTTTAAAAGATGGCCTTCTTCCATGGGGTTTTCCACTTATTTAGACTCATTGTCTCAGCTGAATATGAGACTTGAGAATAACACATTATTCACAGATAAAATGTTATATTTGCATTTATTGTCATGCTAATGCCATTCCTCTCATGTGCAGGCCCTCTTAACAGAGGCATTTGAGGTCATCCTAAATGTTACAGCTGGTGTAAATGTTTGAATGAGAATGAAGCCCAGTTGCGCACTGACCTTGCACATACCCTGTCGTTTGGCCCGATAGCCACACAGCTGCCAGTCAACATAGATTACAGTGGACTGCTGAGCTAAGCTACATAGTTTATGAATGTGTAAGCCTGAAGCCTGGTTGTGGCTGACCCACAGCTGTTCCTTAATTGGGGCTGTGGTGTGGGGGTTAACACTTTACCACAACTACTATCATTACATGCAATACAATGCATATAAAATCTTATATTAAATCTACAAAAAGGTGCATTCGTACAGTATAATATTGTGTTAGAGAAGCTGTGGTTTCATACACATAATCATACTGTATTATTGTAATTGCCCACTCTCTCATTATGGCTTCTGTCAGATTACACATGATTTCTTTGATTTACTTTCAACACATTATAAGCACTTTTCAGTCTGGCCAAGCGGAACAGAGTTGGGTGGAGCCCCCTTTACTCTCTTCCCCTCTGTGTTTGTTTTTTTCCCAGGTCTCCTTGGTTGGTTTCCTGTTTTTGCTGGGCCTCTACATCTCCTCACTCGCCTCCTGCATGGGCGGCCTGTACGGTGCACCCAGGATCCTCCAATGTATCGCTCAGGAGAGAGTCATCCCAGCTCTTGGATTTCTTGGAAAAGGGGTGGGTGCTTGTAGGGAGATAACCATATTAATGTGGTTATAATGTGCTTATTTTCAGCATGGGGAATGTGAATTAGTGTGGTTTTATGCTAAACAATGGTTCATTCTGTAGATTCCTCTTATTTAAATGCTAATCAATCTGTTCTGTGAATATAAAACAATTGAAAATCAGAGATGTTCATTTAGTGAGTTCTTTCAGATACTAATAAATTATCAAACAGATTAACTATGCACTTTGGATAATGAGTGAAATTAAACATTTGTTTTTCATGCCACTTTAACGAATTGTTTACTTTTTTTACGCTCAATGAGCAGCTTCACAGACAGGATAAGTTCCTAATTATAGTGTGCCCGAATACGCTCCAAAATGCGAAGGAATGAATTGTAACAATTGTGGCTTTCAAAAGCACAGCACACCCTTTCCCTCGCCTGAGCTCTGTCTGACCCCTCTCTATGGGCTACAAGCTTTTCCGAGACATCTAGCCCTGAATCAAAGTCCCAGAACAAACGCAGGAAGCACAGAGAAGACCAACCCTGGTGGATCTGGAGCTGTGCCAGCCAGTAGCAGTAGCACCCTGATCCCAGAGACTTATGGGATCTGGGTAATGACTGGTCTGAGGTGACATGAGAGATGTTGTCTTTTTTTGGGATGCTTCCACTCACTTATTACATAACCTGAAGAGTGTGAATGAAATGAGAGTAATGAAGCCTAACTAATAAAGCCCATAATGCATCCTTGCAATTTATTTATAAAAGCTTAAATTAAGAAAAAAAAATAATAATAATAATAATGTGAATTAGATGTGATGTTTTAATAGACGTGAATTATACAAAATGTAATTTTTCAACAAAGGTCACTGACTCTATTTCCTCTATTACACTAAATAAAAGACTAATTTTTTTTTTTATATCCACACTCTGTTCTGAAACCTAGTTATCAGATTGATACATTCTGTAGATTGATACTGCCTATGCAGATGGCATTTTAAGGTTATATAGAATTGCTGCCAACACAAAGGCAGTTGCAAAAGGTAGACTGCATGATTAGGCTCCCATCTAAGCTCATAATGCATTGCGATTAAAGATGGCGGACATACTTACAAATCATTCAATATAAAATTGATATTTTAACTCAAAATATGTTTGTATTTTTATTTTGTTACAGTATTGCATTCTTAGCTTAGCAACTTGTTAACACCAAAATCTATTGTAATCAATTGAGTTTCCTATGCTTTTCACATAGGCAGCTACAGTGAGGAAAATAAGTATTTGAACACCCTGCTATTTTGCAAGTTCTCCCACTTAGAAATCATGGAGGGGTCTGAAATTGTCATCGTAGGTACATGTCCACTGTGAGAGACATAATCTAAAAAAAAAATCCAGAAATCACAATGTATGATTTTTTAACTATTTATTTGTATGATACAGCTGCAAATAAGTATTTGAACACCTGAGAAAATCAATGTTAATATTTGGTACAGAAACCTTTGTTTGCAATTACAGAGGTCAAATGTTTCCTGTAGTTTTTCACCAGGTTTGCACACACTGCAGGAGGGATTTTGGCCCACTCCTCCACACAGATCTTCTCTAGATCAGTCAGGTTTCTGGGCTGTCGCTGAGAAACACGGAGTTTGAGCTCCCTCCAAAGATTTGCTATTGGGTTTAGGTCTGGAGACTGGCTAGGCCACGCCAGAACCTTGATATGCTTCTTACAGAGCCACTCCTTGGTTATCCTGGCTGTGTGCTTCAGGTCATTGTCATGTTGGAAACCCAGCCTCGACCCATCTTCAATGCTCTAACTGAGGGAAGGAGGTTGTTCCCCAAAATCTCGCAATACGTGGCCCCGGTCATCCTCTCCTTTATACAGTGCAGTCGCCCTGTCCCATGTGCAGAAAAACACCCCCAAAGCATGATGCTACCACCCCCATGCTTCACAGTAGGGATGGTGTTCTTGGGATGGTACTCATCATTCTTCTTCCTCCAAACACGTTTAGTGGAATTATGACCAAAAAGTTCTATTTTGGTCTCATCTGACCACATGACTTTCTCCCATGACTCCTCTGGATCATCCAAATGGTCATTGGCAAACTTAAGACGGGCCTTGAAATGTGCTGGTTTAAGCAGGGGAACCTTCCGTGCCATGCATGATTTCAAACCATGACGTCTTAGTGTATTACCAACAGTAACCTTGGAAACGGTGGTCCCAGCTCTTTTCAGGTCATTGACCAGCTCCTCCCGTGTAGTTCTGGGCTGATTTCTCACCTTTCTTAGGATCATTGAGACCCCACGAGGTGAGATCTTGCATGGAGCCCCAGTCCGAGGGAGATTGACAGTCATGTTTAGCTTCTTCCATTTTCTAATGATTGCTCCAACAGTGGACCTTTTTTCACCAAGCTGCTTGGCAATTTCCCTGTAGCCCTTTCCAGCCTTGTGGAGGTGTACAATTTTGTCTCTAGTGTCTTTGGACAGCTCTTTGGTCTTGGCCATGTTAGTAGTTGGATTCTTACTGATTGTATGGGGTGGACAGGTGTCTTTATGCAGCTAACGACCTCAAACAGGTGCATCTAATTTAGGATAATAAATGGAGTGGAGGTGGACATTTTAAAGGCAGACTAACAGGTCTTTGAGGGGCAGAATTCTAGCTGATAGACAGGTGTTCAAATACTTATTTGCAGCTGTATCATACAAATAAATAATTAAAAAATCATACATTGTGATTTCTGGATTCTTTTTTTTAGATTATGTCTCTCACAGTGGACATGCACCTACGATGACAATTTCAGACCCCTCCATGATTTCCAAGTGGGAGAACTTGCAAAATAGCAGGGTGTTCAAATACTTATTTTCCTCACTGTACCTTCTAACTTCCTATGTATGCTGTAGACATTTAACATAGCTCACTAGGTTTTGGAATAGCCATAGATTTACCTTTCTCCCTTTTCTTTATGTATTACAGCGAGGGCCCAATAAGACACCTGTGGCTGCCATCTGTCTGACCAGCTTGATCTCCATGGCCTTCATCTTCATTGGCCAGGTCAATGAACTGGCTCCCATTGTCACCATCAACTTCATGCTAACCTACAGCATAATTGATTATTGCTATTTCTGCGTGGTGAAAACCTACGAGCTGCAGGTCCAGCAAAGAAAGACACTGATCAGGAGGTCGAGCTCCAGAAGATCACTTGTGTCCAGCACTCACCCCCATTATGGCAGCAGTGGAGCCATCAGTGACCCTGTGAACGGCACACTGCTGGAGTTTACCAAAGACATGGATCAAATATTTCCATTGCCCAGCACAGACACCGCTGAAGAACAGAGAGTGTCTATTCCTGCCTCCAAGGCCCGGGGCAGGAAGTCAAAGATTCCGGCTAAAGAAACGCTGATGAACAGTTTTGGGTTGGACTTAAACAGCAATGGACCATTAGATAAAGGAAAAGATGAGAGGGAGCTGGAACAAGCTGTTGGATTAGATGATGATGCCAGTAGCCAGATAGGACTTATGGACTCTGACCTTACAGCAGGAGCCAAGAGGAAACAGTCTTTGCCTAATTCTGGTCCAGTTGAACTTGAACAGCTCCCAAGAGAGCAGATAGAGAGGAATGGTAAGTAACTCTACAAAACCTTACATAACACCTCAATATAGTGATCAAAATCTGTATTTCTCCTTAAGTACCTTTTATTCACAGGTTCAGAAACAATTCTTGAAGGATCAGAAATCAGATCAATCCAAGGTTCAGTCTATGCAAGATTTTGCAATCACTGGGTTGCATTAATTGGTGTAAGTTCGGCAAAAAATATCCAGTGCTTACTGAAATCAATTCTTTAAATATATAGATATTAAATTTGTTTTTTAAAGATGTTTTTATCTTTCTTTAGGCATTGTGCTCTTTTTTAATTATGTTTGTCATCCAGTGGATGTACGCCTTGATCAACATTACAGTCGCCCTTATCCTCTTTCTCTACATTGGAACAACAAGCCCAGGTTTGCCAACAGGTAATTGTACCTAACTTTTATTTGATTTGAGAAATCTTTGGAAAATTTGAAAAGTAACCCTACTTGCTCATAATAAACTGCAAGTTGTCTAAACACATTGGCTGCTACACGGCTTATTTCAGCCAAATATGTGCATTTGGATCTAAGAGTAAGAGCTTAAAAGGCATTTGTCCATTGGGAATTCATTGCATCGTTGTCATTTGCTATTGCTGCAATCTCATGTGAGTGACAGGTTGTCCCGCCCTCGCACCAGTAAACGTCATCAGAGAAGAGAAATAATTTGATGACAGATTATGGGGGCACAAAAAAAATGTGCATGGATGAATCATTTGTATCAAACACTGCAATATTTTGATTTTATGGTGACTTTAAATTATTTTTCTTGTCAGAAAATATAAAGTTACATTCTCTGCCTACAGGTGCAGCAGCTCGCTTCAGTTTCTTCAGGTGGCTCAAGACTTCGCTACATAATTTGGGGAGGTATGATGTTACAAACTCTTGTGTAGACTTAATTTTCAACTAAGTGTGGTCCTTATTTCAGCTTTGTGTGACCAAGAACCACCCACTTAGACAGGAAAAGACAGTCTGATCGACATGTTTTTTCATAATGTTTAAGGTCAGGTTTACCGGATACCACAATAATGCCGTGGCATTTCCACTAATGGTTTTATAGAAAACACTGAACACCAGGAAATAGAAAATGTGTATAGACTTTTAAGATCAGAATTTCTGACCATCCAAAAGAAATAAGTACTGATTATTTCAGACTCCCCAGAACACCAATCAGAGTATACAGTTTTGCTTATGGATATCTTGTTAACTTGATACTAGGTGCCTTGAAAAAAATATTTCAAATATGTTACTATTTTAATACCACTGTCCTTGAAAACTTTGGCAAATCCAGTGATTAATTCTTCATTAAAAGTGCTCATGTGCACAATTTCATATTGTAAAAAAAAAGCCCTGTGTCCCCTTACTTCCAGAAGTTGTGAAGAGCCAGATACTTTGGGGTTGTTTCTTTGGTTGCGATATGCATCATGTGGTCAGTGAATAAACTTTTTTTGCGGGCCGTGGTTATGACATCTGAGGCTGACACTAAGAGTAGGTGTTACAACAAGATAAATGCAGAGCTATTGTGTTCTGATTAATGTCTTCTGATTAATAATGCTGTTCTTTAGCTTGGCTAGTTCCTCAATCAAAACTGGCAAATTAAACTAAATTAAGCTCTTCTAAATAAATTACTGTTACGTGGCAAGAATTCAGTGTGGATGATGCGATTAGAAGAACTATGGTTATATTATACACAAAACTGAACCTCACTTCACCAATCATTGTCTTCTCTTCTTAGGCGAGATGGGGCCCTTCAGGACCAGATTGTGATGACACCCTCTTTGTCAGCTGTTGGCATGGAGACCAGACAGCTGACAGAGGAAAATGCAGACTTTGCCCTCCGTGATCGTTACCATCACTCCTCCTTTATCACCACCACAGACAAGATGGTCCATCCTCAGTCCAACTGAGCACGTAACAACTGTGCCCTGCTAACCAGCTGGACTGAAACAGTGGACACATGGGACTAAATAATCTTGACTGATCACTGAACTGAGCATCACTTGAAATACATATTTTCATTTACAGCATTTGTCAGATAGTACTTGGGTCAGAAAGTATTTGGAAGACTTGGAAGTTTTATTTTCCTGGAATATCTGAAGGAAGCTAATAATGTTTGTTTTGAAAATTGGGAATGTGCAAAGTTTAAGGTTTAATATGCACCATGGGCACTCAACTTCATTGAGTTTATAAGAGAGTAGCAGATAGAAGCATCATGTCCACCCAAACTGGAACATGCACTCTCCAATTTTTGGGCTGTCCAATTTAAAAAAATTAAAAATAAAATAAAAATAATACTTTGATAAAAGAAATGCAAAACATTTCTAGGTAAAAAAAAAGAAAAGAAACAAGAAATCACCCATGTCGCCATGCTAACTCTTAATAATGTCAGGTTGCATTGTCACTGCTGTGACACTTATTTTCAATGTCTTAATGCACAGAAATGTGTAAAAGTGGGGAGCATATTATTTTGTATAATGTTAATGGTAACTGGGTTTTGATTTAGACTTGATGGGGGGGGGGGGGGAAGAAGAATCCCACCTGAATGTCTGAACCGAATCGAGCACACATTTGTGAGTGCGTTCATCCAGGAATGGGGTGGAAACCGCTCTCGCCTGCCCGGGGGGAGGAGTCACCCACTGCTCCGGTTTCCCACTCTCGCTGTCTGAAATAAAACCCTTCTAAACCTTCATCTCCGACTTTAAAACCAACATAAGGAATTTACTAATGGGAAACTGTTAAACGGACTCACTTTCCGATGGTGACCCGGACCACTTTGGCGTTTTATTTATTAGGAATTCTTTATGATGGAAACGTGTGTGGCGAGAAGCGCTCACCGTGTGGTTTTCACGGTCTTTATGCTTGTCCTAAATACTGTGATTGCCGAAACTTTCTCTACAGACACGGACACCGATAACCCGTTGAGTACCGAGACTTATTTTACCCGAACAACTGGTTCAAAACAAACGTCTCCCTGGCCGGGGAGAGAGGCCACTGCTACAGCTGTGGATCTACCGAGTGGAACGGGGGAGATGACGGACATTCCCGCCAGTGTGTCCATCACTGGGACGCGAGCGGGTGAGACTTCCACGCGCCTGTGGATGCCCCAAAGTGTTGTCTAGGCAGCTCACTAGTTTCTGCAACATCCTCGGTTTACAGTCTGTGTAATGTATTGTGTTGAACAACTTTTGCAGTTATAAGAAAGATTATAAAGATACCACCTCCACTCAGATGTTGCTTATGTGATAAAGACTGAATTGTGTAAAACAGGAAAACCATTAAAATAAATTATATTTTATATTTATACAATAAATGATTGTCTCAATGCAATGCATTATTATTATTATTATTATTATTGAAGTTGCAATAGCCCATTAGTAAAAATAACGTTTTTTATGATGCAGCTGAAGCATCAGGTATGAAGTAAACTTACGGTAATAAGATTACTTGCACTCTGTTTCCTCTGTTTTTGGAAGAGAATCTCTTTTAATGAATGACCTCCTTGGCTCATGAACATCCTGGTTCATAAACTGTTCCACTTTCTTGAGCCAATGAATTCTATTCAGTCTGCAGTTGTTTTTTTGGGTGATTTAATTTAAAATATTTCTGTTCCATGTAATTATGGCATCACATGTGCTGTGCAATTAAGTGAATTTAAATAAATGCATTGAATTTACTCTGATATAATCCACTCCACAAACATTTTGTATTGAATGATGAGTAAATATATTTGACTAAATATACGATTGGTATTTAAAAAAGTTTTTGCTATCATAATGGATTTGCATTATAGCGGCCGTCGGCCACACAGCTTTCTACAATAGGTATCGGTTTCAGAATTGCTCAAAAAACCCATATGGATTTAACAGTACTTTCCAATGAGCTTTGAAGCCTCAAAAAATAAAGGGAAGTATAAAATAGTGAGTTGAGAGTATGTATTTTGTTTAGCAAGCCAAAAATATCCAGACTTACAACTGTGATTAAGCCCAATCTTTCTTATTTTGCATCAGTCTGCACTGGGTTTGACCAAAAATAACAACAACCTGTATTTCACTCCCTTTTTTGATCTCATGCTATATTGTTTAGGGCTGTGTTTTACCAAAAGCATTGTGAGCCTAAGTTGATGGTAGAGACCATTGGTGGCAATTGTTCTATGATCAACTTAGGCTCACGATGCTTTTGGGAAAGCAGATCATGTTAATCTACTTTATGTAAAACAGCTTGTTTTTAGGCCTGTCTCCATCCCCATCAGTTAGAGTTGACTGGACGTCCCTGAACATAATGCAAGTTGAAAGATATTATGTTGAAACATCTCTGTAATGCAAGGTGAAAGAGACATTTTCAGCATGTGAGTCAATTTTTTGAATTTGAAATGACCAAAAATCATGGCTTTCCACACTAGAATCAACTTTGAATCCATCTCTGTCTTCAACAGATCTAAATATTGTGGAAGTATTCATTTCACAATAGCTCATTTAGATTCAAATGGATTTCTATATACCAGAAGTATAATGATTTTATTTTGTAGCCATGTACGACAAAGCCATGATTCCATTTCCTACTAAGAAACAAAGCTACAAAAGTATGTCTTACTGTACTTTATTCAACTTATTTACATATTTTAAAAGATCAAATCTAAATGAAAGTGAAAATTTATATTAGAGTATCTAGATCTGATTTGTTGACCATAAAGGTAATGCTAGGTTAAAAAGGTCACCCTTTTTAAATATGTGTGCATTGAAAAGCATCCTCCTCCAGTCAGCGGTTCACCTGATTATAGTTTTGCCTGTGTATGAACTCAGTGCAGGCAGTGACAACGCTGTAATATGGACTTTGCTAGGTCAGCTGAAGGAAGGAAACAGTAGGTCCCAATGGGTCAGATCCCCTCCATTTTTAGGGCTCAATCTTTTGTTAGGTTAGACGAGCTTGGCTGCCAATTGTTCTCCACCCAAAATCATTACATCCGCAGTCACTTCTGAAAACATCTCACATAGTTCATAAAGTTTCCCAAGGCTCACACCACATGAAGCGCACCCTAGTGGCCATGCTTCTCAAATTTCCCAATCCTGAATTTCATTATTATTAAATGTTTTGATAGTTTTAAATACATAGTTTTCCATATTTCATTGTTTTTTATTTTTTCCAAACTAGGACATTCAGAAAAACCTTTACTCATCTCTACAAGTACAGCAGACTGGGTGACTAGGATGGTATCAGATGAGTCCACTAAACATCTGCGGTCTGACAAAGAGATTACCCATAATGCCACAGCCCAATGGGAGGGTTCATCAGAAGCATCGCACAGCATCACCAGCCACCAGCCAGTGACAGAGACAGAGACCCGAACAGTGCGAGACATTTCCGTGAGAGATGAGGACACCACCGACTCTTTCACTCGCACTGATATCACCTTCACTTCCACCACCAACCGAGTCGGAGAACGCACACTGCTTTCGGTGATCTCCAACAGCACCTCTGCGTACACGGAAGACTCCAGCTCCTCTGTTACTGGGAGCTTGGAGCAGAAGACATCAGGAGTCACCCAAGTAGATGTAGAAACAGTAGATGTATCTACGGTGTCTGATAAGACTGAGCCCACTTTTGAAGATCATAATGCCACCAATGCAACTCAAGGCCACTCTTTGGAGACCGAACGGCCAACGTTGTCCCAAGGCACTGAGTCACAGACAGGACAGCCTAGTGTCACAGGACAGACCTTTGAGCTGGTGTCTGATAATGACAATCCAAATTCAACAACCCCTCTCACAGTGATAAATAAAGATGAAGAGGAAACGGATGTCACATCGGTAAGCAGTGGGACGTCTTATACAGAAACCGGTGACTCTGTTTCATCTGTCCCACCCTTTACCTCTGGCGAGCACACCAATGCCACTAGCACATCCCAACAGAGCCGTGATTCCACAGTAACTTATTCAGTGGATACTGGTGCTTCCACTGAGTTTTCAACCAGATCTATCAGCTCCACTGGCCGTGGGGAATCCGAAGGGTCTCCAACCCATACAGTGGAGGAGACGACCATTCAGGACCTGACTACTACACCCCCAGTGCTTCACGATGTAGCCACCACAGCTGATGACTCGGATTTCAAGTTCCTTACTAGCCAACCGCCCTTCGTCTCCAAAACCGATGATCAGACAAACACGGAAGTCGTGCCAACATCTGCCACACCAGCGACTCAGAGGACACAGGTTACAGAGGAAGCCACTAACAAAGCATCTACCGTCTACAGTTCTACCAACTCATTCACTACCATGCCTCCTCCCGTCACCACCCGTCAGCTTCAATCAAGCACCACACAGCAAGCACAATCAGAACACACTACCATTGTTACCACTGATATCGTTCAGGTGCTCCGGACGACACCCTCCACAACCCAGCGCCCGCCCACCTCCAGTACTGGTGTACCACAGGCACCCAGCACATCTGATTCTGCTGACGTCACCACCTTGCATATAGAAACTAGCACGGCCACGCCAGGGAACACTACTGCTCATGGTGGACGTGCAACAACCCCTTACAGCAAAAGCACCCCGACCAGGACCACTGTGGCGGTAACCACCAGGAATCACACGGACAGAAGCACCACAGAGATGGGAACCACAACCATGCAGATGCCTTTTAGGTCAACAGCGTCAACAGGTATGTTCGACTTTTGGTATTTATACAGTGATGTGCAACATTCAAATCACCATTTTTGTTGGTAATATCAATGGTGTTTATTGCACCGATGCACAGATATTAGAACTCTGTCCCATTACTGATAAATGTTCGATATAAAATTTATATACGGTTTATTTATATATATAATAAAGTGTTATAACATGCATTTAATTGATGTAAAGTGTCAGCAAAGACATTTATAATGTTGCAAAAGATTTCTATCTCAAATAAATGTTGTTTTAAACTTATTATTCATTAAAGAATCATGAAAAAATGTTTCATGATTTTCACAAAAATTATTAAGCAGCACACCATTTTCAACATTGATAATAATGAGAAATGTTTCTTGAGCACCAAATCAGAATATTTGAATTATTTCTGAAGGATCATTTAATACTGAAGACTGGAGTTATGGCTAATAGAAAATAGTTATTTTAAATTGAAATAATATTTCATATTTATTACAATAATCATTTTGTTACTTTTTTTTTTTTTTTTTTTTTTTTAACTGCTTTTTCAGCCTTGGTGAACATAAGATTCTTCTTTTAAAAACATAAAAAAATCTAACCGGCCCCAAAACTTTGAACAGTCATGTGCATTTGTCTAAATAAATTAAAAAATAAACACTAAATGCTTCATTTGAATTTAGGCATCACATCATCACAATGTACTGTGTTGAGTAGTGACAGAGATTACATTTAACAGTTTTAATAAATTATTAGTGTTTTTAAAAGATTCAGCATCAAATTGAACGAAAAACAGGAATCTATAATACTGGCTGATATACATCCAAATATGCGTAATTTATCACATATTGTTTGTGTAATGGACATTAAAGAGCAACTTGCAGGTAAAAAAAAAATCTAAATGAATATATAACCGTGTATGAAAATACCATATGAAAAGATAATGCAGGATTTAAAATGTTTTAAAACGACATAATGACACCAATTTAGTAGATAAAGTGAGCGTTTCTTTGACTGCTCGTACAAGCCGCTTTTTTTTTCAACATCGCGTCATTTTACGTCACACGAGGGAGACGTGTGCTGTGCTCTGCCGCAGCTCAGTGCAGAGTAGGTTGGTATTCAGTAAGAGCGGTCGTGAGACAGTGTGTTTTCAGTAGTTTTTGTATTTCAATTTATCATCGTCATGGTAAATGTATGTGTTTGTGGAGCTTGCAAAAACTCCAGCCTGTCAGGACATCGAGTCCACCGGTTTCCTAACAGGAAAAAGGACGGTGCTATCTTTTGTGCCTGGGTGCGGGTTGTGCAGGTGAAGAGACGGGATTTCTCTTCCGCGTCGGCTTCGGAAAACGCGGTCGTGTGTAGCGTTCACTTCAGATCGGATGATTATCGTCCCGGCGATATGAAGGAGTTCAACATGGGATACCGAAGTAAGAACCGGGTGAGACTCAGAGCTAGTGCGGTTTCTTCAGTGTACGCATCTTCGGGTTCTCCCGCCGGATGTAGGCGCGAGCACAACATCAACTGGCAAACGCAATGTAAGCGGAACGAAACTGAGCTAACAGTTACTCGTTATTGTGTTTGTGTGGACCGTTTATCAGTTTGGACCAGTGCAGCGCGAGCCTGATCAAGCAACACTGTAGCCTAACTGCGAGGTAAATAAAGAGTTCGCCACTGAAGTAATAACATCGCTGCGAGATCTAGTGAGAAATATTCACATTTCTCCGTTATTAACGAATCAAACAGCGCTGACGTGAAAACCAGGAATAAACATTGTGCAATGAATGAACGAACTATCCAGTGTCCACAGATCAGCAACATTCACCATGGCTTTACTGTAGTAACACTAACTGCAACCATGGAAGTTTGGCATTTTCCACTAAGGCCCAGTATGCATCCACCTCCCTGTAACACTGACTTTCCTCAGCTGTAAACATTGCCTCGCATTTCCCACACAAGCACCTATGGAACAAAAAATGTATCATGAATAAATATCTCTCTGTCTCTCCATGAGAAACTGCTAAGTTATATCACGTAACGTTAGTCTGGGCGGATATTAATGAGCATGACAAACGCCTGATCAAAGCTTAGTTTCTGTTATTGTAAGTTCCAATATGTTCTGTCTAACATTAATCCTGGCCTGTCCCTGCTCTCTTGGCAGCCTAGCAGGCTCATAATTGTATGGCTGTGGTCCGTAAACAATTTCCTCAGTGTCCGAAATGTCATTGCAATCCATATTTCCCTGTTGTGTGAATCGACCGCTCTCCCTCGTGCTACGTCACGACTCTCGCCCGTCACGCCCATTTTCAGATGCGGAAGTAAAATTTTCTCACAAAAACGACTCCAGAAGCCACTGTAGCATATTTATAATTTTTTTTAAAGAAAATCTAGTTCCTACATTATTTTTCTATACATTGACTTGTTGGGTCTTCTAACCTGCAAGTTGCTCTTTAATGATACCTTATCATGTTGCTTATCAAGGATAGCTATGCTATAGATTTTTTCGAAATGATTAGATTTAAAGTTATAGTGCACCCAAAAATGAAAATTCTGTCTTCATTTGCTCATCCTCATGTCGTACCAATCCCGTATGACTTTCTGCTGTGGAAAAAAATAAATAAATAAAGGATATTTAAAAGAACATTAGAGACCAAAGACAAAAAACTGCAACATTTCTCAAATGATCTTCTTTCATGTTCCACAGGTTGAGTAAATGATGACATAATTTTCACTTTTGTGTGGATTATCCCTAAAATCTTCACTTAGCCGGCAAAAAAATTGACAAAGTCCCATTGAAAGAGAGAATTGGGTTGGCTCTTTTGACTCAGACTAGTAATTGTATATTAAGTGATATTATACAATATTTGTGACTTCACCTGCTCATTTGAATTACTTCAGAACAATTCTAACAATCTCTTTCTCCTCTGTAGGTCATGTGTGTGAGCCTAAAACCTGTGCAAATGGAGGCCACTGTGTTCGATCAGCCGAGGGAAGTTACTGTCAATGTCTCCCAGCGTGGACCGGACCCTTCTGCACTAAAGGTAAGAAACCCACTTTAATGGACACTAACAACTAAATTGGGCCATTGTTGTCAAGCTACAAGTCTTAATGGTGTAACTTAAGAGGGCAGTGACAAACAGGAACAGGAATTGACTTTGGGATCACTAATGCTGTAATATCAAATTAAAGGTTTTATTCATGCTTGAGTTGAACTAGGTTTAGGATAGATAGAGGTTTTCTGACAAACATATATATTAACACGGAATGTAATACAATGTTACATTATAAATTACATTATTTTAGTTTTCTATGTAGTCAATATTTCCAATTTCTTAATTTTTTTAAACAAGTTACCACATGCCACAATATGTATATTAATAATGTGATACGTTTCCATTAGAGTTGGTGACAAAAATGAACATGGATCGATTAGGCGTTGTGTTTTTCTGTAGATGTGGATGAGTGTGTGAATAGTCCGTGCCCCCAGGGTTCAGTGTGTATCAACACAAGTGGATCTTTCAGCTGTAAATGTGCCCCGGGCTTTGACCTGGAGGATGGCCGCAGTTGTACGCAAGGTAGGTGGTCAGTTGTCCACACTAAAATAATATCCAGAAAACATAAAGGCATTTCAGTGATAACTGAACCCTCACTTTATTTGCTTTGGCTTAACCCTGCAGTGAAGACATTTTTGGGCAACTTCACCGTCAACAACTCCATGCATCTCGGAAGTTCAGGTCTGCATGAGCTTCACAGAGAGATCCTACAACTGGTATGCAACAATATGCTGCATTTCACACCTGACCTCTCCCCCTTACAACCACACAGCCAATTCAATGCAGCTAATGTTATATAGCAACCATTATGGAAATAGAGAGGTAATTGGTTGAGCATGATACACTGATGTATTAAACATGGAGTTGAGGTTTATTTGATAAATTTGTGATTTTTTTTTTTTTTTCAGCTCAATGCCTCTCTCTCCACCTTCCATGGTTACAGACGCTCCACTTTGGATGAAATGTGAGTTCCTACTAATCTTCCAGAGACCCAGCAGGAAAATTAGGCCATACGCTGCACACAAATCAATTTAATTGGTCATACTGTACTATGTAACTACTAATGTGTCAATCCAGTGTCGATATCTTTTTTCTGTACCATTTATACAGCGGTAGATATATATGTGCTGCAATCAGTAGGCATTACCGCTTTATTAAATACATTACTACATTACTGTTCAAATGTATTTTTTTTATGTTGTTGAAAGGTCTTATGCTCACCCAGTGGTTCATTTATTCAAACAAAAATACAGTAAAATAGTAATTATAATTTAACTGGTTTCGATTATAATATACTTTAAAATAAAAATTGTTCCTTTGTAACATTACAAATGTCTTTACTGTCATGTTTGAGCAATTTAATGCTGAAAATAATAATAATAATTTCAGTATTTCAGTAATTCATATTCCTATCATATATAAATTCATAATTTCATTTCTGACTTGAATTCAGGGTGTGATTTTTCTTTGTTCTCACACGTATGTGAATACATTTTCCCTGTGCAGAGATGGAGAAGGTGTGCAGATCTCAGTGGTGAGCATGTTTTCGCTCTCCTCCAATGTGACCAGCGCGGATGTCAACAACAGCATCCAGATGTCCCTGAGCAACTGCAGCCGGACGTACTCACACTGTACCATTAAGCTTCAGCACCAGCTCTCATATCACGGTACCATTCAGCATCATACTCTTATCTCAAATCCATTCCCTCTGTTCTTATCCTCCACTCTACTCCACCACTTCAGAGATATGATAATCACGCAATACACACGGATAACACAGTCTTGAGAGGGCTTTTTCATTTGGCCTCTACAATAATATTTTGGAAAGCTCTTTGTGGCACTGTTTATCTCTTTGTTCTGAAGCACTTCTTTCTGTTTAGTGGGGAGCCTGTGCTTGGCTCAGAAGACGTGTGATTTGCAGTACTCTGTGTGCACAGACACTAGCGGGATCCCATACTGTCAGTGCCACCCCGGGTACTTTAAAAAGGACCCAGGGGACATGACCTGCAGAGGTACAACATACTCTTGTCCCTTTTCAGTTCTTTGAATAATTAAACTGTGGGATTTTGTGTAGTGCCACTGTTCAAATGAATGTCAAGTTTCTTATTTTACATATCTTTAAAAAGTGACTTTTTTTTTTTTTTAGACTGTGGAGATGGACTCAAGCTTGTTAATGGCAGCTGTGTTGAGTAAGTATGTGGTTTATTTACACGTTAAGCAAATATCACTGTAAACAATCAGTCAAAAGTTTGGACATACTAATTTGTTCTATATTATGGAAGTATGGGAATTATGTTAAAATTAGCTTCTTCACTATAGCCACTCTTTGGTTAGATTGCAGCTCTGAACTCCCTGGGCATTCTCTAAACTTCATGAGGTGCCACCTGAGAAGCTTTTTAAACAGTTTTGAAGGAGTTCCCATTTATTCTTGGCATGCTTGTTACCTGTTGGCTGCTTTTCCTTCACTATCCGGTCCAACTCATCCATTTCCAATTTCAGATCAAAAGCTTTTTAAGATCATGGGAAACAAATTCAGCCAATAGAGTCCAAACTTTTCACTGGTAGTCTGTTCGTATTTGTTTTGTACATATGTATTTTTTTTTTTGTTGCAAAAAATAAACTTATTTTTAACTTCTTCAGGTGCATGTTTGGATTTGGAGGTTTCAACTGCAATAATTGTAAGATTTTATTTTATTTATATTATTTTTATATTTATAAATGCTTTAAGAGTAAAAGATGTAAAAATAACTTAAAAGGTTAGTGAAAATTATCCCATAATTTACTCATCCTCAAGCCATCCTTGGTGTATATGACTTCCTTTTTTCAGCAAAACATAATCAGAGTTATATTAAAAACATATATCCTGGCTCTTCCAAGCTTTATAATGAGTGAATGGTACCATTTTTTTGAAGCCCAAAAAAACATTTCTCTTTAAAAACTCTTGTTTTAGACTTCTAATTTGTGACCGGTATTTAGTTTTTTTCTATCCTCTGCTCTCCCGCGTTTGTCAAGACGTCATGCGTGAGATCAGAGGTCATTCTTCGGCCGGAACTCGACTCACGTATGGCCATTACCAAAAGCCAGTTATTATAGTTTATAAAGTTATAATAAATAGGGATATTTTTCTTTCAAAAACACATCGCTTCGCTTCAGAAGGCCTTTATTAACCCCCTGAAGCTGTATGGATTTCTTTTATGATGGATGAATGTACTTTTTTGGGCTTTAAACAAATAAAATGGTACCATTCATTCCCATTATAAAGCTTGGAAGAGCAAGGATATTTTTTAATATAACTCCGATTGTGTTTGGCTGAAAGAAGAATGTCATATACACCTAGGATGGCTTGAGGGAGAGTAATTATAGGATTATTTTTATTTTTGGGTGAACTAACCCTTTAAGTGCGGTGTGATATATAAAGCTTGTAAAATATATCATTCCGTTAAAATTGTATTTCAGACTTGTGTGTTTCAGTGCCAATAAATATACGTTTTTTTATGTCGCTAAAATAATCTTGTGTTTAATAGTCTATAAGCTGATAGCCGTGGTGGTCTCTCCTGCTGGAGGAGCTCTTCTATTGATTGTCGTCATTGCTCTTATAGTCACCTGCTGCAAGTAAGATCATAATAAAAAATGGCAACTTCCTCCTTAAGTTACACACAAATAGCTTTATTTATATATTTTAAATGACAATAAAGTCTAAAAGGTATTTTTTTTACAATGCATCCTCAGAAAAGACAAAAATGACATCAACAAAATCATCTTCAAAAGTGGAGACCTTCAGATGTCGCCCTACGCAGAGTTTCCAAAGGGTAATCGTGTGTCAATGGAGTGGGGCAGAGAGACTATTGAGATGCAGGAGAACGGCAGTACCAAAAATCTCCTGCAAATGACAGACATTTATTACTCGGTATGTGTTCATATGCACTTTTATGTTTGACCTCCAGAGATTTCATTGATCATTTATACAGTATTGTAAAACCAGAGCTGAGCCACGGCACTGCGAGTTTGAGTCCGTCTCATGATGTTTGGTTAAAAATAAATAAAACCAGGAAAGAAAAAACACTTCAGATGACCATGCACATCCTGAATTGGTGGATTTTCCACATGATTAACTAATTTATGACTGATATTATCTCTTTTAGCCTGCACTGAGGAATGCCGACCTGGAGCGTAATGGTCTGTATCCGTTCTCCGGCCTCCCCGGTTCAAGGCATTCCTGTATCTACCCAGCTCAGTGGAACCCTTCCTTCATAAGCGATGATTCACGGCGAAGGGACTACTTCTGACGGCCTTAGCCAGCAGGCGTTTCATTCTTAATGCTGCATATAAGCTCTCTTGCCGTGGTTGGACCTGTCACAGATTCTGGAGCTGGATACTGACCACTAAAGGCCTTTGAATGTGAAAATGAGCTGGCAGGAAAAGACCATTATCTGTGAGACTGGAAGAAAGCCGCAGAGCCCTGTCAGGTCAATTTAGCATTTGAACAGTGCCACAATAAGATTTTAGTTTCTGGTGTGGAGTTGATGAGCTGATGTTGTCAGCTCGCCACAGAGTGTTAATTCTTAAGTGGATTCAGTGAATTTAAACTAGACAAATGAAGAATAACACATAAGATACCTGAAGTACAGTAGAACTTTTATATCATAAAAGTTTGCACTATGAACTTGTCACACAGATATTATCTCAAATGGAAAAAGCCATAAATGTATCATATTTATACTTGGAATAATGTATCCAACTGGTTTGTACTGTGTTAAGTTTTGGTGAGTGATGGGGTATCTTGGAAGTCTGTTTGAGTATGTTCATCGAAAGTTAATGGGATAGTTCACCCCAAAATGAAAAATTCTGTCACCATTTTCTCACCCAAAACACACTAAAGGAGTTATTTGTAACATAATGTCCAAACTGCTTTTGACTAAAAAATGATTTCAGATTCAGAAGACTTTGAATATAGTGCATGACTTATTGACAGACTTTATCATGATTTATGGTGCTTTTTTGGAGCTTGACAGCCCCTGGTCCACATTCATTTAAGATTGTATGGAATAGAGCTGTGAGAACACATTAGAAAGGTTTGGAACAACATGAGGGTGAGTTTATGATGACGTTATTACATCTTTTGGGTAAACAATCTCTTTAATGCTTTGTAGTGGTTTAGTTTTATAGAAACATTGTGAGATTTACGCTGGAGAACTAAACCTGTGCACATGCTGGTAGGATTTTGAAACAATATTACTGGATGCAGCATTTGTGTGAAATGTAGCAAATATTGCCACAAGGTATTACCGTTTGTTTGACCTACAGTAATAATCATAAAATGCCGTGCTGCCTTGTTTGTTTTCTAATTTATTTTATTTAAGTTTTCTGATTCAGATAAAGATACTGTAGTATTATCTGAGGACCTCCCATGTGTTTGTATGGATGCTTAGTGATGCATGAGAGGATGGACTTCACCTGGTGCCAGGTGTCCATTTTATTTGAACTAATGTGTGTTCTTGTGAGATGTGCTTTATTTGTAATCTTTAATATCAGAGACTGCTTTCCTAACTCATTAGTATTTTCCCCTCTGTGGATGGTCAAATTAATCTGGCGTTGTAGTCAGAATTGTATTGTAATATAAAGGAGAAATAAAGTTTGATTTCTTGTGCTTGTTTTACCTGTTCAACTCTTTAATATTAAAGAATAGTTCACCCAAAAGTGATATTTGACCCTTAACTAAGCCTGACCTTAAAAACGGACCGATCCTACCTTAGGAACTGTGGTCATTTGCGTTTTCTTAGATAACTTTTTGCCCTTTTATAATGTAAGAAGAAGGATTTTTATATTTGGATAATTGTTTTAAGATTGTAAATTGTTCTCTTTTTTCCCTTCTGTAGAAATTCCAAAATGAACTGCAAATATATAGGCTACTACAAACGACCAAACCGCCATTTGCCATTTTAATTGCGGCCTTCCATAAAACGTAATCGTTCTCTCATGACTCGCCTCTCGTGACCTAACGTCTTTGACGTTTGAGAGCAGCAACGTACAAGACTTGGAATAAACTGCACTAATATGTAGCCTAATATGGTCACTTTTATGTCAATTATTTGTCCAGGAGTATGCTATAAAAATAAAGAAAGAAAGTCATACGTTTTTGAACGGCATGAAGGTGAGTAGGCCTACATGAAAATAACAATTCTGGTGTTCTAGTTTTTGTACCAGTGTCCATAGTCATGTGGTGTCCTTTAATTTTTTGAAATACAAATAAAAGATGGATGAAGTAATGACTCAAAAGACTTTCCACTGAGCTGTGGACGCAACAAGGAAGCATTAAAAACCATCAAAATGGTGGAAATGATTTAGATAAAAACTAATTTCCGTCTCAGATAAAGATATAATTTTTGTAGTGTTTTACTTTGTGCATTGAAATATACAGAAGTACTTTTACTGCTCCATAGTTTAAAGATATTTACGTATTTAAATTAGGGGTGGAACCTTCTTCACACCTTCATTGTGCATGTAAGAAACTTCTTCCTCTTTGTGGCTAGTGGAAAAAAATGGTTTTGTTCATTGTTAACATGAACTTTTTTTTTTGCATGTAGTGATTGTGCCTGTTTCTATTGCCGATGTTATTTGTCTACTGTATGTTTTCTTCAAAGAAAGGACCAGTAAATCCACTGCTTATGACTGGGGTCATTAGAATGCAATCCTATTCTTAACATTTGTAATCTTTTTTTTTTCTCTGACATTGTTTGTCCAGTTCCATGGCCATATTTTTTTTTCAGAAACTGCTACAGTAGGCTACAGTATACTCTTTGCAATAAGGACTGAATTGTTCCTGCCCAGCGGCCTTTTTTGATATGGATGACGCACATTAGACTCTTTGTGTACTTGTTTTTCGACAGACTCTTCTTTCTATTTGAATCCATGTTATCTGGATGTTGAGGTTTCTGCAATGAACTGAATTCAACCAGCATTTATCTGAACATCACCAGCGAAACAACAGTAGGATACTGCTTTTTAGTCACAGACTTTTGGTTCATTTGTTGCTTTGTCTTGGCAATATGCTGGCATCAAGCAGTGCAGCTGTTGTCTACTTGCAACTGGCAAAAAAACTATAAACCCTGAAATTTCCTCTTTCTTAATCAGTCAGTTTAGGTTATGTCACTTCTGGCAGCAGATACATTTATTGGCACAGTTTAATGGGGAAGCAATGTTGGGACAGCTCCCAAATTAAATAAAACCTCTAAAAATGTTCTGAAATGTGGATGGATAAAATACAATAATTGTCAATGATATATGAATATATTTTGCAGAATGGTTGAATGGATCATTTTACCCTGAAATGAAATTATGTTGACATTTGTAAACCTCAAACTCACATTTCCCTCCTTTTCCCTCCCTCTCACTTTCCCTGTATTTCAAAGGGGTTCAGTGGTTTTTGCAAATCTTATAACACCAGTTTCTCCCCTTTGACGTGTTGCAAGAGTGCATCAGGTTTCCTTTCTTTCTGATTATTCAGAAATATACTATACAGACTCTACATAGTGCAAATGTACAGTAGAAATTCAGAAATTGCTTGATGGTATGTTGTATTCAGGGATACATATAGGCTATTTAGGCTTTGTTTGCTTAATACTTCATCAGATATTTGCATACTCTCAGTTTTTCTTTAGCCTAATTTAGTCTTTCTAACATTTTACATAAAAAAAAAAAAATGCAAAGGGCTTTTATACTGAGAAGTGCAATTATATGGAAACTAGACTAGTAAAAAAGATCCATAAATAAACACATTTTGTCTTTTTATTTTGATTGCCTGAGTAGGCCTAAATGTTATTATGAGAGATATTTTTTTTTTTTCTAATCTTAAGTTAATGTTCCAGGTGTTATGTGACGGTGGCACGCCATATAAGTATACATGATAATATTATTCTACACAAAGATTAGGTATTATTGTTGACGTGCACTTTTTGTTTCAACTCCAAATCCAAATATATGAATATATTTTGCAGAATGGTTGAATGGATCTTTTTACCTTGAAATGAAATTATGTTGACATTTGTAAACCTCAAACTCACATTTCCCTCCTTTTCCCTCCCTCTCACTTTCCCTGTATTTCAAAGGGGTTCAGTGGTTTTTGCAAATCTTATAACACCAGTTTCTCCCCTTTGACGTGTTGCAAGAGTGCATCATGTTTCCTTTCTTTCTGATTATTCAGAAATATACTATACAGACTCTACATAGTGCAAATGTACAGTAGAAATTCAGAAATTGCTTGATGGTATGTTGTATTCAGGGATACATATAGGCTATTTAGGCTTTGTTTGCTTAATACTTCATCAGATATTTGCATACTCTCAGTTTTTCTTTAGCCTAATGTTGTCTTTCTAACATTTTACATTATATAAAAAAAATGCAAAGGGCTTTTATACTGAGAAGTGCAATTATATGGAAACTAGACTAGAGTAAAAAAGATCCATAAATAAACACATTTTGTCTTTTTATTTTGATTGCCTGAGTAGGCCTAAATGTTATTATGAGAGAATTTTTTTTTTTTCTAATCTTAAGTTAATGTTCCAGGTGTTATGTGACGGTGGCACGCCATATAAATATACATGATAATATTATTCTACACAAAGATTAGGTATTATTGTTGACGTGCACTTTTTGTTTCAACTCCAAATCCAAATATATGAATATATTTTGCAGAATGGTTGAATGGATCATTTTACCTTGAAATGAAATTATGTTGACATTTGTAAACCTCAAACTCACATTTCCCTCCTTTTCCCTCCCTCTCACTTTCCCTGTATTTCAAAGGGGTTCAGTGGTTTTTGCAAATCTTATAACACCAGTTTCTCCCCTTTGACGTGTTGCAAGAGTGCATCATGTTTCCTTTCTTTCTGATTATTCAGAAATATACTATACAGACTCTACATAGTGCAAATGTACAGTAGAAATTCAGAAATTGCTTGATGGTATGTTGTATTCAGGGATACATATAGGCTATTTAGGCTTTGTTTGCTTAATACTTCATCAGATATTTGCATACTCTCAGTTTTTCTTTAGCCTAATGTTGTCTTTCTAACATTTTACATTATATAAAAAAAATGCAAAGGGCTTTTATACTGAGAAGTGCAATTATATGGAAACTAGACTAGAGTAAAAAAGATCCATAAATAAACACATTTTGTCTTTTTATTTTGATTGCCTGAGTAGGCCTAAATGTTATTATGAGAGAATTTTTTTTTTTTCTAATCTTAAGTTAATGTTCCAGGTGTTATGTGACGGTGGCACGCCATATAAATATACATGATAATATTATTCTACACAAAGATTAGGTATTATTGTTGACGTGCACTTTTTGTTTCAACTCCAAATCCAAATATATGAATATATTTTGCAGAATGGTTGAATGGATCATTTTACCTTGAAATGAAATTATGTTGACATTTGTAAACCTCAAACTCACATTTCCCTCCTTTTCCCTCCCTCTCACTTTCCCTGTATTTCAAAGGGGTTCAGTGGTTTTTGCAAATCTTATAACACCAGTTTCTCCCCTTTGACGTGTTGCAAGAGTGCATCATGTTTCCTTTCTTTCTGATTATTCAGAAATATACTATACAGACTCTACATAGTGCAAATGTACAGTAGAAATTCAGAAATTGCTTGATGGTATGTTGTATTCAGGGATACATATAGGCTATTTAGGCTTTGTTTGCTTAATACTTCATCAGATATTTGCATACTCTCAGTTTTTCTTTAGCCTAATGTTGTCTTTCTAACATTTTACATTATATAAAAAAATATGCAAAGGGCTTTTATACTGAGAAGTGCAATTATATGGAAACTAGACAAGAGTAAAAAAGATCCATAAATAAACATATTTTGTCTTTTTATTTTGATTGCCTGAGTAGGCCTAAATGTAATTATGAGAGAATTTTTTTTTTTTTTTTTTTCCTAATCTTAAGTTAATGTTCCAGGTGTTATGTGACGGTGGCACGCCATATATACATGATAATATTATTCTACACAAAGATTAGGTATTATTGTTGATGTGCACTTTTTGTTTCAACTCAAAATCCAAATAGTATAGTACTCCCACCTGGTGGACTGAATGCACATTACAACCAAATTATGTTCAGAGTAGTGTTTCACTGTGTTTCAAGCCTATACACGCACTTAGGGAGAAGTAAGCAAAACAAACCTTGAGAGCAGCTCTCAGGAAAACCCTCCTTCCTTATTCAACCTGAAAGAGAAAATGTTTGGGATCCGTTTTTGGGATCTGTTTTCTTCAGAAATCACAGGAAGAGGAATCATCTGAATATGTCACGTAATATGTATGGATATTTTCTAACCCGACAGTTCAAAACTTTACCACAAATATGCCAAATATCTCATGGCATGTTTGGTCTGCTTGATGTTTTCATTGACTGTAGTCACAAAAGGATTATAGTAAGTTAATCAAAAACAAACGACGATAACGCTCATTGCGAAATTTAGTTTAATTAGATTAAAAGAAAACTAAAGATGACATACATAATTTGCTTCCAATAAAAGTAGTACAACACTGTACATAAATAAACGCTCTCTCTCTCTCTCTCTCTCTCTCCTCCGGTGGCGGCTGTTCAGCGGTGTGTGAAGGAACATCGGACGGATCGGTCGATTTCTGCTAATAAAACTGACAAATCAGTATTTTATATCACTTGCTGGACTGTATTTATGATTCATTCATGGATGATAACATATTTCTGGTCTTTTCGAGTTTTGTCTTTGAAATGAGAAGCTGTTAAAGGTGAGATGACGTTATTTTTCCATCTTGCCGTTATTTTCATAATATTACGCTTATCGCGTGAGCGGAAAAATAGTTGTAATCTATCCGTTTCGCTTGTTTTTCTGCTATAGTTAGAGAGATCATTTTAAATTACGATGGTTGTTGATAAAGTTAAAGGACATCACAAACATTCACTTTCACACAGTCATATCGCTTGTACAGTAACTTTATCTGTTAAAATAATCTGTGTCTCTTTTGGCAGATCTGTACGATCAGTTTCAGATGATGTTATAAGACCTGAATTTGAGGATATCCATCAGGACTGGGATTATGGAATGACTCATCCAAACATCAGATCAAAATCTATTAAATCCATTTAATCTTCTTCTTTGAGTGGAAAAAATGGACTACAGCGGTGTTGCACTTGGTGTGGATGTGGAGAATAGTTTTGGACAGAAGATTTGGCAGAACCTCCCTTCAATGGTCCATCTGGACCTCCTGTCCTCTAAAGGTTCTCCTCAGCTCCCGCAGATGCTCCTGTCGCCTATGTTTCAGGATTCACATCCCAAAGCCTTTCTGCTGTCAAGCCCAGAACCACTATTCACCCTCCTCTCTTTGAACAGAAACTCGCCGGGTTCTACAGCAGGTGCTCCACAATTGTGTTTCATGCCCGTTCTTGAAGACAATGGACAAGACGTGGTAGAGCCCAGTCACAACCCCAGCCCTCTGCGACATGGTTGTTCTACAAGAGACTGTCAAGTGGACACCAAATCACTTTCCTCAGAGCAAGTACCCCATTGCTTCAATGCTTCAAATCAGACATGGGTTGACAGTGTGGAGGAAATGGAGGAAGGATTGATGATTCAGTCATTGTGGCATCTTTCCCAGCATGTTTCATTGGCGAATCGAGCTGGACGTTTACAACAGAGGGTGTTGGCGATGCTTGGCGAACATGCCTCTAGACACTATAGCCACCAACTGGAGGGTTTGAAGAGCAAACTTCTTGAAACACAATGTTCCCCGAAGTCCCCCATGACATCAGAGCATCTTTTTGAGACTTTTAATGCTGTAGAGATGCAGGAGGAATATCACGCTCTTGGAAGAAACCTTCAGTACCCTCAAGCACACAGGCAACCTCTGAAATCCAGAGATGTGCAGAATTTAGTACACAGTGGCCATGCTGTTCTGCACAGGGTGATGGAGTCTCTTGACTCAGATGCCACAGTGAGCAGCTCAGATGAAGAGTGGGAACATGAAGACACCAGAGCTACCTCAGTGGATCCACAGTGAGTATGATGTGATGTTGAATGGTCTTCTTAATGCAGGTTGACCTTGAAATCAAGTTGAGTTCTGACTCATGGAAAGACATGGTCTTAATTGGAATACATTAAAGGGTTAGTTCACCCAAAAATGAAAATTCTGTCAGTAATTACTTACCCTCATGTTGTTCCAACCCCGTTTCGTTCATCTTCGGAACAAAAATTAAGATATTTTTGATGAAATCTGAGAGCTGGCCCACTCCTCCATAGGCTTCTATGGGATCGAAACTTGCCGGCCCAGAAAAGTTAGTAAAGACATCGTTAAAAACTCAACCATAAGTTTATCAAGTGACGAGAATACTTTTTGTGCGCGAAAACAAACAAAAATAACGACTTTATTCAGCTATTCATTTTCTTGCGTTCTGACGTACAACCCAAAGCGCTGCGCTGTTAAACTACGTGAATTCACTCAGACCCACACAGAAGAAAATGAACAATTGAATAAAGTCGTTATTTTTGTGGAAACACTGATACATTTTTTCAGGAGTCTTTGATAAATAGAAAGTTCAAAAGAGCAGCATTTATTTGAAAAAGAAATCTTCGTAACATAAATGTCTTTACTGTCACTTTTGATTTGTCAATTTAATGCATCCTTGCTGAATAGAAGTAAAAAAAAAAAAAACTTACTTTTGAACACATATAGCAAAACCTTAGAATTGAATTGACACTATTACTATGTAAGTCAAAAAGCTTAATAAACCAAAAATATAAGAATCAGTTTCTAGCTTAAAAATAACAAAAAATAACCTTGGGTGAGATCTTGCAGTAGGTGAATTGAAGGGTAGAATTAATCTCTACGTTGTAGTTGCCAGGCAGTAAAAGAGAACTTTTAATGACAGGCCAGGCGTGACTCTTTGGCAAGCAGCGAGGGAGCGTAACGACAGGTTTGGGAAAACAAGCAGCACCATAGAAGTTTGAAAGAGGAAGCATTTGGCTCTGGCAGTGCTATATGTTTCGTTAGCAGCTTTGCTCACAGACACAGAAGAACTCTGTTCTGTACACAGCTGTTGAGAAATTGTCACCATATTTCTCCCTCATGGTAAAGATTTTTATCTAGTGTGTTCATGTGCAGCTGGCTCTTCCTCTGATCCTGTTTCTGTACAGCCTCAGTGAAACAGACAGCTGCTCTCTCCTTTCCCCGGGATGAGTAAATAAATAGAAATCAGGCTGCCCTTCGCCAGCCTGTACATCAGAGCTTTCATGTCCCTCTTTGTTATTTGCTCGCCCACTCTGCACTTACACTGTAAGGTCCCTCCCAGCATAAGCTTGGATGGGAGAACATCATCTTTGAAGAGAATGTATCTTTCTGGAAACTCCTAGAAAATGGGAATGATTTATTGGAGTACATTTTTCTAGTTGCATCACTTCTAATCCCTCATTCAGTATCAGTATTAGAGACTTATCAAGCAGGACGGGACAAGGAGCCAGAATTAGCTTGGAGGTCTGTAAAATTGTGCATAAAGCTAAGAGCTACAATGGCTTTATTGGGCACGAGGAGCAACTTTAGGGTTGTATTGGTTTATTTTGCCCATTGCACATGCACATTTTTTTTGTCCTATCTATCAAAACTATTCAGAATACGTTAAAAATGCCACACATACAATGACTTGAGTACTTGGAAATTCTGGAAACATGAGCAGTAATGCGACAAAGTTAAGGTGAGCTCAACTTGCACAGGAGCAATGTAATGTGGTGAATACCAACTCATTATCAGTATCATTGATTTTTCCATTTTCCATTTTTTTTTTTTAGTTGTGTGTGTTTTTAATTTTTATTATTCTTTTTAAATATGTCTACATAGTTTTTATTCATTTTTATTAGTACATTTAGTACATCAAGTTTAATGTTTCATTGGCAAGCTGAAATAAAAAATATATATGTGTGTATATATGTTACATATATTTTATATAATAAATAAATAAATACATATGCATATATTTATAATATAAATATAGGTTTATTTTATTTCAAGAAACAAAAAGTCTTTTTATGGTTTTAATTTTAGTTAACTATAATATCCCTGATTTGCACAAATTTGTCAACTTTGTCCCATTGCACTCATGTTGCAGTTCTGATTGCTTTTTTGCTAGAACTTGCTGTAAGAGTGAACACCCCTTAGTCTTGCTAGCAGCTGTCTGTGGTTGTTGGGTCTGCTTCCCCTCAGACCATGACAAAATAGTTTGAGTGACTTTTCCATATGTCCCGGCAATCTCAATTACCGTCTACCATCATACAGTCTATGATTTTCTGAAGAAGCTGGATATGAGAACACTGCTATAAGGTTTTAAATGAGTAATCTGGCTTTAGTAACAGAATTGCTTAAGGGCACTTTTTGTGGATTGAGATCCGGCTCTCAGCCAGTGGAATGCACACCTTTGACGTCAGTACTCTCTTTCCTTTCACAGATGTTCACATTTTAAAGTGGTTAAGTTGTGGTTACTTAATTCTGAAAAAAAAATCAAAGGACCCAAAGTTTTACTGGAGCTTCAGTGTCTGCTTAGTTGGCTTTGGAGTATATGCAGTGCAATAAAGAGTGTATAGTGATATTATTTGGTTTGAACTCCCTTGAGGAACAAAGGAAGCAACAAAGCCATCTTTGGTCTCATATTTTCAATTCTGGAATGCTAGATTTGGTTGCTCACTTGTTCTATGACTGCCATTTGTTTTGTTGAAGCAGGGATGTGCCCTGTAAATGTGTGTCGACTCTGAGAGAGAAAGTAGGCTGGTTAGAGAGGTGAAGAGTTTGTTTATACAGTGAGCAGGAAGACTGTTGACCCAGCAGGAGATCTCATTCTTCCCAATGTATTTGTTTGAGTTCACTGCTGCTCCACTGCGTTGTAGATATTCCTGGAATTTGCCAATTTGGGGTGAGAGTCTGCGCTAATGTATGTATCTGCAGAGAGGAAGACAGACAGACAGATAGGCCTATCATTCAGATCCTCTCCTGTTGCCTCTGTGATTGTTAAGTTTTGGGTCAGTTCCATGAACACGTTTCCTAAACACTCTGCCAAGGTTGCTCCTGGAGGACTGTCTTTGTGTGAAGTCACTTTGGATAAAATCTCAGCTCTAAATGACCTTTTCTGTCTTTGTGGGGGGCAGTTGTCGTGTCTGTGAGTGGAGATGGCTGAAGGACAGAGCTGAACTCTGCAGTCGCTGGACGTGGCTTCAGATGAGGCTGTCTGAGCTGGACTCTCAAATTCAGTGGCTTGGAAAACTCCAGCAGCAGATCCTCTCTAATAAGGTGAAGAACTAACACAGCATCTGCTAGATCAGGAAGGAAATGGGCTGTGCAGTTAGAATTAAAAAAATTAAGAATGCTCTCCCTGTGAATTTGATTTGAAATGGCCATGTCTAGCAGGATAGTGAATTGGAATGACTAAAAAAGAATTTAGTCAGTAGATATTCAATAGTCTTATAACAGATGAATTAGTCCAAACAGTCAAAATATAATGCTGTAACAATGACATCATTAATTTTGACTTACTATGTAAATTCTTCCATAATATGTGGATGACTTTGAAAAAAGTTAAATAGTCAAAACACAGACATCGATATTTAAATTTTTGCCTTCAACACATTACATTTTTTAGATAGTTTTACAAAAAATACATATTGTCATTTTAATCTATTGATTATAAAATATACTGAGTAAATTAGAGAATTCTGGGAAAGTGAAGTGCACTTCCACCACAGTTTTTAAAATGAAAATGAATTTATTAAATATAACGCACATTATAAAATATAGCACACCTAATTTTCCAGAATGCTTGAATTTACTAATTAAACATTGATTATTAAACATTTTGAAGTGTAATTCATAATTTTATTTTTATTATTATTAATAATAAAAACATGCATTTGGATAAAATACATTCACACCAGTTATAGAATTTCTTTTAATTTCATTACATTTTAATTCTACTTCTTTAAATTCAAGTTTGAATGGCAAGACTACTGTTATTTAATACTTCAATACAAATTAATTTCAAATAGTTAAATTGAACAAAAAAAATTAAATAATTCACAGTTTTAGTATTTCTGATGCATGTTTCTTTAATATGTCTTCCAGGGTCATGTGGTTTTAGCAGAGTCTCAGCCCCTGACGGACAGGCAGATCCAACACACCTTGTGGACAGAGACTATGGATCTATCGTTCACAGCTGGGAACATGCAAGATTTGCACTCTGATCCAGAGATGGAACCCAGCAGCCCCACACGCCTTCTGAGGAACATTGAGAGACAGGTGCTTAAAGGAGTTGTTCACTTTAAAATGAAAATTACCCCATGATTTACTCACCCTCAAGCCATCCTAGGTGTATATGACTTTCTTCTTTCAGACGAATGCAATCAGAGTTATATTTATAAACACCCTAACGCAGTTTGAAGCTCATAAAAGTGCATCCATTCATCCATCACAAAAGTGCTCCACACTGCTCTGGTGGGTTAACTCATCGCTTTCCAAAGTTCCTTTGCCCATATAATCTTTAAGCTAATAAGGTTAAGAGTATTTGGCTTGCTGTCCGCAATGGAGGGGCTCAAGGAAGCAGCTTCAAGTCGAGCTTAGATATACTCCCCAGTGGGACTACTAATGCTTGGATGATGAGTATGGTAGCAAGATGCCTAAATTACGTTGGTGGAGTTGGGGAGGTGGTGGGATGCCAAAACAGCTGATGCCAGAGCAAGGTGAGCGGCTGCTTATATCCTACGGCAGTTAATTGAAAGATTAGATGGGTTCACTCCTCCCGAAATTACATTGTGAACTTCACTTATTAACCCCTCGGAGCAGTGTGGAGCACTTTTGTGATGGATGAATGGATGCACTTTTTTGAGCTTCAAACTGATGGTTGGACTTCACTGCCATTATAAAGCTCGGAAGCGTCAGGGTGTTTATTAATATAACTCCGATTGTATTCGTCTGAAAGAAGAAAGTCATATACACCTAGAATGGCTTGAGGGTGAGTAAATCATGGGGTAATTTTCATTTTAAAGTGAACTACTCTTTTAAGAAAAGCACAGGCATTTAGACAAGAACGTAAACACTGATTAAATCAAACTCACAAAATTCATGGCTGTGTCTGTGTGTTCAGAGTGCGCAGCTGACTCAGATTGTGAACAGCCTAATGCCATCTTTGTGTGCTTCACCTTCTTCATCACCTACGTCTAAAGGACCCTGCAATCGCTGGAGAGGCCAACCGAAAACAACTTACAGCAGGTGAGGAGCTAACCTGCACCTACAAGCTCATCAACAGGCTAAAATTAACCTCAGATGTCACAGGGTCATTTATTTCAAGTGCCCCTATTTTGCTTGCTTGGATCTTACCTTTCATGTAGTGTGTCATATAGCTGTTTGAATGTAAATGGTCTGCAAAGCTTAGAAAATTCCAGTCTTCATGTATGAAGCTTCGTAACAAATTTGCATAATGCCAGTCTTTGGTCGTTATTGGCTTTCTGCGAACAACGTCTACTTTGACCCACCCTCAAACACTGTAGTTGTAGCTGAGGCCTGGAAGAGTTTGTTTAGTGTTGTCGACTTATCGAGAAGACGCTGTTTTCTGTGCTGCGAAAGCAAATCCACTTTGCATGCATTTCAAAAGGATGAGGACTCGGGCTCGAATTGACAGGGTAAAACCAACGCCGTTGTTACTGTTCATTTCAATGTGTATACAAGTGCCAAGGAAGCTTCCAGAGCTGAAATTCAGATATGGTATTGACCTTTTAGTTTCTGACACGCACTGTAAGCGGCAAACCAATCAAAATAGACTAGGCCATCTGACCAATCAGAGCAGAGTAGGCTCTCGAAAAGAAGGGGTTTAGAGAGACTGAATCCTTTATCGAACCGTTTCAGACACTGCGAGAAATGATGCTGCAATGTGTATTATGTGGAAATAAAGAAACTTTAAAATCAAAAATGGAATTGTGATTAATTGTCCTAAATGTAATTGAAGCATTGGTTGGTAGATGTTTATTGTTCAAGAAACTAGACTGATATAAGAATATTCACACCTGAGAAAAACAGAGTTTTCTGTCATTGTTGACACAGTACAGATAATTTTATTTAGTCATACATCAGCTCCAGAACCACCTGTAGGAAAGCTGTTTGTCTTGATTTCATTCATGAATTTTGTATTTATTGCAGCACTGTAGAAGCTCCCTCATTCTGATATTTATGTATACATTTATGTATCTCAGGTGAATGTCAGGATGAATCATTTGGCCCAGTGGAAAACTGAATAAGCGAAAAAGACATTGAGAAGAATTAGAAAGGATGAGGGAAAGGATGAGAGAATATGAGTGGAGAAGAGAATCAATGAATCTCTCCCTCTTTATTTATTGTATGATCAAATTTCTGAACATTTTATCCCTCCTTTTGTATTTATTTAGCCGAGTGACACACACGGGTGCCTTTGTTCCCAGCGGGCCACAGTGTTTACACAAAGTCAAGCAGAAGAGGAAGCGAACATGTCACAGACGACAGTATCTCCCTCAGGTGGATGTCACCTGTATGTCAGCTCGGACTCGACCCCTTCTGACCTACCACAAGCCTAGGCTTTTCGTCATGGACCCGTTGTCTCACAGAGAACAGGTTGGCATTTTTAAGCAAAATTTATGTAAAACTATCTGAACTTTTGGGAGTCTAATCGAATAATGAGTCGCGTATTTTTGTGAGTGAATGCAGCAATTGCGAACATGAATGGACAACTTTAAAGGCGATTTTCTCAGTGTTAAGATTTTTTTGCACCCTCAGATTCCAGATTTTCAAATAGTTGTATGTCGGCCAAATATTGTCGTATTCTAACAAACATACATAAATGGAAAGCTTGTTTATTCAGCTTTCAGATGGTGTATAAATCTCAATTTAAAAAGTTTTACCCATATGACTGGTTTTGTGGCCCAGGGTCACAAATACTGATTTGATGCTCAAGAAACATTTCTTATTATTATCATAGTTAAACAGCATGACAGTTGTGTTGCTTAACAGTTGTGTTGCTTAACAGTTGTGTTGCTTAATATTTTTGTGGAAACCATAATATTTCTTTTAGGATTCTTTTATGAATTGAAAATTCAAAAGAACAGCATTTATTTGAAATAGAAACCTTTTATAGTTTTATACATGTCTTTACTGTGACTTTTGATCCATTTAAGTCAAGCCACTTTCATTTATATAGCGCATACAGATTGTTTCAAAGCAGATTTACAGTGATAACAGGAAATTAATGCAACAAAGATTGTTTTGGCTGTACAGCAAATCTATAAGAAAGTAATAGTCCAGTTTAAGTTCAGCGTTGATACAGTTTGTACAGTATAAAAATCAAAATCATTGTGTCTATGGAATGAAACATGAAAACCCAAGGTATGCGTGTGTGTGTCTATGTGTATGTGTGTTTTCCCAACAGCCCCCAGGGGAGCTCAGAAAGAATAGCCTAGCTTTTTTCTATCCTTTCTCTTGAAAACTGCTAACACGCTGTGCTCAGGCCAGCTGCACTTTCATAAATGATGATAATCTTGTAATTACTGCTGGCTGATTTGAGGTCTACCCTGCTGTCCTTCAGTGTCCTCTATGAGCAGCCGGAACTGTAAACCAGACATACTTCATTTTAAGGCCAGAACCTGGAAGCAGCAGGATGATGATGTATTTACCAAAATGAAATGTAATAAAAAGAAATAGAGAAACAACATTAAATATTTTATATGAATAGTTCAGCCAAAAATGAAAATCCACTTTATTCCAATTTTGTATGACTTTATTTTGTGGAACACAAAATAAGGAAATCAATAAAAGCATATTGTGATTATGGGACTTTTATTAAGCTTCAAAAATGACGAAGGCATGCGAGCCCTCTTCACATTGCTCCATGACTCACACCATGTTTTGAGTCTATTTTCCAGCTGGCCTGGTGCACTTCCTTTAACCTTGTTTATGATTCTCATTTTATAGCCGTCTGATTTTGGCTGCAATGATTTTCCTTTTCATGCATTGCTTATGTCATAATTGGTTCCCCAGAGCAATGTGTGTCATGGATTTGGCCCTGTTAACTTAGCTGTGTACTTCCAACAATTTTTATTTGTTTTAATGCTCAGTAGGACAAATCAGGACTGGATCGTTTAGCTGCAAATTAAGCCTTCAGCATCACGATGAGACATTTAATTAGTAATTTGTATTCTCCCATCTGCCCATAACTTCTCATAACCTCCCTGTTTTGGTTACATCTGCTTTCTGTCTCTCTCTTCACAGGTCCTGCAGTCTTCCCCTTCTCTTTTTCCCAATTGCGCCTCCTGTGATCCTGCCTCTGTGTGCGCAAACCCTGCATGCAGAAAAGAGAGAACAGGCGGCAAAGTGCATCGTGTTCTATCAGTGTCCTCAGGTAGAGAGATGAATGGTTAAAACTGACATTTTTCCTACTCCATCCACCATCTTGCAAGGATTTTTTTTCCATGGAGCCTGTCGCAATGCAATTGTAAACTGTCTTCTCCACAATTGATACATGTGATGCTGTTTTAGATGCCTTAAAATGCTGTTCACATTTTTGCTGTTGTAATTGGATGTTATGACATTAATGGTTTCGTTAAGGTTAAAGGTTAATACTACAGCAATCCATTAGTCACTCCTCCATCTCAAAGCATTAGGCTGTCACTTCAATTCTCTCAGAATAAATTGTCTCATATCAGACTGTTGATCCATCAGCAAGTCAAAATTGTGCCGTTCCTGCTGTTTTGCTGATTGCGTGTAGCAGCAGGAATGTGGAGTAGGTAGATCAAATTAGCCTTGGTTGTCATGAGAATAAAACCTCTGCATTCAGCTCATACTGTAATATGGCTCAAATGCAACATCCAGTCAAGTCCGACATTTTTCACATTTGACAATGTTTTGACAAGATGTTTTAATGTTTTCTTTATGTACAGCTGTTTCCATACTAACTAACCACAGCCTCATGTCTACTGTATCACCACTATATTTAAGTGCAGTGCAGCTATTACGTTTTCCTGTTGTGTGTGTTATATAAATGAGGTTTAACTGTGTCCTGTCTGCTCTATCCGTCAGAAACTCCAGCAGCCTTCCATTTGCAAAATGCTCTGTTTGAAGAAAATGTGCTTGAGCGATCTCTCCTCCTGAATACTGAGCGCTCCAGTCCCCATCACTGTCTCGGCTCCAGAGGCAGAGTCTCCCGATCGTTATTCCGTAAGAATCATCTCATGGCATTTGTGTGTGGATGCATTTAAGTACACGTGTTTAAAAATGTGTTTGCTTTTCCCTATGTTTCTTTTTTGTCTACTTTAACAGCAACACCATGTGTCAAACAAAGAGACTGAAATTAAGTTCAGTAGTTGGCCATTAGCAATTTGATAAGCTAAAAAAGAGACACTTTAATATAAATACACAGCACACGTAATTATTAGGCAGAATAATGAAAGGATCATGTGACACAAAAGACTGGAGTAATGGCTGCTGAAAATTCAACTTGATGCACTGTACACACCTACACACACTTAAGCACACACACCAATTATCTTTCATTGTGGTCAAATAAATTATAGCCGAAATATATTGTAGTCTTGTAGCCCGCTTAGTATTTCCATGATCTCCTTGATATTCTTTTCTTATTTACATTATCAAAACAATCTGAAACAACCCTTGATACATGTATTAGATTTAAGTTTTTATTCATGACCTATTTCCTTATCATTTAAAGAGTAATTTAATCATAATTTATATTTTTATACACTACCGTTTGAAAGTTTGGAGTAAAATTTTTTTTTAAAGAAATTTTTAAAAACTAAAGAAAGTAAACACTTAAACATTGTTTTTACGTTGTTTCACGGTTTCCAAAAAATATTAAGCAGCACAACTGTTTTCAGCAGCCATAATAAGATTGTTATTAGTTGAGCATATTAAATCAGCATATTAGAATGATTTTTGAAGGATCATGTGACACTGAAGAGTGAAGACTGAAGTAATGGCTTCTGAAAATTCAGTTTTGCCATTAAAGGAATAAATTATATTTTAAAATATATTCAATAGAAAATGGTTCATTTAAACTGTAATAATATTTCATAATATTACATGTTTAACTGTATTTTTGATCAAATAAATGCATCCTTTCAAAAAAAAAAAATCTTACCAACCTCGAACTTTAGAACTATTTTTTACATTTTTATGTACCATTTATTTATTAAAACATAAAATACAATATTAAACCTAACCTAATTGATTTCCATGTTTTGACATCACAATCTGCATGTTTGCCTAAATATGTTCTGGCACCTCTGTCCTCAATACTTTTTAATACACAGTGACGCCCATTCTCAGTGCAGATCTGGAGGTCATTCTGAAGTCGATATCTGCTCCACAGTCTTAATGCAGTGCTGGAGTTGAAGTGAGCCGACCTGGCACTGGACTCTGACTCACACTCTCTAATCATTAATGCTCTGCCACTCTTCTCTGCTCTGCTGGTTATTGTCTTACTAGGGGGCCTAATGATCCTGAAACAGCAATGCTATTCTTAACGGAGAGATATTGTCAGTTAGTGAGTGATTGCACTGGAATGGACGTATGGTACGGGTTTCTAAAATAAAAACACACCTCATGCTGTTTAGTTGATTTTCTGTCAGTGCTTTACAGCACCCCTGTAGTCAGTGAACAAACTACAAAAAAAAATAACTACAAAAGCTTGGAATATTTCCTTAACAGTCATCTCATGGTCCCTCCATTGCTCTTTTCATCACATGACCTGGATGCGTATGATCATTTAATGTCAGTTCTTCTGAGTTCTGAAGTCCGGTGTGTGGGATGATGTAAAGTGTGTGTAGGCTGCGTGGTGGGTTTAGTCATAATGTTGTGGTGTATTGTCTATGTTTATCTCTGTGGCTCAGGCGGTCTATCTGCAATCCTGTAGCTTCCAGAACATGAGTGGAGATTTACACAGACTCACAAATCACAGTAACTCACAAGGCACTGTGGACAGTACACACACACACACACACACACACACACACACACACACACACACACACACACACACACACACGCGCGTGATATTTCATCAGGGTCAAATTATTTATAGCCAAAATATATTTAATTAGTATTCCCATGATCTCCTTGATATTCTTTTATTTTATTTTTATTGTAAATAATACAATCTCAAACAACCCTATACTGTTTAACAGATGCGTGTTGGTTAGTCCATGCACAACAAACCCCCTAAAATAAACATTCAGAAACTATATTTTGCATTATATAAAGCCAAAAAGATGAGAACCATAAAGATTATTTGCATCTATCTGTCTGTTTGTCAGACAGATGGAGGTGAATCTAATTAGATTGTTATTTATAATAAATACTTCTAATTAGAGTATTAAAAGTACTAAAGCCAGTATAACAAATACTGCTTTGACAATTTAAATAATATATCTTACATTATTTTGCATTACATTAAAATAAAGAGAATATGGGGTGTAAATGTGATTCATTGTAATGGAAATTTAGTCACAATGTAAAAAATATTTATGGCCCAAAAATAGGCTTTATTTACTTTATGCAAAATCCCTTATTTTGATTTTTTGGGAGAAATATGACCTGGATGTGATCTTGACGTTTTGTGAAGCTCACCCATTTATGCTATGAATATTCTTTGTTTTCTTATAAATACGCATGTTCTGATAATGTCTTTGTGTTCTATAATTAATGATTATAGATTGCAGTCACCGACCAAAAAATGCAAGGCATTTGAAGAGGCCCAGAAGGCAGAGCACTCCTATACGACGGGCATGTGCCCAAGAGCACCGCAGTCGAGCTTACAGGGAGGGCAAGAGGAGGAGGCACTGCTCTGACAGGCCAATGGGTACATGTGTTTCATTTCACTCAAATACAACAAAGACTCTGAGATGTTTAAGGTAGTAATACTGCTTTGTTCTAGACTTGCAGATCTCCAGTATTAGCCCCAAATCTGATCTGGTCTCCCAGAGCGATGACAGTCATGTGGACGAATCTTTCGAGGATGTTCCCGTCTCTTACTGTACACCCAAACAACAGAGAAACTCACAGGTCTGCTCTTTGACCAAACCATGATAAATACTGTGAATCTCAGTTTGCTCTAATCCAAACAAAGATCAGTGTTTCTTACCTTGAGGGGAATTCTAATCTAGTTAGTCTGAGGAAAATAATCATATACTGTCCTGTTTTGTTTTAGTTCCCATTGCGCAGAAGGAAATGTGAGAGTGTTTTCAGCATTGATGACATTGATATTCCCATGTCTCTGTTCAACTCAGTGAAAGTGGAAAGTCTTCAGTATAAGAACATTTTAACACCCAGGTATTGATTGTTTTCACATGACAACAATGACACCAGAGAGACATTAGGACATTACTGCAGTTGAAATACACTTCCATTCAAAAGTTTGCGGTCAGAAAGATAAAAAAAAAAAATGTTTTTGTAAGAAGTCTCTTTCAAATGGTCACCAAGGCTACATTTATTGGATCAAAAATGCTGTATTTTCATATATTTTAAAATATAATTTATTCCTGTGATTGCAAAGCTGAACTCAGTCACATAATCCTTCAGAAATCATTCTAATATGCTGATTTGCTTCTCAAGAAACATTTATTATCAATGTTGAAAACAGTGGAAACTTGGATACATTTTTTCAGGATTATTTGATAAATAAACAGGTAAAAAAAAAACAGCATTTATTTGAAACAAATATTTTGTAATATTAAAAATCTCTTTAAAATCACCATTGATCCATTTAATTAATCTTTGCTGAATATATAAGTATTAATAAGTATTAATTTCTCAAAACAGAAAACTGTACTGACCCCAAACTTTGGAACGATAGTGTATTTGAATGAAGGTGATGTTAGTTTTACTGTTTAAGTGTTTTAAGATTCTTCATAAATTTGTTATGACTAATAAGCTTTTGGTTATTTTAGCCATTTTTGCATGCTTATTTTTTTGCATTACTTAGCGGTAATTTAATCAAATTATTTTTCTTTGAATTTCCAGAAAAAAATAACTATATAATGAAATGTACCAATTGTGTGATGTAGGCTTCACTTTCATTAACTGTGCTGATGCATAAAGATGTGGATGAATAATTGTTCTCTTTACTCACTGCAGTTGGCGAAAGGTAGATATTTCTCCTTTACTGAAAAGAGAGGAGGATGATCAGGAGGAAGGGGTAAGTTTTATAGTTATTAACTTACTGTAGGTCATTAAAATGTTGAATGTCATCAGAGGCAGTTTGTTGTGGAGTGATGGGCTTTATCTCTCTCAGTTAGAAGAAATAGAAGATGAAGATTTCATTCAGAGACACCAGAGTTATGAGCGTAGAGAGAAACTCCGCTGGTCTTACTGGGATCAGGACGGAAGAAACAAGATCAGGTCTGTGTGTATAATGGCTATTGTAGATGTGCACTTATTGCACATATATTCTCCAGTACATTTTTGCTGCTGATGATTGAACTTTTCTTTGTTGTGTCTTTCCTTTTCTTTCCCTCTACGGGTCATCCAGGAGAAGCTGTTCTTCTGTACCTGTGAGAGACCACCTTGCTCACTGTCACCCATCTGTATATTCTCCTGTCCCCTCTACCTGGACCTTCACTCCTCCTGAAGCTCCATCAGAAGCCAGTGTGGAGGACAGAGAGGTACATTTTTTTTTATTTAATTTAATCTGCCTGTCTATCAAACTTGTATTAATTTTTTCCCCTCTTATGTAGCCATTGACACCATGGAAGAGGCGTATGTTCCCTCTGTCTGGCGAAGATGAGGAAACTTTTAGGTGTGATGAAGATAAGATTTAATGGTCAGGGTCCTTCTCTTTTCTTTGATTGTGCATCCTTGTTTCATTTCCTTGCGTCTTAGATCTTTCCTTTTAAGACACGAGGAAAGGATGTGAGATTGAGATGTGAGGACGGATCAAAGTAAGATGTATATGTCAAATGGAATATCCTAATCAAACCTTTCAAGGCAGCGTAATGTTGCTTCACTTTCCTTATGTTGTTGGAGCTTGATTATTTTGGACATTACTAATAAATCTCAGTAAAGCTGTTCAATGGACAGTATTTTCTGTGTGTCTCATTATAGTGCCATAACTCCCACTAATGGACACATTGGGAATAACATGCACACAATACAGTCACTACCCTGAGTGTGATATTTTTTGCTTTTGAAAGAAATTAATACTTTTATTCAGCTAGGATGCATTAAATTAAACTGAAGAATTATACATTTTTACTAATTTCTAATTCTATCTCAGCCATCATGGTTCCACTCTGTTACATAAATCACTCTTTCTGCTTTTAGGCAGTTATGACACAGTGTAGTAAACTGATGTTTTTCTTTAGTTTCTTTAGCCTCTAAAGTTGCTTTTCCTCAAATTATTTTTGTATAAATTATTTTTTAAAGATTTTTATCAGTTTGCATCCCACAGCCTTGTCCACAGTGTAATTTATTACATATCTTAACCCAGCCAATTAACTGTAAGGAATTACATAATTAATGTAACCTATCTTTGTGATATATTTATTTATATAAGTACAATGTATATTTTTGTGCTCACATTTTTGGAAGGATAGAACAAATCATAAATGATTTTCTTTTAACTCTCAAAACTCATCTTTTTACCATAATTTATCCAGTACTGTGGGAAAAGCACTGTGTTGGAAAGCAGTGTAAATTTACCTCATACAATAAAGTGATTTAGGCTGCCTCACTTTGAAGTTAACAGCCTTCCTTTATCACATTTTATTTGAGGAATATGTCAGGTTAAATAGAACTAAACGTCAATTTGTGTTAGTCTTTGGAAAAAATAATTAATCATATTAAAACGCGTCTTCCAAAAGTGCAACTTCAGGATTTATATCAATTGATATTGAACCCAGATTGTTATTTTAGCAGGCAGGCAGAGTGCATGGGTGTAATAATTATATCAACCACAGAGGGGCACTAATATGCCGCATTTGCTCCTTAAAATTGAATTTGCTAGAAAACAGCCTGTTAGGGGCAAATGGGACAAAACAGTAACTTTTTAACAGATCACTGAAAACTAGTTGAAAACTTTGACAGCTCAAAATCCTATTGCATTGATCCTTGGTCTGTGTGTGTGTCCCTGCGCTTGTGTGTGTGTGTGTAGTCTTTGATCTCTTTGAGCAGTAAGCTGATTAGGCCATCTCACAAGCAGCCCACACACATCTACACACTCACTGGGGAAAGGCTAATTGGCTGTAAGTAGGGGTCAAGGTTACAGCCTTCATCTGAGCCTGTCTATGAGATATTATCTGACTTGCTTTTCTTCTTACTGACGTTCACTTCTTAGAAGTCTGAACACAACATTAGCTAACACTTACAGGCTCTTTTAGACAGCATCCTAAAAAAAAAAAAATTACATTTTTTTTTAAGAATTTGAATTATTTTAGCAATCGTTCTTCAGTTTTTAATTAAATATTCTACATTTTTCTTGCCTCCTCCACTATCTTGGATTTATTTCATCACTATGCTTGGTGCAGAGCATTTTTAGGATTCTCTACTACACCACATTGGATACCAATGATACATTGATATTTTGGAAAAGCCTCTGGTGGCTTAACATGCTGGTAGACTGTTCACTAGGCTTTGGAACAGAGCATCAGAAATCTCCCTCTCCCTGCTACTGTCAGAACACTGTTTTTTTTCTGTTTTTCTCTTTTCTGCAGAATAGGTGAATATAGTCTGTGTGACGCATAGCCACGGTATTGATCTGTGCTGTTTTGAAAGCTCGATAAGACTCTTTTGTTGTGAACTCTGAGAATGGAGATCATTATTTATAGCTCCAGTGAGAGAGGATCAGTGATTTACTTCTGCCAGCAGGGGGAGTTTTACAAGGACGTTGGTGCAGTCAGTGCGCTCTTAAAGGGGTCCTGTTATGCTTTTTCACTTTTTCAACTTTAGTTAGTAATGTTTCTATTTGAGCATAAAAAAGATCTGCAAGGTTGCAAGTCCACTCCAAAGGTGAGATATTTTATTTAACAGGATCCACTTTCCAAGAACAACCGGATATTTTTCTGGATCTCATGAAGTCACAATGGTACTCATTTAGATAATCCCGCCCACGGAATACACAAAAAATGGGACTGGTTGATGCATTAGAGAAGACAGTGTTGTGCTAGTCAGAGACCCTGTTTTTTTCCATACCATTTCCAAAACTCATTTGTTTGACCTTCCTAAGGCTGACGAGAGAAGCTAAAATTGATTTTAAACACTGTTCCTGAACATTATAAAAACGTTTATCTGTGCTCTGCACATTTTATGGAGAACAGCTTGTTTACTTTTGCTTTTGTAAGCTCTCGCTTTTGTAAGACGTTTCACTGCTCCTTAGGAGAATTGAACATGGTTTTGTGATCGATTACTGTTTGTATTACCTAGTTTTCCTACAAATATCATGATTAAATGGTGGATAACATCGTATCTATAAAGTAAAAGTAAATTACAAAAAACATACCACTCTGAAACATCCTGTGAAATCCGTGCCTGCAATGTCTGTGCATGAAATCCGTTCTGCATGATCCTCTTGTTCTTTAACATTGTCAGGGTCTGAATCAGGCTCGAATTGGTTTGAAAATGACGCCATTCGTAATATTTACAATAGAGAAGAACTTGCAGTTATGGAGTTATGGAGGTGCATATTTCCCGAACACATGCTATTCGCTTTCGTATTTCAGAAGGAGGGACTTCATTGAAATCAGTGTGTTCGAGCCAGTATGGGGTCCTGGAACAAAAGTGGGCGTTTCTAAATGTGTGGGTGTTTTCAAACTGGTGGGTGTTTATAAATCATGCAATGAAAATGATGCCCTTAACCCGACACCACCCCTAAACCCTACCCACACTGTGACGTGGGTAAATTAGGTAACGCGGTTGAAAACGCCCCTCTTTTTATGACCTCGCCCACTGATCTGGTAACTCCTGTTACCGTCCTGGAGAGACCTATACTTGCAGACTGGGGAGTGAGGTGCTGTAATAATGTAAAATATGTGAGAAATAATGCATTTTTGAACAATCAAGCATGAAAACATATTCCAGTACACCCCAAAAACAAAATCAAGACTTCGCAAAAGTGTATAATAGGACCCCTTTAACATACATGGAACTTTTCCATTACACAAAAGGTACAATGGTCTTCGCACGAAGAAAAAATGGTCTTTATGAGGATATTTTTTTAACACAAAGCATATTGTGATTTTAAATAGTCATTAAGGTGTGCCTGATTGGATTGAATTGAACTGAATTGAATAATATGAAAATATAAAATATTCGATAAATGATAAAAAATGTTGCCTCTACATGTTAGATAGGTTGTGCATTTTGTCACATTCTGGGTAGTAGTGTTTGAAATCTGACTAAAAAAAAAACGGACCCCTGACTGCTGTAAGAGACATCATGACAGACATGATACACTAACTCTCCTGAATCAAGTACTAATGCACGCCCAAATCTCACCCCTTGGAAGGGCTGTCTCCATAGTGATAAGTGCTCTTGAGTGTGCACTGGGCCTTCATTCAGCTTTTCTAATTTAAGAAAAGTCAGTCTCTCTCACTTTGTCTCCACTACATTTTTGTCTCTATGACAACATGACTCAAACCATATCTTTTTAATTGGCAAGCATCTGAGGTTTGCAGGGCGGCGTTTGTTTACCAAGTTGGAAAAGAAAACCCATTGTGACTATCAACTAAAACTTTCATTGGTATAAACATGTCAGTTTGTTTTAACTGGCCTCTCTGGGATCATTCAGGATTTACAGGTTCCTAATTTCCGCTCTGAGATGAATGTGGTTAGAGTAAGTATGAGAGTCTGTTGCCTGATTCTTAGCTAAAAAAGGCTGTGTTACATGCTTTGAAACCCACTGGTTTACTTGTATGTCCAATTTAAGGTCACACATTAAGTTTAGAAGAAAAACATTCATTAATTTACTCTCATGTCTTTCCAAACCAAAGCATTTTTCTTCTTCTGTGGAATGTCTAATATTGTGAAATATTATTACAATGTAAAATAACTGTTTTCAATTTCAATTCTAGTGTAAAGTGTAATTTATTTCTGTGATGGCGAAGCTGAATTTTCAGCATCATTACTCCCGACCATGACCCTTCAGAAATCATTCTAATGCTGATTTGCTGCTCAAGAAACATTTCTTATTATCATAAATTTTGAAAACAGTTTTTTTTGGAAACCTTAAAAAAATAAATCTGGATTTTTTTAATGAATCGAAAATGTATTTTTCAAAATAGAAATATACTTTTTGTAATAATTTAAATGTTTTTACTGTCACTTTTGATACATTTACTCCATCCTTGCTGAATAAAAGTATTAATTCCTTTTAAATATAATAATATAAATATAGTTATAGCTGTATGTGCGCGTTCACCCTGTGATTTACGGTAATTATTCAGTAGTGGGCGGGGTTTAGTGGCAGTGGGCGTGCTGAAGTGTGAGCGGCTCTTCACCAGCACCGGCGTTCACACAGCGCTCCGAGAGGAAGCCTGCAGCGGACGCAACACACCGAACAGGTAAACCACTATATTTCATTATTTATATAAAGCCATAATATCGAGTTAAAACGGTCAGCATGATTTGCATATATACACCTGCATATTCTCTGAAGTTCTCTGACACGCTGCTATTTCAATTCCTCTAATCCGTGCTTTTGAAGATGTTAATGGGACAGATAATCTATTGCTTGAGAAAGGACGCATTGTTCCATTCACTGCGATGTTGCTGATACTGTGCTTCAGATTAATGGAATAACACTCCTTATTTCTATTAGATACAATGCTTAACTTTTGAGAATGCGTGCGAACTTTGATTTGATGTGCGAGTGCTTAAATTCTTCATTTGTATCTGTTTAAAAATGCTTCTTTGTGCTGAAATCCAATGGTTTTCATTTTAATAGTCATAGTCATATGTTTTGTCTTTAAGGTTGTGTATTATAACACAACTAATCTGATCTACATATGAAAAGGAGGAGACCTGGTCCATGACATGATTTGGTTTTGTCGCAGTCCAGCAGAGATGGTGCTGAAACCACAGCTACCCAGTATTAAGCACCTCTGAGTTATTCTGCACCTCTTAGTTTTTTATCAGTACTGATTTTGATATGTCCCTGCTGAAATGTAGATATTTGGTAGATGGTTATGGTTACATTTGATCAGTATGTTTTCCCATCTTTAAACACCTACCATGAAAGGTTATGCTGAAAAAGATCCGAATGAGTTCATGTCTCGCAAACCATCGCCTTGAGGCTATTTACAAGACTCCATCAGTGATGATGATGCTGTTTCTGATAAGACGTGGTGCATTCCTGCATTGGCAGTCTGCCGGCTCACGCTTATTCATGAAAAGAGAGCTGTGAGGTTTAATGCAGCGCCCTGCACTGGATGACTGATATATCTGCGCAGTCCCTATGTCCCTACATGTATGTGCCATTTATTTTATAACATCCATTGGCATGCGGAGTATTAGTGTGTCTAAACCCGGCAGAGTCCGCACCACGGGTCATGAGCTATGACCATCTGTTAGCAGACTGCCCTCTTCATCAAATACAACAGATGTTTAAAAGAAGACAAAAAGTTGGACTCCTGCATTCACACATGCGTATCCTGGGGACTTTCCATTATACTGAGCTAATGATGGTTTCTGTACATAGGCCTACCCTTAAACATAAGCTTCACATGGACATTTTTATGATTAAGATGCTAGTTAGTATGTTTATTAAGTCATTTCATTGTAGGGACACTGGTTGGTCATCTTTTTCATCACATGCTCAACCTTGTGTCGTACTAAACCTCTATGACTTTCTTTCTTTTGTGCACAAACATTTTAAAATAAATCTTTTTTTCTTTTCTTGTCAAAATAAGAGTTATTTTGACAAATTTACCAAACAACATTTGGCTATATAGTTTGGAACATTTTTTCAAAATAACTTTGTTCTGTAAGGGTAAGTAAAATATTTAGATAATCAATGACATCATTTTTGAGTGAACTATGCCTTTAAGAAGGTATTTTATTATACATTTATTTCATACTAAGTATATTACAAAACCATTAACATATTTACTGACATATCACTTGAGACTAACTGATATAAATATTATAATTTAACTTTATTTGGAGTACTTCTTTATTGCACAATGCACATTTCTTAATATTAAACCTAAAAAGTGTTTTAATATCACTATTAGTAAGAATAGTATGATCTCTGTATAATATCAGTCTTTAAATGCAAGATATTTAAAGTGTACCTAAAGTATACTTGCAATAGTTCCACTTTTGCACAATCAAATATACTTAAGTATATCTTTAGTTGGACCTCCGATTTCGGGATAACTAAAATGCATTAAGTACAAAATTAGTTGTTCCAATTTAGCCGACTTTAAGTATACCAATTTAGTACGCCGAAAGTACAATTGCAGGGTATTTATATTAAGTACATAAATACTGTATGTAAATGTATTTGTAGTATACTTGGCACAAAGTAAATGTATTTCAAATACATTTCAGTATATTTATTTTTCACTAGGGGTGTACTATGTTAGCCTGGAAATCCAGACCTAAATCTGAAAGATTAATGGTCTGGCATTGGCTAATGAAAATCGGCCAGCTCGAGGGGCGGCACCAAGCATGCATTTGAAAATCTCACTGCACGCAATTGGATAACACTATGACCAATCACAACAATAAACCCCATACGCTTAGCTACCACCGGAGCTAACTGGTAGATTATACTCTTAGCGTATCCGGTTGGCAAAACAGCAAAAACGTCATTCTTGCAAAGGAACGATTCGAGCGGCGTCTTCTGTTCCTGTTTTAGATAAAAAGCCAAGTTTAACTCGTTCATTGTAGCGGCCAAAGCCGTTCAAACAACTGGTGTTCATCCATAGCCATCTTGCAATGTTTACTAATGACTTTGACGTCACAGCGCTGTCGTCATCTGTTTAGCTCGCCTCTGCCCCGCCTATATCAGATAACCCGATGTGATTGGTGCAGCTCAGATCGAGGGGCATATTTAATGAGCATCATTACTCGACACCAGAGTAACTCGCTGAGCAAATTCAACTTGTGCTCTCGCGAGAACTCTGGATTACCAGGGTAGCACTATGTAACTATTTGTGTGTTTTTATCTTACCCTAATTCACTATGGAAAGTTATTTTAAGTGTTTATATTTTAGACCGAGCAGCATCCTTTTCACGCGAAATTGCGTACTTGCGTCAATCGTCCGTGCGTGTCTGGTCATATCCGTAAATAGAGCAAAGTTGCTCCGGCTACTTTGACGCATGCGGGAGTGACATAGGTTAGTTGTCACAACGAGCGAGAAAGGTTGACACCTGTTTTAAAACAAACGCGAACAGAGGAGAGTCTGCTGGAAAAATTATAATGCGACAAAGCTTGTAATAAAACGGGAATCAAGATTGGTTTGGCTTTTTGGAGACGGCGAGAACTGAGGAATTTGAAATGTTATAAAAGCGATGCAGAGATGGCATTTTATTACTTAACAGGTGAGTAAGGTATTTTATTGAACAGATAAATTGGCATATGTAGCTCTCTAACAGAGTTCATTGTAAAATATTGTCTATTGTGTGATGATTTGTGTCTTTTGGTTGTAGAGCTGTGCTGGAATTTATTTTCAAGGAAGTACCGTCTATTAATGGGTATAACTACAGTTATGTCTTCAGCTACTCAGCCTAAGATCCTTTCCATCTAAACTGGTTATATCTCTTAAGCCTTGTTGTGAATGTTTTATGATCAGTAGGATAACCATATTCATGCAGCACAGTCATGCAGAGCTGAAACACAACCAAAACAATGTTCTTCCTCAAAATGCATGCAGTTTTGCTTTTTAACTGCTAGATGGCCTAAAGTTACAGTACATAGTGTATCTATAAAAATGTAATTGATTGATACAATTAAGTTTTATTAACCTCATAATTTTTCTATTTTCTTTAAAAGGAATTTCTGTGGATGACACATGGACTAGAATAGTATGTGCTACTTAGTCATTTTTCACAAGACTGTGTACTTATTTGCTTTAATGAGGGAAAGAACTACAATCCCATGAAGCTTTGCGACTGACAATCAAAATAAAAACTATTGATTTAAAGATATTTATGTAGAAAAACAATACATTTATGTTCATTGCAAAATACATAAAATTATTCAAGTAGTTTGATAGTGCAGGAAGACTGACTTGATTATGTCATTCGCAGTGCTTCATGGGAGTGGGCGGCACTAAAGAGTTCTTTTGGAGCAATTTGCTTGTTTTGATTGTCTGATTTGTGGAGATTTCTTTGTAGAAGCGTGTAGTTTTTCTCCTGGAATTCTGCTGTTGAACATGATTATTTAAAAAAAAATGATATAATGGAGGCTGGTAGCTTCAACAAAAGCATACCATCGATTAGCAGGTTTCAGGGGTTTTTGCTTTATTAAACCTGCAGGAAAATGAATAATTAAGTGTGATTATCCTCAGGATTTTTCTAGCTCCTTTTTTACAATACTGTATGTGCTACTTAGTGAGTCATTTTTCACCCAACCTATTGATTTTTTTTCATTGATTATATTAAGGTAATACTAAATTATATCCATGTGAGTTTAAGGAACACTTTTGTGTGTGTGTGTGTGTGTGTGTGTAGATGAAGTCGTCCTTGAGGCTGTAATGTTGGGGTTATGGGGGTACATTGTGCATACAAAACGAGACATGTACCATGCGAACAAAGGGATCCCAATTACATTATTACAACCTTTGTGCAAACAATTGCTTCGCCTACAGTGAGTGTTATGATTATATTAACATTTTAAAGAGAATGGTCTTTGTCCTTGTCTTGCCGTTTTCTGCTTATCCAGACTCAAAGAGCACCTTTGTATGACAGCCTGTCATAGCGGAGTGGTGGTTGTGCACTGGTTTTACCTATGTTGAACAACGCAAAAGGATGTTTGTGTATTGGAGCACTACTCCGCTTCCAAGCGTTTTTTGTCTGTGAAATATGTGAAAAGTACTAGCTGTGTTGTTCAGAAGAGAGACTGATATGCTCGGTCTTTCCATAGTATGATGTTGTGGCCATTGATTTCCTTTGGCTGCAAACGCTCTGAAGACGCAGGCATATGCATAAAGTATCTCTAATGAAATGGTAGAGAGGCGAGGCATTAACCCCAGCCACCTTCTCATCACCTCATGCTCGCTGGATCAATGAGGCTGTAGGGTCTAAAACATTCCCTGAGTCAGGCGGACATGTATCGCTCAAGTCCTGACATCCTGAGTGCGTTACGAAGCTACTGTTGAACACGGAGGAATTTGTTCTACTGTAGGTTTGCCATGGTTTACGGTGATACTAGATTTTATGTCGGGAAACAGCTCCTATATCAGTCGGCTTTCAAATAAGCTGTGTACCCATTCAGAGGCTGCATCCTTCGAAGGACTTGGCCTTCAAAGGCTGCTATGGTCGGACCGAGTGTTGTAAAATGGGACGCACTAGCCTACAGAGGATTGTTCTTGTCGCCTAGCAACTGTGACAGCTGCTGTTGACCAGTGGCAGTAACATTTGTACTAGACTTTTTTGAAAGTTATATTCAACTGTGTGAAAACAAAACAGGGTTAGGTCTAAATATGTTCACCTTGGTCCATTTATGTACATAATAAAGAGTATAAACTAGATATAATCGCATTTTAGTAAAATGTCAACATTTGAACTGCTTTATTTTTTTTTAATAATTACATTTATATTATTAGATATAGCTATAGAATAAATAGCCTCAAAGTCTGTGTGAACTGGAAGTCGCAACCGACTTTACTTCAGTATTGTCTGACGGTTAAGTATGTGCTTTCCAAGATGTCAAAGCTGGGATTACAAAGACAAACTTTTTTTCCTCTTTGGATTAACTTGCACATATTAATTGTTTACCACAAGACTAGTAATGTTTGCTAACAAAGTAGATTTAGATTTTCATGCGGACTTTAAAGTTAACTAAAGAGTTTGTGATCCATGATAAATTACCTTAATGAATGCATTGAAAGGTAGATGTTCTTTGTTTGTTAATGACGTCACGTGCAGGTGGGGGAGTTATAAATTCTGGAAGTTCATTTCTGTTTGCAATTCATGTCAGATTATTATAGTTCATTCACAAGAAACAACTGAAAACCATATTTTTTTTTTTTTGCAGTCAGTTTGTAATTGGCGTATTCCTGTAAGCTAGCCACTACTTGTTAAGTTGTGGTATTGGCTTTGCACTGAGTGCAGAAACCAGCATGTGGTTTTTACCTTGCATTAGCACGGCTTGAATTTACTGAAATCATGGGGACTGAAGTTAATATGCCTTAATTGCTTGCTACAAATAAGATTAAAATCAAGGCTCTTCCTACTATACTGTTTGAACTGATGTAAGGGAAATGTATTCAATGTTCTTTGCCATTTGGTATAGGACATGGCTCTCCCAGGTTAAACAAAGGTATTGTGTCTTTGACAGGTTTGACCTTTGGTACCAGATTCATTTACATGAATTTCGAACAGGTACGGTCAGTGTGTGAGAGCAGGAAGTTTATTTGGACTGTGCAAATGTGTTCAGAGTGTAGCAATGGGCTCTCACTGGGGAACTGTTCTGGAAAGTGAGCTGCAGTGCTGTGGACCCCAAAACAATGATCTCACTGTTCTCCCTGTGGGCTCCCGAAAAGCAGGTCGCCTCTACACCCAATTACCGCATGCATCTAACACTAGATAATGCGCATTCCACAAATGCAGAATGAGTGTTACATCAGCCGACATGTTTGGCATTTTTTCATAAGGAAATGAATCGCCCAGGAATAGATTTTGTGAATTGTTTGATATTTATTTGTATTAATCACACTCAGGTATACATGGATGTTCAGCTAATAATAATAATATGCATTATTAAAATTGCTTGACTAATAAAAAATATATTTAGTATGTGAATTGTTATCTGAATACAATAATATATTATTATTATTATTATTATTATTATTATTATTTCAACAACAATTCAGCATCCATACCAGCTCAAATTGGTTGACTAATAGAAAATATTTAATTAACAGTTATATTGAAATGCATTGAAATTATATATTTATTTCTTTAGAATATATTATTTATATTAATAAAGCATAATTTATAAAAATAGTGTAGATATTTGCATGAATAATAATTCTTCTTCTTCTGCTTGTTGTTATTGATGTTATTATTGTTATATATTGTTGTTATTGTATAACCTTGTGTGCTGGATTGAAACATGTCTGCTTTGCTGGGAGTGTCTCAAGTTAGATGTTTGTCATTACGGATTGCCCTAAGCTGTCTAGTGGTCTAATCTGTCTGCCACTGTTTGACTTTGAGCTGCCCATGGGCTCTTCTTGCTCCATAACCCTCCCCCCATAGGCTTGGGGCAGAACAAAGGACCGGCGTCTTCCTCTACCTTGAACCTGCACTGCAGGCAGCTGATGTGGAGGAGGCCTGTTATCAGCAGGAGAACCATCACCCCATCTGATCTATACCCCTATCATTTCCCCTGGGCTAAAGGGCAGCGTTAACAAATAATGGTCTTTCACGTCCAGTATTTGTCTGACCTCTGAAGGAGAACATGCATTTCTTTGCAGCGTAGGATATAAGTTTCAGTTTGGGCATGATAAATGTTTTATAGTCATAAAGGCAGATGTTCTCTGTAAGCTCATCTGCCTGAAAGATAAATGTGTGTGTGTGTGTGTGTGTGTGTGTGTGTGTGTGTGTGTGTGTGTGTGTGTGTGTGTGTGTGTGTGTGTGTGTGTGTGTGTGTGTGTGTGTGTGTGTGTGTGTGTGTGTGTGTGTGTGTGTGTGTGTGTGTGTGTGTGTGTGTGTGTGTGTGTGTGTGTGTGTGTGTGTGTGTGTGTGTGTGTGTGTGTGTGTGTGTGTGTGTGTGTGTGTGTGTGTGTGTGTGTGTGTGTGCAGGTTTCACACGGTTCAATGATGTATTGAGTTGGGCAACTGTAGTGAGTGAATGGGAGCTTGTCTGGTGTGACAGTGATCATGAATGTGTTTTAAAGTGCACGATTTACAGTTTTATCAATATGAAAATAGAGTGACAGGCAGTGTTCATGGATTAAAGTTCAGGTTTAAGATTTTCAATACACTCACAGGGACATCTAAAGCATCTAACATTCTGTTAACGTTCATTCATTCATTCATTCATTCATTCATTCTTTCTTTTGCAAAAGGGGTTAATCACAGATAATCTTCCAACTCAAGAATCAAATCAAAACGATTCAAAAATGAATCATTCAGTTCTTGTGAACAAAAAAAAAATTGATTCAAAAGAAAGATTTGTTCATGTTACTTCTTTCATGAACATCACTCTATTTTATGTCTTTAGGAGTTTTGAATATGCCACTTGAATCATATGGACCACTTTATACTTTTATGCTACTTTTTATGGAGTTTGACAGCCCAAGTCCCTATCCACTTTCATTATATTTTAAATTATGCTCTAAATATTTACCTAAAATTCTTTTTGTGTGTGTGGGTGTGGTCCAAATAAGAATATAATGAGTTTGAGGCAAGATTGTGGTGCCGTAATTAAACATTTTACCTTTGCTCCTGGTTGAAATTTGGTTGGTCTTTTTTCTTATATCTTTTATATAGGCTATATGCTATTACATCTCATAAAATACACTGTGGCATTTTTCACAGCTTCCTTTGAAGATGTTACATACTTTTAACACCATTTACTGTCAAACAGACCTCTTCATATACTGTTGGATGTGTGGCTGGACTGTCACTACAGGTGAAAGATGAGAGTTAGGTGAGTCAGATACTCATATTGGTTTCTGAAGTTTCAGTGAGCTGACCCTTGGGTTGTTCTTTGTGATGGTGTTTATTGACTTTGCTATGGGCTGTGGAGTGGCAGAATGAGGCTCTTTGAAGAGATGGAGCTCTGGATGTTTCTGTCTGTTACGGACAGGCAACATGGAACAGTTATGGCACAGATTTACGTAACTCTGGTGGTGACGTACAGCTAATCCATGAACAGACACTCCCCTCCCTGCATAACTGTGGCCTCAATGATCCCTTTCACTGCCAAAGCCTTACGTGTGTGTGTGTGTGTGTGTGTGTGTGTGTGTGTGTGTGTCCCAGAACAGGATCTTCTCCAGCAAACACTTTTCTAAAGACTTCAGGAGTCACCTTCGGAATAAATTAAATAACTATCATCCTAGAAAACAGACTTGGGTGGTTGACATTTAAGTAAGGAAAATTTATCTTATCAAACAAGAGTTGAAAATTACTTCACAAATTAAACTATTTTTCTATGCTTATCCTTGAAAATATCATTTCTGTCAGGACCACTATCGTTAAATATGATTGACAATTAGCATACAGTTTGGATTGGCGGTATGGTTCTGTTCTGGGCAAGAACCAGTCGGATAAGAGCAGGGAGAGCAGCAATAACCCCACTTAGGGAAAACAGAACAGAACCAACATGAATGTGTTGCAGATATCATTAATTCAAGATTTTAAAGTTCAACATGATTCGAGAATTTATTCAGGGGGAATCAGAAGGCCAAATCCTGACTGACGAGAGGAGGAGCTGGGGATGGAGAAGGGAATTAGCTCCTGAGAAATGCGATAGCTGAGATAGCGGAGCTTATATATGCATACAGTGATAGGCGTCGTATTCCTATAGGTAGACGTGGATCAGCTGAGAGCTAGACTAATGTAACCTGCCAGAACTGACACTACACTTAATATTATGTGACATTTTATATTAACTGTAAAAGGACATATTTTTAATGGAAACATATCAAATTCTTTATCCCAATGACAGTAGATCAAGTCTTATTGAATAATAGTATTAATTGAACACATTTTTAAAGTATTTTTATTTATTTATTTAATTAATTTTAATTTATTATTTAATTTTTATTTGATATTTAGTTAATTTTGGCAAGCCAAAGTATTTCCCACTTTGAAATTACCAATAAGATTTTAAAATAAATGTGTCATACAGTATACATTAAAAACAGTAATTAAAATTGTAAAATATAATTATAATATAAAGTACAGTTTTCTATTTTAATCAATTTTAAAATGTAATTTATTTCTGTGATGGATTTTCAGCATCATTACTGCAGTCTTCAGTGTCACATGATCCTTCAGAAATCATTCTTATATACTAATTTGCTGCTGAAGAAGCATTCCCTATTATTATCAATGTAGAAAACAGTTGCGCTGCTTAATATTTTGTGGAAACCCATTGTTTGATGAATAGAAAGTTCAAAAGAACAGCATTCATTTGAAATAGAAAAGTTTTGTGATAATGTAAAAGCCTTTACTGTCACTTTTGATCAATTAAATGCATCCTTGCTGAATAGAAGTATTCATTTATTCTGAGTGTTAAGAAAATGTGAACTATACCATATTCCTCCCCCTTCTTTGAACTCATTCTTGCAGTTGATGCTGGTGTTTTATGGAGCAGTATGAGCTAGCAGAGGAGCAGGGTGAGGCAGAAGCTAAGCCTGTCAGAGTCTGGACTTCAGACAGCTTTATCTGGCTGCTGTAGCTTAGCCTCAAAGGGAAGGAGCTTACATGCAAGGCCTCCAACAGAGCAGTCACTCCAGTCGATGCCAAGGCCAGAAACATACTACAGTAAATGCAAGGACACAAACGCAGATGCGACTACTTGGCCAAGTAATACAATCTTTAATGTGCACTCGTTACTCTAGCAAACCTACATACTCAAGCAATCATACTGTAGATCTACACTACTGTTCAGAAGTTTGGGGTCAGAAAGATTGTTTGTTTTTAAAAGAAGTAATCATTTTATTCAGCAAGGATGCATTAGATTAATCAAAAGACATTTATAATGTTACAAAAGATTTATTTCAAATAAATGCTCTCCCTTCTATTTATCAATGAATCCTGGAAAAAAAATATGCATCTAACATGGATGGATCCTACCTATCGCGATAATACAAAACTCTCCTGATGTTAGAGTACAGAAGAAGCATAAGCATAAAGCATAATTTTTTACCTTTTGGAGCTTGGAAGGGTTCAGTTTGAGCAGATGTTTTATAACATCATCACTGTCCTCATCAGAGCTCGTTTCCCAGTACATTCAGCATCTGCCTCATATTTGCCATCTCAAACATATTCTATGTTATAAACTCTTCATTTATAAACATA